>NW_020175198.1:89888-246273 GCF_003031525.2 Neophocaena asiaeorientalis asiaeorientalis
GGCCTCTCACTGTTGTGGCCTCTCACGTTGTGGAGCACAGGCTCCGGACGCGCAGGCTCAGTGCCATGGCTCACGGGCCTAGCCACTCCACGGCATGTGGAATCTTCCCAGACCGGGGCGCGAACCCGTGTCCCCTGCATCAGCAGGTGGACTCTCAACCACTGTGCCACCAGGAAACCCCACCAATGGCATTTTTTACAGAACTAGAACAGAAAATCTTAAAATGTGTATGGAGACACAAAAGACCCCAAATAGCCAAAGTGGTCTTGAGGGGAAAAAAACAGAGTGGGGGGAATTAGACTCCCTGACTTCAGACTATATTACAAAGCTACAGTAATGAAGACAATATGGTACTGGCATAAAAACAGAAATATAGATCAATGGAACAGGATAGAAAGTCCAGACATAAACCCATGCCTCTATGGTCAACTAATCTATGACAAAGGAGACAAGGATATACAATGTGTCTCCAATAAGTGGTGCTGGGAAAACTGGACAGTTACGTGTAAAAGAATGAAATTAGAACACTCCCTAACACCATACACAAAAATAAACTCAAAATCGATTAGAGACCTAAATGTGACACTGGACACTATAAAACTCTTAGAGGAAAACATAGGAAGAACACTATTGACATAAATCACCGCAAGGTCTTTTTTAATCCACCTCCTAGAGTAATGGAAATAAAAACAAAAATAAACAAATAGGACCTAATGAAGCTTAAAAGCTTTTGCTTTTGATGTTGCTGAAAAGACCTAAAAATAATCCCTTAAAAAAACTACCAAAAAGACCACCCCCAGAATGGGAGAAAATATTTGCAAACAAATCAATGGACAGAGGATTAATATCCAAAATATATAAACAGCTCATGCAGCTCAATATTAAAAAACCAACCCAATCCAAAAATGGGCAGACCATATGACCCAGCAATCCCACTACTGGGCATATACCCAGAGAAAACCATAATTCAGAAAGACACATGCACCCCAATGTTCATTGCAGCACTATTTACAATAGCCAGGACATGGAAGCAACCTAAATGCCCATAGACAGACGAATGGTTAAAGAAGAAGTGGTACATATATATACAATGGAATATTACTCAGTCATAAAAAGGAACAAAATTTTGTCATTTGTAGAGATCTGGATGGACCTAGAGACTGTCATACAGAGTGAAGTAAGTCAGAAAGAGAAAAACAAATATCATATATTAATGCATATATGTGAAATCTAGAAAAATATTACAGATGAACTGGTTTGCAAGCAGAAATAGAGACACAAATGTAAAGAACAAACCTGTGGACACCAAGGGGGGAAAGCGGGGCGGGGGGGCGGGTGTGATGAATTGGGAGACTGGGATTGACATATATACACTATATGTATAAAATGGATAACTAATAAGAACCTGCTGTGTAAAAAAATAAATTAAATAAAATCAAACAAGAAAAGAACAGTAATAGACTTTTCATCAGAACCACACAAACCAGAGGAAAATAAAATGGCATTTTAAAGTACTGGAAAAAACTGTCAAATCATTATACTCACCAAAAAAAAAAGTCTTTTAAAAATGAATGAGACAAATATTTCTCAAAGCAAAACAGAAAACTCATTGTTAGAACACCTATATTTGAAGAAAGATCAAAGAAATTTGTAAAGGCAGAAGGAATATGATACCACACAGAAACTGGACTCAACACAAGATAAAATGAAGAGGGATGAAAATGGAATTAATAAAGTAAAATAAATTTTTCTTTATTCTTGTTTTAATAGCTCTAAAAGATAACTGTTTAAAGCAAAAGTAGTAGCAATGAATTGTGTTACAACATATTTTAAGTAAAATGTATGAAAAAAATAATACAAAAGATATGAAAGAGAAATTGGGAATAACATTCATGTGAATGAAGAGAGTCCATTGTATTTAAGAAAAATATTGAACTCCATGCTTTCTGGGACCGCCCCCCCCCCTCCCCGCTTCCTATGGAACTACCAGGGTGGCCAGAATTGCACCAGACATAGCCACTCTCAGCACCCAGGCTGGACAAGGTGAAGCCCTGATCAACCCCTGGAGTCAAGGGCTGCAAAGCCCCTCCTAAGACAAGCCCAAGGAGAAAGGAAAGCCAACTATTCTTATCTACTCCTGCTGCCTACTTCTCTGGAGTCCTTGACATATTTTTTCAGACACTGGAGAAAGAATTTATGCTTTCTCTCCTGGCTGTAATTCAGCTTCTTTTCTGGGGCTCCAGATCTTGGGACAAAAGCCTCTCTCTGTAGAAATGCAAGTCTTCAGGCCACCTGGACTATGAAAGGGACGGTTCCCTGGTGGCATTTACTTTCCTTTCTGCTCTCTCTTCCACCACAGCAAAGGAACCCACTTAGAAGTAATTTACAACAGAAGCAGAAAATCCAATCTCTTGGGCAGGAAAAATCTAGAAGAAAAAGCTACAAGTAAAGCTCAGCAAGGTCGAATTTGAGACGGCAATAGCTGCAATTTCGATTGTGGGTCAAACCTGCAACGGCTGAGCGAACTCTGGGAGCTGCCTGGCACTGCCCAGCTCTAGGGGTGCTGAACTGAGCTAAAGAGGTTGGCAGGTGGTGATGAAGACAGGGCAAGGCTAGTACAGGCACCTTCCAAAGAGGAGACAAGGGGAAGGCTGGGGATGTGACACAGACCCAGCTGTACCTCCAAAGCTGCCTATACCATTCTATCATGGTCTAGTAAAACCTGAGTAGCAAGCAGCTACCTGTGTGAGATGCAGGCCTGAAACACACAGCAAGATGGAATCTGCTGGCAGCACCCAGCTCAGGCTGGAGGGCAAAAGCAGTTAGCACCATGGAGCTGCTCTGGTAATGCCTGCTTTGCAAGGGAGCCTGAGAAGCAGCCAAGAATAAATGGCCCACACCCAGAGTCCAAAATCACCACCAGTGTGCCTTTGAGGTGGCTTCTTATGTCACCCTCCATGTGTCCAGGAGACATCCGGGTACAGTATCACAGATGAGGTGGGTGGCACCTTCACATGCTCTCCTCTACCTTCTACAACTCACTGGGTCTATGCCTACAGGATGCAAACTTCCAAACACTGAGCCTCAGGACAGAGTGTCACTATAACAAGAAAGCTTCAAGAGCCTCTACGTGCAACTCAACACATTCGAAGCCCTGAGACCACTAAGAACCATACAGTATTAGCTAATTCCGCTGTCCCTGTCTCCAAATAAAAGAATACTCCTCTTTCAATGTCCACACATTGTTCCTCCACTTCTCTGGCCATGTCAGTCAAAACCCGATTCCCTAAAAGGATTTGTCTGTTACTTAGACATAACTTTTCACCTAACAAATAGACAAAGATTAAAAATGCCCAGTCCTGGCAAAATTAAAGGGAAATAAAGCATTTGCACATGGGCTTAAGGAGTTTACTCATTGGTACACTTCTCTGAAGGTCAATTTAGCAACGTGTATAAAATGGAGAATGCATACAACCCTGGACTTGGAGTTCCTCCTCTAGGAATTTTTCCAACAGGGACATGTATGAACAAGGATGTTCATTGAAAGCCAACTCATATTGTGGGTAAGTCTGGAGATATTTTCTAGCTCTGGTTCCTGGCTCTGTCACTTAGAAGCTCTAAAACCCTCTGCAACTCATTTTTGCATCTGCAAAATGGGGTTACAGACAGGTTTGTTGTGAAGATTAGACAATATAATGCATGTAATCTGACACATAATGAAAACTCAGTAACTTTTCATTATTGTCCTCTTATTGGAATTCAAATATTTTTCCTATATGTGGATAGCCATCAATAGGATTTGATCAGAATTATGATAGATCTATGCAATGGAATACTATGCAGGCTTTCAAAAGAATATATACATATTGAATATCAAAAAAAACCACAGATTTCAGAAGAGCTTGTGTGTGTATTGTGGGTCTATGCATCTCTGTGTGGATGTGACTACGTCTGATGTGGGTGTGTCTGTGTGGCATGTATGTCTGCATTGTGTGTGTCCTGGGTGTATATTTGTGGTGTATGTGAGTTTTCTGTGATTATCTGCAATGGGTTCATGTGTGTGAGTTCTGCATGCATACCTTCAGTATGTGTATGAGAGATCTATGTGTGTCTGCAGTGTGTGTGTGTGTATCTTGTGTATGTGTGTGAGTTCTGTATGTATCGGGAGTGTCTGTGTGTAAATTCTCTGTGTGTCTGCAGGGTGTAAGGGACTGCTGTGTGTGGTATGTGTGCATCTGTAGGGTGTGTTTGTGGGGCATGTCCGTGGGGTGTGTGAGTTCTGTGTGTGCATGTGTGGTGTATCTGCATGTGAGTTCTGTGTGTCTCTTGCGGGGGGAGGGGTGTCTGCAGGGTGTGTGTATGAGACCTGCATGTGTATCTGCCAGGTTGTGCAAGTTCTATGTGTGTGTCTACAGGGTGTGCAGGTGCCTGCCTAGGTAGTAAGATCAGAAGGTGAACAAGTACCTGGGCTCAGGAGTGAAGGAAGCCTGGGTTAGGTTCCTGCCCTGTCACATAATAGTGCAACATGGAGAGATTAGACAACTCCTCTATTTCTAGTTTCTTCATCCATTAAAAATAAAACTGTCACCTCCAGCCCCTGGGCCATGTGAGAATTAGATAATAGAATGCATGGAAAGCACCTAACACAACTTCTGACATAGTAGGTGCTCAGAGTGGTCCAGCTATTGTCATCATGTCTACATTTATAGAGAGACATCTGGACAGATGTTGTCTCATATCTTAACCCAGCTGGGTGATAGCAATTGTTGTGTATTTAATTTTCTCTTTATAATTTTCTATGCTGTGTGGCTATTTTGCATGCACATATATTATCTCTGTAATGAAAAAAGCGATACATACTCTTTTCAACAAAAGTTGCCTCCACAAGGTAGGTAAAACACCCTTCAAACACCGACCCCCATGTCAAGAATCTCTATCTTTCAGAATGCATCTCTATGCATCCCCAAAATTCCCATCCTTATTGTATTACTGTATGTAATCCAGCACTTCTGGATTAAGAGCCCAGACTGTGATGTTCTGTCCAGAAAGCCCTGCTTTAAATTCCCATGATAACTGGTATTGACCAGTTGTTGGGGCCACTTTCTATCTTAATCCCACTAGAATTGAGTTTTCTAAACAGATTAACTTATTGTCACTTTGGAAGGGATGGTGGTAAAAGGCGGCTCACCATCAGCCTTGGTGGGGGTGGGGGGCGGGGAGAGACGCCGGGAGTGGTGGAGACAAGCCCTTGGTGGAGGGGGATTTCAGAGGTGAGCAGTTGCCAGCCTGGGCTGGCGGGAGCAGGGTGACAGTAAGCTCTGCATGAGTGGGGAGGGGGTGCAGGGAGAGTAAAGGAAAAATTCACTTTCTTTACGATTTGGTTCAGGTCAGGTCCCCCCACAAGGGCAGGGTTCCGTTTAGCATGTTTATCAGAATCATTTGGAGAGCTTGTTAAAAATGCGGATTCCAGGGCTTCCCTGGTGGCGCAGTGGTTGAGAGTTCACCTGCCGATGCAGGGGACACAGATTCGTGCCCCGGTCCGGGAAGATCCCACATGCCGCGTAGCGGCTGGGCCCGTGAGCCATGGCCGCTGAGCCTGCGCATCCGGAGCCTGTGCTCCGCAACGGGAGAGGCCACAGCGGTGAGAGGCCCGCGTACCGCAAAAAAAAAAAAAAAAAAAAATGCAGATACCAGGCAACCATTCCCTCCCACCAAGAGATTCTGGTAGAGGTATAAAGAGGTATAAATCACCTCATCTGATTCCCAGGTGAGCACTGGATTCATCTTTGGGAAGCAATGAGGAAGGTCCCGGGGGATCAAAGTCTCACCGTGAAAAACCGAGTTTTCATAGCTGTGTGTCTTCAGTTTAGTTACACAACCTCTCTGGGCTCTTCACGCCAAGGAAACAAGGGTGACGGTCCAGAACAAAATGATGATGAGGTTACTAAGGATGGCCCGTTTCTGTGTAAAAACAGAAGCTGGTTGATTTGAAGCCAAAGCAGTTTTCCCATTCTCTGAGAGGGGTCAGTGTGCTCTGAGGATGGTTTCTGACCGCCGGGTTGCCATGCCTGTCTCCCCTGTGTCAGAAGCTTCTGCGGACCTTCCCGGTTCCTGGTCCCGCGGCTGCAGGCTGTCTGCGAGTGTGCTCCACTGCCCCCTGGTGGTCTTGTCTGGGAAGGGGACCAGTCTCTTTCCCGACTGGGCTTTATCCAGCCCCGAGCGAACACAAGGCCCCTGGGCCATAGGTGGAGAAGGGAGGAGGGGTCCACGAGGGCCGATTTCTGACACAGTGGAACCTAAAATCCCCTCTTCTCCTGGCACTATCACCACCTGCTCGCTGATGCTGGAGCTGTCACAGTGGAGCCTCACCACCTTGCCTCAGGGTTTCACGTTCCTGGATGCTTCCTGCAACCTGAGCCAGACTCTTGCTGGGAGATGCACACAGGGAAGGGGAGACACACCTGTTGCCTCTGGAGCTGGAAGAGACGAGTTTGACCCAGGAGATCACTGCACATGTGGGAGAAGCCATGCAGAATTTTGCACCAGAAGGAGTTACAAGGCCAGTCCTGGGACAGCACGCTGCAGGCTGTGAGCATCATACAGCTCCAGCAAGAAGGACCAAAGGAGAACCCTGTGCTCATGGGGAAACCTAGGCCTCGGGGCACTGCCATGTGCAAGGCAGGCGCTAGTCAGAGAAAACTCGCTTCAGCCACCATCCTGGGAGGCCCATTGTTACAAGTCTGACCTTTCTGACCTTCTTGTTTAGGCCTTATTAGGCTGTACACTCCAGAGTCTGAGTCCAGCACCAAGTCCCCTCCCTGCTGCCCACAGTGAAACACCCCTGCCCTGGGCCCCCAGGGTGGGGATTTGGGTCAGGCTGATGCCCCTACTTAAGCCTTCCTGAGTCAGAACGTCACCTTGGTTATCATATTCCTTAGAGACCCTGCTGGTGTCAAAGGCCGCAGGATTTGAGGGTGGGTTAGTGGTAGAGTCCATAGAGGGCTACGTGCCATCCTCTAACATGTGGTGTGGACATGGTCTGGCCACAAGGAGCAGACATTTGGAAAGTCCATCACTCCACCGTGTCCCTGCGTTTGGGCATACGCTCCCTGGGATTGAGGGCTTGCTCACTTCATAGGCTGTGCCCCCTCCCACCCCTACGTGAGAATGGAAAGCAGGGCTGGGGATCCCAGAGCCATCACCTCTCATAGGCAGCCTCAGATGGTGTCATGAGAGAAGGAGGGAGATGGGGGCGTCTAGGCGACCCTCTTAAGCATGGGGGAATGAACTAGACTTCTGCTCGGCAAGCTGTTCTAGCTTCGGGCCCCACCATTATTTCCATCACAGGCTCTCTGGAAGGGCATATTAGAGCCGGCCTCCTTTAATGAGACAGAGTGTAAAGGAGCCTGTTGACAGCCACAAAGCTACGTATAAATATGACATCTTCACCACCACTGTCAATCCTGCACTGGAAGTGATCTTACTGGATTTGTAACCACTTTCCTTTTTTTCCCCTGAGATTCCATTACCCACCAACCAACGACTACTTCCCCCGTTGCTTGTTTTCTTTTTCCCCTTAGAAAACAAGCCCCCACATCTGTTTCAATTTAAACAGAAAGAGGTAACACAAATTACAATGACAAAGAAGATGAATGATTGTATTTTTATAATGAATTGGGTGTACATAGATTGATTTTAGCATAATTTATTCCATTTAACTCTTACAGAAACCCAGATGAGGCAGGAATATACCCAGTTCTAGAGACAAAGGGATAAAGGCTCAGAAAGGCCAAAATAGGACGTGGCAAAGCTAGATCTGGTCCTCGAATCTGAACCCCATATTCTCTTTATTTTATTTTATAAGTTCCTGGTCTTGGTGCTTGCCCATAATTCCCAGTGCTGTTTCTTAGCCCTGCCCCTACAGGCCTGACACCATCTCTCCTCCACTCTTTTATTCCAGAGAGTTAGGGGCCTGATGTCTGTCTGGCCTCTTACTCACAAGCTCTCATTCTCCGCCAGGCACACTTTACAGGTGCAACTCGGGTCAGATCATAGCATGCTAGTGGCCCACAGAACAAGGAATGTTTGCAACCTGGTCAACTAGATGGAACATTCCACACCCACCACTCCTGCTCCCCCAGGAGAGGTTAGCTCAAGGCACTTTCTCTTATTCCATCCTCCCTCCCCCTGATGTACACATTGCTCATGACACAGCAGTCACTGTCCTCTCAGGATGGCCAATGGCTCAGGCCTCAGGGCTGACCTCTCGCTGCTTTCCTCTTCCTAAAACTAAATCCTGCCCCCAAGTCACTGTCCCAGTGACAGCAATGCCATAGTGAGTAGATAAGGATGGAAACCAGAAGTGTTTTCTCACTTGACTTTAGGACACTCAGCCCCTGCTTCCTACTTACCCCTCTGTCTGTTCCTTCTCAGCCTTTTCTTTCCTGGGGCTCCCTGGTTCTCCCAACCTGTAAACTTTGCAGAGCCCAGGCCCAGTCCTTCCTCTCTTCCTGTCTAGACTCACTCTCCCAGGGACATCATCCAGTCCCTGGGGACTTCCAATACCAAATATATATCCTGATGCCTCCTACCTCTACTACATATGACACTTTCACTTTGATGTTACATCAAAGATAATATGGTTGTCTTAATCCATTCAGGCTGCTGTAACAGAATACCACAGCCTGGCTGGTTTACAAACAACAAAAACTTATTGCTCACAGTTCTGGAAGCAGGAAGTCCAAGATCAGGGCACTGGAAGATTCGGTGTCTGGTGAAAGCCTGCTTACTGGTTCATAGACAGCTGTCTTTTTGCTGTAAACTCACATTGTGTAAGGGACTAGGGAGCTCTCTGGGACCCTGTAAAAGGGCACTAATGCCATACATGAGGGCTCCACCCTCACAACCTAATCACCTCCCAAAGACCTCTTAATACTGGCACATTTGGGATTAGGTTTCAACATAGGAATTTTGAGGGAATGCAAATATTCAGTCTGCTGCATTGGAGAAAGCCAACCTCTTCATTTCTCCTCAAGCCTGATTTTTGGACAGTATCCTAACATCTCAGTAGAGGCAACTGTCTTTTCAGTCACTCAGGCATGAAGTCATTCCTGACTCTTCTTTTCTCTCCCACCCTCAGTCAACCTGCCAGTAAATCCCATCAGCCCCACCATCTACATGTACCTGAAATCCAGCCACTCTTCCCCCTCCATGCCCTGTCTGCTCCCAGCCCCTCATCTCCCTCTTGAATCACTGCAATGATCCTGACTCTCCCTGCCTCTGCCCCCACCCCTCCTCAGCATGTTGTCAGGATGGCAGTTCCTCATGCACCCACAGCAGGAGCCAGGGCCTCACACCGATCTTCACAGCAGATGCCGTGCACCCCAGCCTGCCCAGGACCCTATCATTTATGTCTGTCCTTGTGTGATTCCAAACACCACACCCTTTCACTATCAAAAGGCACCCAATGGATAATGCATCATATGTTGTCCCCCCAACATGCATGTCCGTGATCTGGTCCTTGTTCCTTGGTGCCCTCCGTCCTCCTTCTCTCCCCTGCCCCGGCCTAGTTGTCCCTGCCCCACCAGCTGTGTCTTCTGCCTCTATCTGAAACCCTCTCTCCCCAGGTAGCCTTATGTCTCCTTCCTCATTACCTTCAGATGCTTCCTAATAATGCCTTGTACACCCCCTCTCAGGACAACATCCTGCTCACCATCCACCCTCCTTACCTTTCTGGATCCTTCTTCAGAGCAGTTATCCTCACCTGGCAGCTACCTTTGTATTGCCTTGCTTCACTCATTAGAAGGTAAGCTTGCCGAGCCCAGGGCTTTTTCTTTCTGCTCATGGCTTCATCTCCGGAACCTAGAACATAGGAGGTGCTTAATAAGTATTGTTAGAAGAATAAAGGAATGAGTGAATGAACAAATGTCCAGAATCAAGGCAAGTCACAAAATGTGGAGCTTTTCTCTTTCTGTGGACGCTTTAAAACCTGTTACATCTCGTTACGATGCACACAGGGCAGCTTAGATCAATGTAAACCAAGTAAAGGCTGGGCATCATCAGTAACTCATTCTGGGCTGAGGTTGAGAAGATGTGACATTTGGGTGGACTGTATCACTGAGGCGCATCTCAGGACTCCCTGAGCCTTTGCTTCTTTATCTGTAGAATAAAATGTCTAAAATTGTTTCTGGCACCAAAAATCCACAGGTGGGTCCCAGAATTCCACAGGTTGGGTCTCAGAAATGTGACAGCACAAAAGAGAAGAGAAAATAAATGCAATCATCAGGAGAGTGATGAATGCTACCTTCTTGCCCTGCTGTGTGCTCCCAGCATCACCCACTATCTCAGAAGGTGTTACCTGACACATGCGTGCTCTGGAAGCCCTGGGACCAGGACAGACACAGGGACAAGGAAGTGCCAACGTCCTTTAGAGTGCTGTCCTCCCCAGAGGGCTCTGACCTTTATACATTAATGGGCAGTGACCTTACTTGTGAGCTGTATGTATCAACACATTTAAGTGTACTAGCTGCTCACTGACCAACAACATCACCTCAAGTCATAACCTTGAAACAGGAAAAGCAGAAGAAATGCATTTGAGGGAACAGAGAACACAAAGTAACCCTCCTGGGGGGTCATAAGGTCCCAAACTGCATGGGTCCCATATGTCATGGGGAATGTGTCTGGGCAGGGGAAGAGATGAAAGAGCTAGCCCAGGACGCCTACCCAGTGTCACACCCACCACAGTCCTAGGTTTCCTGGAGGCCTAACCTTGTTCTCTGCTCTAGAAAACTTAATGGAAATGCCAGATCAGAGATTGGGCATGATTATTTATTCTATAAAATACTATTATATATTTTTTATATGTTCTATGTATACAGGATATTTATAATATATATAATAACTACTGGATATGAATGGGGGTGGGAACAGAGATCCTAAAAGATCTATCAGAAATAAAATTAAATCATCTTAGAATTAAATTTTAAGTCCAAGGGAGATTATTAATTTATTTGCAAAAGAAAAAAAATCAGTTTACACAAACTAAGAATAAACTGATTTTCAAGTAACCAAATCAGACCCCAGCAGCAGGGAGCTGGCAGGAAGGGTAATGGGCCAATCTCTGGTGCCAACAGGCATTTTTCTCTTTCCAGTCGCTCCTTCACTGCAGCCCCCAGCCCGGACTCTGTGCTCTCTCCCCATGCCTATGCTTATGTTCTTCCCTCGTTCCCACTGAGAGGCCTCTGGAATCCTGTCCATCCTTCAAGGCCAGGTTCAAATGGCCCGCTCCCCAGTTTCCTCGGGCTGGGCCTTTTCCTCCTAGGGCAGTGGTAGCTTGGGCATCATCTGCAGGCCCCCAGCACAGGAGCAGCCACATGCTGTCGTCTGCCTCGCCCCTGTCTCCCTGGGCTCCTCCCACCTCCAGCTGTGAAAGGACCAGGTCACAGAATCAGGTGGGAAGACAGAAGATCCGCTCCAGATCTGGCAAGCCAGCAGTACTTTCCTGGAGCTCCTTGAAGAAATGAACCCTGTTCTTAGGGTGGGCCTTGTTCTCAACAGTCACCCCAGCACCAGCACCAGTGCGTGGAGTGTGATGGGCACGTAATGAATAGGTGTTGAGTTAGTGAAGGAACAAACAAGTAAATAAATGAAATACGCATGGACTCACAAATATCTATTTGGACATATTTTGCTCCCCTAGGCTCTATCCTGGGTTACAATCCATCAGTTCATTTGCTACTTAGAGCCTTCAGGATGGGGCTGGCTCTGCATGGTATCAGGTTATGAAAACAATCTTGAGACCAGTATTCTGTTCGAAATTTACCTCCCACTGGCACCCTCACCCTCAGTCAGTATGCAATCTATTGCCAAGGCTCTGGTTCACAGCGTTATACATACACTGAGTTTGTAATCAGAATCTAGCAGAATCTATTTTAAATACATAGGGACTACAGTACATATGAATATGCTAATCAACTAAGCTTAATAGTTCTCGTTTGTATTAATGCAAGTTAGGCAGCCGCATTTCCCACCAAATATTTTCCTTGGTATTTACCGACGAAATCAAGGTCCTTCTAATAAGTTCTAATATTTAATCTAAAAGCTCTAAAGAAGGTGCTTTAGTTGAGCATAATCTAATTTCACTGAGCAAAATTGCATCTAAAAGCAATATAAAGTTACAATTTGTTCCTTGTCAAATAGTAAAAATAGCCTTTAAATTTTACATGGTTTTGACCTTTGGGTTTTGCATTTCAATTAAACTTCCCTCAGAGCCCAGAGGATCAAATGTTCCCTGAGTGTGAATTAGGTCCTGGTGAGAGGTGGCAACTGGCCCTCTGCTTCTTTCCTTTTCAAACTGACATCTGTCTTCCTTTTGACACAGAGCAGAAGTTTCTCCCTCAGTGGCTGGAGCAGAAGTAAACAGAAATACCAGGTCTGGACAATGTCTTTTCTTTAGACCCTTGAAATTTCTACAAGTTAATTTTCAAAATGCATTCCTGGATCAGTACACCATGTTGCCAGACTTCCTATTACAGGTCTGAGAGTGACCCAGCCTCCCCTCTAAGCCATGTTTGAGCAAGAATTTTACCTTTACAATACTTATGGACATCTCTTATTTTGCTCAGGTTTCAAAAGAATCTGGGATGCAGAGGAGGAGAGGTCATCTTTTGACTTTTGATAGAATCAGGTGCTTGGGTCTACAAGGTTATGACGCCACTCAATAGCTATCCTCCCCTTTCTTCTTGGTAGTAGAGTCCAGTTTTTATTCAGGGCAACGATGGCCCCCTCCCAGCTAAAATACTACTTTTCGTAGCCTTCCTTGCAACTAGTAAAATAAAAAGATAGAAAAAATCCTGGCTTTCTAATGACATGGTAGAACCATCTTACTAGCCCTGGCTGTTACTCCCAGGCATCTTTTTACATGGTAGAAAGAAATCAGATGAGTTTTTACATTCTATGCAACTGAATCTAATCACATTTTTTTGTGAAATTAGTTAGCACAGTTCCTGGTACATAAGAACTCAATAAATTATAGCAAGTCATCAAGAATCAGATAATCGGTTTAGATGACGCATCATGGGATCCAACCAAATACAGGGAAAGATAGAGAATAGACAACAACTTCATGTCTACAGAGATAGAGCATAAATTGAGAACTATATGTAGCAATAATGATGATAACAATATTTGCAAATATTTGAGTTTATAGACACCAAGCGCTATGCTAAGCATGTTACATGTATTAACTCCTCTGTACCCCCAACATTAATGCAGCACTAGAAATATTGTAGGTCTTTGGTAAATATGTGTTCAATAAACAAATATACTGAAAGATGACACCTTGCTTACCTGGATCTGAACCTGACATGCTCACTACCTGGGTAAGATCTAGGTCAAATGTCACACTAACTCTTCAGTTCCCTAGACAACATATCCCCTTGACCATGGTTTCACCAAGGTTGGGATCATTTTATCTCCAACTAACTGGGGAATTCTCATATGTAAGTATCATACCTGTTTTCCTTCAAAAAGGGGATTTTATCAATGCATCTCCTCCCTGAGCTTTGCAAACATATAGCACTCTTCAAGATTTTACCACCTCCCTGACCTGGGTGGTTCCAGGATGACAGCTTTGACAGAGCCCCCTCAGTGGCCATCTGACACACCATAGGGCTAAGCCAGCAGAGAATTTTGGAGCTTCCATAATAACCTACCAGGAACAGAGTACTAGCAGAGCTCATCTTTGCAATGGCCTCCTGAGTTGGAATACTATTTTATCCAAAACACACTAAAGATCAGAAACATTGTGACTTCTTGCATTCATTCAAACTTACTAAGCACCTACTATGTGCTAAGCTATAAATTTCAAGAATATCAGGGAAAAGATGGCATATTGCTTTAAGGAGCTTAGAGTCCAGTGGGAGAGATAGACCCATAAATAAATAAAAACCATACATTTGACTGGTGCTCTAATGAAAGTATCAAATATCGTGGGGACATATTGGGGCTAATAAGAGTGGAGGTACTGTTGGAGCTGAGGCATAGGTAAGGGCAGAGATAGGAACAGAGGGGAAGGTATTGCAGGAAAAGAGTTCAGTTACACACAGATGCTGGGGTATAGGCATGATGCCTTTGTAATATTCCACTTGACAGGCTGAACTACATTTCCCATAATTCCTTTCTTGTATATTTATGGTCAAGGTGAGCCACAAGGGACATTCCTGGGAGATTTGGGGGTAGGGACGCAGAAGTGAAGCAGCAGCAATTCCATAATTCACACATTATTGCTCATCTGTTGATTCACCTCAGTGTCCTAAAGCAGCAGCCGGGTGAGCAATTTCACCACTTTCCCTCTGATCTGCCTTCAGTTCCTCTGGCTTCTGCCCGGCTTTGTGATGGGGCCCCAGCTCCTGCACTATAACGTCATCACCAAAATCAGAGGCAACAAGCCTCTGAAGCACAGGTTTCAGGCCGGGCTCTTGGGTCTCGGCTTGCGCTTGTGAGCTGCAGCCTTCCCGGGATCTTCCTTCCCTGACTACCTGACTTCAGACCTCAACCTCCAGCATCAGATGAGGACACTGTAGCCTCATAGAACTGCTTAACCAGCTCCCACAATTGTGTAAGCCTGTAGCAAAATCTTTAATATATATACATGTATGTATCTCTTACTGGTTCTCCTCCTCTGGTTGAATCCTGACTGATACAGAATCCTCATCAAAAGTGGGGTGCTGCTGTAACAAACACCTAAAATGTGGGAGTATCTTTGGGACCAGAGTAGAGGCTAGAGGAATTTTGAGGAGTATCATGGAGAAAACCTAAATTGCCTTGAGTAGACTATTAGTAGACATGCACAAGGCGATGCTAGTGACAGCTCAGAAGGAAGTGAAGAACATGTTATCAGAAACTGGAGGAAGGGGGATCCTTGTTACGTAGTGGCAGAAAGCTTAGCAAAATTGTCATCTGCTGTAAGGGGAAAGCAGAACATATAAGGGATGAACCTGGTTATCTAGCTGATTTCCAAGCAAAGGCCCTGCCAGGTTTCTTCCTTCTACTTACAGTAACACGAGAGAGGAGACAGAAATTGAGGAAAGTACTGTTAAATAGAAAGGAATCAGGACTTGATGGTTTTGAAAACTCTCGCCTCTCCAGGTGGCAAAGCATGCTGAAACTAAGAAATGACTTCCGAGCACGGCAGGGAAACAGGGCGCAGAGTTGAAGTCCTATCTAAGGATGAAGCCACTCCCTTCCTAGAGCTGCCTGAATCACCTCTGATAAGCTACTTATTTCAGGCTCTAATTCTTTGAGAACCAACCTAAAATGCATCTTTATTTTTTTCTAAGTTCCAGGGATTTGAAGCTCTCCCTCAGATTCCGGGCCATCACTTTCTCCTAGCTGTCACCCTGCTCTTGGGCTACTGTATCTCGGTGCCTTTTGTGGAGTTCTTTTCTTAAGTCTAGCTCAAAAACTGGTGTTGCCCAGAGGTCCTCACTCACCTCTCCTAGGGGATTTTGTACCATCCCACAGCTTCAAATGTCAATTTGCACATTAACACCTCACCTGAAACTTGTATTCAACCCTGTCGTCACTCCTAAAATACAGCGTATCTACCCAGCCTCCCTCCCTCCCTCCCTCCCTCTCTCTCTCTCTCTCTCTCTCTCTCTCACACACACACACACACACACACACACACACAAACACACACTAGAGCCAATCTCCTTTTCTAAGACTTACCACCTAGTCTATGAAACTAGACTACCTGACTGGAACTAATTCACTTCATTTGAGTCCCAACTCTACCTGATTGTGATAGCTTGGACAAGTTTTGTTTTTTGTTTTTTGTTTTTTTACCTTTCTGTGTCTCACCTTCTCTTGGTTAATAATAGCTCTTATATCATTAGGTCTTGTGAAGCTAATATGAGTTCCACACGTAAAAGAAAACAGTACTTGGCACATATTATATTCTCCATAAAGTTTATCTGTCAATATTGGTATATCATCATGAATTGTATCATCCAATAATCCTTGAACTTCCCTATTGCCCTGCAACACACCACTCTTCAATTAATCATCGAACTTGTTCTACCTCCTAAACACCTTCAGAATCCATCCACCTCTCTCCTTCCCAACTGTCTCCTCCTTAGTTCAAGCCTTCATGATTCCCCCATTGATCACAAGTATTGTACAACTGCCATCGCCCCTTACCTAGGTTTCATGTGTCCTGTAACCAAAACAATCCCACCCCAAGACACCTATGTTCAGATCCTTTCTCCGTACTGTAACCAGAATATCCTTCTAAACTAAAACTTTCATCATGGCTCCCCCCTGCATAAGAGGCCTTAAGAATAAATCTTGAGGTTTTAGCCGAGCACAGCAGAATCCATGCTCTCCTGCCTCAGCGCTCACTGTCCTTAGCCCCACCCTCATCCCCCTGCCTCTTGTGCTCCAGTCATTTTGAACTATTGGCAAATTTTGAACCGTTTGTACTTTTAACATGTTCTTCCTCCTAGAGTCTTGAGTGCTAAAAAATAAGGACTCTTCGCATCAAGGAATACCCCTATAATCATACCCATATAATGATGTGTCCAGAACTTAGCAGCAGGTGAGTAAGGTCTATGGTCCTGGGGCTTGCGATGGGAGGGGTAGGGAGATGGTCAGATCAAGCCCCAGAGCAGTGCCTGCTGTTAGCCCTGGGCTGCTCTGACCACTTCAGAGGGCAGTTCCCAGCTGAATGTGACCTCAAACTCTGCCTTCCTTGCCTCCAAGGCAACAGATAACTCATGGACTGCCAGGTAATGAACCTAACCCTAGGAAAGGTCAGGTAACTCCACCAGTAGAAGCAGATCTTTCCTGCAGCAGTGGGGGAGATTTTCACAGGAGCATTCTGATTGAAAAGCTGTTATGTTACAGGGTTTGGGTTTCCTTCTATTTAAAAAAAAAAAAAAAAAAAACTTGTTTTAAAAAAAAGTAGTCCTCACAGGCTGTCAAGCATTTCCGCATCTCCATTAGAATTCAGAGTATTCCACAGTAATTACAAAACAGCTGTAATGGAAAATTGGTAGTCAAACCCATTTTCTAGCGACTAGAACGGTGAATGGGCTCCATTATGTTCCTAATTCTCATTAACTTAATTTGCATAGGAAACAATGAAGGAATACATAATGAGGTACAGTGGGCGAGCAGCCCAGCCCTCACCCCCTCAGAGCTGGGTTCAACCCACACTGACCCACGCGAAGTCCAATGCCCAGCAGGGCTGCTCTCCACTTGGTGACTTGCAATTGCAGATTCAGAGCTAGTTCCAGGATGGGGTCAGGTGAAGGATGACTCTGGAATCGCCTTGCATACACAGTGCAGGCTACGTTTCTTCTTCCACCCCCACCCGAGCTTCTGGTAAGACAACAAACTGGAAGAGAAGGAGGAGGGAACTTCTTTTGGGGTAAGCAATTTCAGGCTTTGGCTGTGTGTGCACGCATGTTGCTTCCTACAGATCTGGTTTTAAGTGTAATTAGCCCCAGCAAAAGGAAGAGATCAGCAGCCAGGGAGCTGGATTGGTTAGGGGTGCCTTGCTGGGCCTGAACTGGACTCTGTTTAGGAGGTGAAGCCAGCAGGGCCTTATCCACTCTAAGCAGTGACCACATCAGACCAGAGGCTTGGCTGGCAGACAGAATGGAACTCAAGATGAGGCAGGGATGGATCACAGCCGAAGCTCCAAGCTCCAAGTTATCTCCTGACTCCATCTACCAAGCTGTGAGTAGTGGAAAGCCAGAAGATGAACTCTCTAGCGAACTATAAAACTTGAAAAAAAAAAAGTGGCACATTCAACTCACTATTATTGACCAGCTATGATATTTCAGGCCCTATATTAGACAGTCTCACTGAATCCTTATAGCAAAACTACAAGATAAAATTATGTCCATTTTGCTGATGAGGAAACTTAGGCTCATAATTTCCTCTACTAGGGCTATTTAACTATTCAAAGGCAAAGCCAAGACTGAATCTGTCTTCTGAACCAAGCTAGTCTAGTTAGGCCGATACTTCCCAAACTTGCTTATTTCGTGGCACACATGGGAAATGATAATACAGCTGACCCTTGAACAGCACAGTGGTCAAAGGCACTAACCTTCTGCACACTTGAAAATCTACATATAATTTATAGTCATCCCTCCATATGCACAGTTCTGCATCTGAAGATCCAACAAACCTGGGATTCTGTAGTACTGTAATATTTACCACTGAAAAGAATTTATGTACAAGTGGACACTCACAGCTCAAGCCTGTGCTCTTCAAGGGTCAACTGTATCTTTATGGAACCTCAGGGTGAAGAAGAGGGGACTTGGAACCTAGAGAAGTTTGCATAACCCCCGATTGGCTGAGAGCATTAATATTTCAAGCTACATGGGTTGGAAAGTCTAGTTCATAGGAAAAATGGTGGCCTCTTGTAGAGATAATCTGAGACCCACCAGGAAGATGAGTATATCCCAACACTGTCACACTGGGTGAGACAGAAGTGTCTGAAATGTGGCACTTCTGAACTTCCAAATCAGTTTGGATCAACTGTTGCCCTCCCCAGTCCCTCTTCTTATATGCATATTTCTGTGGATGGTGTATAACATTCATCCCATAAAGAAATGTAATGCAAGGAGCATTTATCTTTTTTTTTAATTTTTTTTACTTATTTTATTTATTTATTTTTGGCTGTGTTGGGTCTTCGTTGCTGCTCATGGGCTTTCTCTAGTTGCGGTGAGCCGGGGCTACTCTTCATTGTGGTGCACAGGCTTATCATTGCGATGGTCTCTCTTGCTGCAGAGCATGAGCTCTAGGTGCACGGGCTTCAGGAGTTGTGGCTCGCAGGCTCTAGAGCGCAGGCTCAGTAGTTGTGCCACACGGGCTTAGTTGCTCCGTGACATGTGGGATCTTCCCGGACCAGGACTCAAACCCATGTCCCCTGCACTGGCAGGCGGATTCTCAACCACTGCGCCATCAGGGAAGCCCAAGGAGCATTTATCTTGAAGATGATCTGGGTTTGTCCCCTAACTGCCACTTAATAGCTGAAAGAGTTTATGTAACTCACTTCCAGGGGACTGGACCAGAGAATCCTGACACTCTTAAAACTCTGCAACTTCTTGTACCATGGACTTTGCTCTTGAGGTGGGATGGGACCAGTGATATGATGCAACCTGCTAAAAGGAAGAACAGCACAGGCAAACTGACCCAAAACAAGTTTTTCCAACAACCAGCTTCTCCCACCTGGTCCACACTACTTTTCACTCCCCAAATCTCCAACGATTTCCTGGGAACCTACTAAGTCCTGGGCATTACACATGGTTTCTAATCCGTATAACAGCACTATGAGATGGGTTTCCTCATCACCATCAGGTGAGGAAACCATCACAGGGGTTAAAGCTGCACAGCCGAGTGTCTTGTCTCATGTGGGTGTCCAGCTCTCTCTCACCATGAATGCTGGGCCTTCTCTATATTTTTGCAACAAGCTGCCTCTCTTTTAGCAAAACTCTCTGCACCTAGAGTTGATGGCACACTCATTCACATTTCAGTGAGTTCTCAGGGAAGACTGGGGAACCCAAGCATGTCCCATCTTGTTTGTTCCCCAACCTCATCGTTGGATATGCTGTCTGCATCCAGGAGACCTGGAGACTTATAGTTTAAGCAGAACTTTTGCCTGAGTTGACTGATTGGATTGGTTCTTCAGATGCCATGCACATGAGGCCCAGACACAGTCAGCCTTGCAAAACAACACAGTATGGAGTTTCCTTAAAAAAGTTAAAATAGAGTTATCATATGATCCAGCAATCCCACTCCGGGGTATATATCCAGAAAACATGAAAACTCTAATTCAAAAAGATACATGCACTCCAATGTTCATAGCAGCACTGTTTACAATAACCAAGACATGGAAGCAACCTAAGTGTCCATTGACAGATCAACAGATAAAGAAGATGTGGTATACGTACAATGGAATAGTACTCAGCCAAAGAAAAGAATGAAATAATGCCACATGCAGCAACATAGGTGGACCTAGAGATTATTATAGTAAGTGAAGTAAGTCAGATAAAGACAAATACAGTATGATATCACTTACATATAGAATCTAAAAATAATTATGCAAATGAGCTTATTTACAAAATAGAAACAGCTTCACAGACATAGAAAACAAATTTATGGTTACCAAAGGGGAAAAGAGGGGAGGAATAAATGAGGAATTTAGGGTTAACAGATACACACTACTGTATATAAAATAGATAATTGACAAGGACCTACTGTATAGCCCCAGGAACTATACTCAATAATATCTTGTAATAACCTATCATGGAAAAGGATCTGAAAAAGAATATGTGTGTGTGTGTGTGTGTGTGTGTGTAACTGAATCACTTTGCTGTATACCTGAAACTAACACAGCATTGTAAATCAACTAGACTTCAGTTAAGAAAAGAAACACAGTATGAGATGATGGAAAACAGCTAGTCTGCACTACTGTGGACAGACCTCCCTCCTTTCTGTCTGTGCCTACCAGCAACCAGTTCATATAGCATTTGGTGTTTGTTGATTAATGGATTGACTTATTGCCTTTATTACTATTTACTGTTAAGTATCTAATATGTGCAGTCACTGTACCAGGACACATAGAGAATTTTACATTACTTCAGTTCATAAAGCACATTTCAATTTTCTAAGTCTTCCTGTTGTTACTCAGAACTGCTTGGTTGGGACTAAGCATTGGAAGATGGCCTTCTTTCTTGATGCTGGCCACGTGGTTTGGGGGTATACTGTTGTTTATGAAAGGAAGAAGCTCAAGAGACCAAGTACAATGTTCAAATGTTTGTTCCATTTCTCCCCTGACTTCAAAAACAAATATCGGCTCACCTATTAGCCAAGCACCAATCCCAAGCCATCCCCACCCCCAGATGGATTGACCTTTAGATTCATTTTCCTGTGGTTCTCCAATCATGATCCCTCATTGTTCTATATATCAGAGAACAAAGCTGAAGATGTTCTAGAAAGAATTCAGAACTGGTTTGTTGTTCCCTTCCTGGATCCACTCAATGGCACTTACACACCAGCAAAACCCACTTGTGGCTGAAGTTTTCCACGCAGTGTTGCAGGCACTCAGCATTCCCTCAGTTAAAGAGCCTCTTGCTGCGTTCCTGGGAACCAGCACCTCACTGCACAGCTCTGCCAACAGCATCACTGCTAGATTCTGGGCTTTGAAACCAAATAAAAATTGATATGTGTGTAATCACATTTGTTTAATTAAAGTAACACATCTGTGCAGTAAATATTCCAGCACGAGCTGGTCAATAGCAAATCCTCCGCATGTACAGTAATAATTGACTAATGTAATTAAATGCATGTCAGAGTTTTAAAAGAAAATATAATGAGATTTCATCATTTTATATGTACAGGTAATTAGTTCTTAGGAATGTGAGTAAAAGCAAATTATCTACAGATTTGAACTATCAGCAGATAATTCAAATGACCTAGTTTGGGAGAGAAAGTGGTATCTAAAACTGAGAGAAATTCAAACCAAAACAAACATTCCCTACGATTAAATCTGAGAGCTAAGTTAAGAAATGAGCATGTATAATTTTGCTGAACATGTTTTCATCAAGCTTTCCTTTAGGATAAGTTGAGCATTAGTCTGGGTACCAGGTTGGAGTGACATCTCTCCTGGCTCATGCTCTTCTACTGGCTGTTCAGACGTCCAGGAACCTTTTAGTACCAAGTTCTGGGTCATTTTGAATTAGTATTTCTTTTACTTTATATTCAATCTGACTCCGTCTTCTGCTGCTTCCTGTTTGGCCTGAAAGTTATCATCCCGAATTCGGGACAGCATGTGCTCAGGGAGGCTGTGGGAAGGGCATTCCAAGAGTAGGGAACAACAGGCACAGATGCAAGGAAGTAGGAAGAACATGGCCTGTTTGGGAAGCAACAAACTCAATCTGACTGGAAAAGATTCCAGTAAGAGAAAAGAGGAAGCTGTGGCAGTCGAAATAGGCTGGGAAATGATGGACAGAGACTTGAGTAGCAGCCAAGAAGCTAAAGCATCATTCCTCTGAAGGCAGTACGGAGTTGGGGAAGATGCTGTTTCTGCTACTTCACTCAACACAAATCATACCAAAGCTTCAAAAATCCCAACACCCAAAGGACAACTTGCTGCTCTGAGAAACAGTTAAGTCCTCATGACCAAAGCCTGGCAGGTTTGAGATTAGGGCCCTTCCTTTCCAGAATGGATTGCTATCTGGATGCTTCTCCCTCACTTCAGGTGATTCCTCAGTTCAAACCCCTTCCCTTCTCTACACTCCCAGAAGTGATGACACTGGCCCCCTTAAAGGCCCCTTAGTGGTCACAGCTCTGGATTGTGAATCCTGTCTTGTGTGAATCTTATTGCCATAACCACGCATGGCAGGGAAGGTGCCAGTTTATTCTATGCATGTAATTTTAGGTTTTTAATATGTATACAAAGGGAGGGATAGATTGGGAGTTTGGGACTGGCAAGTTCACACTGCTATATTTAAAACAGATAACTAATAAGGACCTACTGTAAAAAAAAATTAAAAATAAGAACTTGGAAAAAGATATATATTCGCAGGTTGTTTCATTGCATCTTTGCTGCCATGACCCTGTGTCAGGAAACAGGAGTAAGAAGATAAAATGACCATAACACACGCAAGACAAGGCCATCATTTGATGTGAAAGGGACACGTTTTTCACTCGTTGGAGGGCAGAAGCTTTACTGGTGACACAGTCAGTACAGAGGGACACCCCCCACCCACTCCCTGGCTTGCACGTAATGATCAGAACCTTCCTTCTGTGGGACGGTTTGTGCTGGTGCATCAGTAGCCAGGAGTAATGGTCAACATGGCCCCAAGTTTAAGGTGTAATTGTTGGAAGTTCTTTCAACAGAAATAAAAAATGCAATAAAAGTGATAAAGAGGAAACTTATAGATTAGAAGAGACAAAGAAACATGTCAACCAATAACAAAGTGTAGACCTTATTTGTATCACCCAACAAACTGCAAGTGTACATATATATGTATATTTTAATATTATATTAATATTATATTAATATATTGTAATATATTTTATACAGTTTTTATATAAATATGTAGTTAAAGAATTAGATATAATTATAATATATAATTGGAGAAATATTAACACTTACTAGATACTTGTGCATAAGAAATTTTTGTTAAGTTTATTAAGTTTTAGGTGTGATCATTCATGGTTATAACTTGTCTATCTCTTTCAAAAGAGCCCTTACACTTTATAGATACAAACCAAAATACATACAGATGTTAGGATATGATGGCGTCTGTATTTCCTTCAGAGTAATCCAAGGAGAGGATAGAAAATAGATATGTAAGGATGGGAATGAAACAAGAATGGCCATGTACTGATCATTGTTGGTGCTGGGAGATAACTACATAGGGTTCAATATACAAATTTCTTGTATATATTTGAATTTTTCCTTTATAAATGATGGTGGTTATGACTTGCAGTCAGCCAATGGCAGAGGTCTTTCTGCAGCTGGGTTGCTAGTTTATGGCCAGGGTTTGAGGTTGTACTGAGGCTGGAGTCCTAAGTTCCATTTGTGGCAAGGGTTGTAAATTCATGATTTATCAGGTAGGGAGCAATCTATGACCAAAGAAAGAGTGCAGGAGAGGTCAGAACAAGAAACTGTATGAGCATGGCTAGGGTGTAACTTTGGTTCTCAGCTTGGGATCAGTCTGTGGCCAGCTTAGCAGGAAGTTAGAATTAAGAAGAAACTGTCTGGATCCAAAGTAAGAAGTCATTATTTCGGGAGTTGAAGATGGTCTATGCCATCAATTAGGGAAATATCTATTTCCAGAGCTAAAATTCAAATCGGTGGCCAAATGGAGAGGGATTTGTGGGTATTCTCTGTGGCAATAGCATGGGGTGGACAGTGTGCTAGATCTAGTATGACGTCAGCTCAGTGACTGACCATTGGAAGGCAGTGTGTAGTTGAGGTCGGGTCATCTGTGGCTGACTTTGGGGGGGCTAGTTTGCAGTGGGAGTGAAGGGAGCCTACAGTTCAGTTTCTTGATAGGGTTAGGAGGTGATTTCACATTCTGCGTCGCATGTTGGAGTTACCTACAAGGGGAGGGGATATAAAAGTGCCAATGCCTAGATCTCAGCTAAACCCGCTGATCTCAGAGCCTTGGTCTTAGTGGAAAACCCTGGGTTAGGGTGTCAGAGAATGATGGAACTCAAGAATCCCTTGTATCTGGAGTTAAGGGTGTTCTGTGACTGGAGTTGCAAGTGTCAGGGGTAAATCTATGGCGTCTTAATAGAGAAAAGATATCTGGGCTCCAGAATGATGCAAGTTCATTTTATAAGCACTGCGTTCTAATCCCAGGGGCCCTGATTCAGGCCACTCAAAAGCACATACACACAATATGGTGCCTTGATTTAAAACAGCGCTCCTCATCTACCTCTATGACATATGTGGGAGTCTTTAGCTGAAGCAAGAATGGGTTTCTCCACTAAGAAGAACTGATGCTAAGTGGTCTGGAGCCTCTGACCTTTCAAGAGATCATGGATAAAATGGTCCATTAGCCATTTGCAGCTACATGGATGGACCTAGAGATTATCATGCTAAGCAAAGTAAGTCAGAAAGACAAAGACAAATACCATATGATATTACTTACATGTGGAATCTAAAATACAACCCAAATGAACATATCTACAAAATAGAAACAGACTCACAGACATAGAGAACAAACTTGCTGGTGCCAAGGGGGCGGGGGAGGGATGGATTGGGACTTTGGGACTAGCGAATGCAAACTATTATATGTAGAATGGATAAACAATAAGGTCATACTGTGTAGCACAAGGAACTATATTCAATATTCATAATAAACCATAATAGAAAAAAATGTGAAAAAAACGTATATATATATATAACTGAATCATTTTGCTGTATACCAGAAATTAATACTACATTGTAAATCAACTACACTTCAATTTAAAAAAGTTGTCCATTAGGAAACTGAGCCACTGACATTGGCCTCAGTTGATCCATGTGCCAGTCCACTTAGCTAACCCACCTAGCAGGACCTTACCAACAATGCCATGTACAGTAAAACGTATAATGGCAATGGGGTTGAATAGAAAGAAAGGCAAGAGTGTTTTAACTTAAATGCTGGAAGAAGGCAGAGAGGGAAGATGCATCTCTTAGCTTTTGCTTAATCAGTAAATGCTTCCTTGAAGAAGTGAAATTCTGCTCTGCTCTGGATTCCAACTAATCAATCCACAATATGGTTAATGTACACCTATTCTTTGTACCTGTGAGGGTCATGCCTCTGTTCAGAAGCAGCCTGTGACCTAGCATCAAGGGCTCAGGGTCAGCTAGACAAGGAAGACATTGGAAATGTCTTGGTGGGCTTGCAAGGAGATGACAGGGTCATACCACCACTCGGTTGACTCCTATCAGTTTAAAGGGCTCCAAATGGTCATCTGTCCAGAAGAAGAGCTAGTCACTGTTTCCCTATCAGATAGTCTCTGGTATCCAGAACTGGTCAGAATGCTTCCTATATGAGACCTGCGACCACAAGAAAGTGTTCTATAGTTCCTTTGGGGTGGCCTGCCATCTATTAGAGTCCTGATCTGAGTGCTGGTGATATGAGGGAGCACACAGAAGAGGCAGGTGTGGGATCAAAAGTTGCTGAAAGAGGAGCCCAGAGAAGTGAGAGGCAAGATAGGTTGACCAGAGTTGTTGGCAGTGATAGATACTATAGTTGCCTATCAAATGTTATCACTTTTCCTTCCTACAAACAGAACCACGATTTAATTCATGGAGGCAACGTACCCAGTTTCAAAGATCATTTCCTGGCCTATCTTGCTATTTAAGACAATCGTGATGTAGTTGTAACCAATGAGATATTAGTGAAATTCTTCTGGAGATATACATAAAATATACCTTCTTCCATTACTCATTATTTCCAAGTTGCAAACAATTTTTTTTTTTTTGCAGCAAGAGCAAGAGGCTTGAAATCACCATTTCCTGGAAAAAAACATCCTCAGACATGTCCCAGAATTGAATGAATTCTCTTTGGTCATTCTTCTGCAGCTACTGTCAAGGAAAGAGACCTCTTCTATGCTGAAGCCACTGACCTATGTGTATGCTAGAGCCTGAGATGGTGCTATGACCATCTCCTGCTAGTCCAGTTGCCATCTACTTAGCCAGGACATCCAGGAAGCCTGGGCAACAGGAGAACAGGCACCTCTTATCTCACTGTTTCCCCAAGCACTAGCAATACCAGGAAAAGGATCTGAGTTGTCCATACCCTATCCTTACACACCTATGAACTTGTGACATCTACACAAGTGGAAAGGAGGAAGGATAAACAGATGATCTGCAAGAGTCTCTTTAAGCATGGCAATGGCTGTGGTGAAGGCTATGGTGAGAACTAAGGTATGCTGGGCTCTAGGTTTGGAACAAAACTCATCCATCTTCACTTTGAATTAGTTTAGGTCACAGTAAGTCAAGGGACTAGAAGGTATCGCTAACCAGAGTATGCATCAGTGACTTATGAGAGTCACAATACCATGAAACGGACAAGAAACCCTGTGTGTACCTTCTGCAGTCAACCAGGGGTGTTCTTGGCTGAGCAAAAACCAGCCAAGAGAATGGACTAGAACTTGATTGTCTCAGTTTACCAAGATAAGACCTCAGAGAATAACTTGCCAACTTTCCCTCCCAAACAAGCAGGAGCTGCAGGCTCTTGACCATGCTAGGTTACTTGCAAACAAGAACTAGGAATGGAGGAAAGCAGGTCGTGAGAGGTGCAGCAAATGGGAACTAAAGTCTGTGTTTTAATGGAATATTATTCATCCATAAAAAAAATGAAATTGAGTTATTTGTAGTGAGGTGGATGGACATAGAGTCTGTCATACAGAGTGAAGTAAGTCAGAAAGAGAAAAACAAATAATGTATGCTAACACATATATATGGAATCTAAGAATAAATCTAAAAAAAAAAAAGGTCATGAAGAACCTAGGGATAAGACGGGAATAAAGACACAAACCTACTAGAGAATGGACTTGGGGATATGGGGAGGGGGAAGAGAGTAAAGAGTGACGGAGTGAGAGAGTGGCATCAACATATGTACACTACAAAACGTAAAATAGATAGCTAGTGAGAAGCGGCCGCATAGCACAGGGAGATCAGCTTGGTGCTTTGTGACCACCTAGAGGGGTGGGATTGGGAGGGTGGGAGGCAGGGAGACACAAGAGGGAAGAGATATGGGAACATATGTATATGTATGGCTGATTCACTTTGTTATAAAGCAGAAACTAACACACCATTGTAAAGCAATTATACTCCAATAAAGATGTTAAAAAAAAAAAAAAAATGACCAACTGTGAATAGTTAAGTAAAGGCCATAAAGTCTAAATGAGGTTGCAAGAACCAAAGGGCAGGGACCCTGGCAGAGAGCAGGCAAGATGGAAGAATTGATTTCCAGAGGTGGGATCACTTTCTAGCCTATAGTAGGGAAGGTACTGTGACAGTTGACTTCAAATTAAAACAACCCAATATAAGTACCATTATTACTTGGAAAATGTCATCATTATTATTACTATTTGTTCATGCAAATGAGGAAGCTGAAGGTCTACAAGATACACAGTCAGGCAGACAACACATGGCAGAAGATCAAACCAGGGCTGTGACACCAAAGCCTGAATTATCTTCTTTAGTCCTTTGTGGCCCTCATTGCATGGTGTGCCTGTGTGTGTGTGTGTGTGTGTGTTGTATTGGGAGGTGGGGATGAGGGGACAAGAAGAAAGCAGAGGGTCAGCCAGAAGAAAATTATGCTAATAATGGATAGTCCTGAATGTCTAGCAGAGAGGTTTTCAGTGTATTTGACAGTAAAGATGATCCATTGTAACTCCTTGAACCAGGGCAGAGACCATAAAAGTGTTGTTTGGGGATGCTTAATCTTGCAGAGAAAATTGAAAGATGAAAGTTTTGGGAGCAGGGCACTTGGGCTCCAAGAATCAAAGTTATCCTCATTCCCCTCCTTGGCCACTGACTCAAGAATAACCAGCTAGTTTCTTTGTCATATTCCCCCTTCAGTCTTGTTGTCTCCTATTTCTGAACTGGAATGAAGGTTAGTGACTATGATTCCTTGTATCGGGATTTGCACCCCTGAGAGAAGTTTTCTCCATAAAAACACAGCAATTTGTTGAATCTTCACCAGTCCTCGTTTCATATGAAAGAGAAATATCACAAGGAACACCCTCCCTAGCTACATTCTGGGGCTGATGTTAACCTCCCATCTAAAGTGGAAAACCCTGTAAAGAGAGCCAAGCAGAGCAGGCAGCCTTATATCTTAAAAGATTTGACCCTCTTGGATAGAAACTTGGAAGAGGTGGTGTCAGGGGTCTCCTCCAACTCTGTGATATCATGATGATGAGATTCTAATTCTTAAAAATATGTCAGGTTCAGCTTCTGCCTTTAAGCAGACCTGCAATCCTGGAGGAAGCTCAATTCCTGGCGCTTGCCAAGCCGTTCTGCATTCCAGGATCTTGGCACTTGCTGTTTCCTCTTCCTGGATGGCTCTTCCTCTCGCTCTTTGCAAAGCTGGCTCATTCTCTTTCTCCAGGTACTTGCTTTAAATGGCTTTTGCTCACAGAGGGCTTTCTTAACCACCTACATAAGTGGTTCACTCTGTTTTTTTGTTTTTTTCATTTTGGAACACTGGTTATTTCCTACATGAATCTTACCACACTTTTATAATCTTATACTTTGTTTGCTTGCTAACTCCACAGGTATGTTTACTGATGGATTCTCAGCATGTAGCACAGTGTCTGGCACACAGTGGACACTCAAGGTGGATGAAGGAAGGACAGATGAATGGATGGATGGATGATGGAGGGATGGGTGATGAAAGCATGGATTGATGATGGATGGAATGGGGGAGGGATGGATAAATGAATAGATGGGTAGATGATAGATGGATGGATGATGAATGGATAGATGGAGAGAGGGAAAGGTGAGAGGGAGATAAGAATGAATGAATTATTAAGTGTGCAATGAAAAAAGAAGGTATCTGAGGTCAAATGGGTTTGGAAAATAAGTTCTCTTTCCTTCCTGAAGATTCACAGTGCACATTAGCAAATTAAAGGGTCTGAAAATTCCCCAATAAGAAACAACATGCTTAATTTTATTTAACCCAGCATTTCTTAAACTTATTTTAACTCAAAATACTTCCTTTTCATGATACTCTTACTTAAAATTCTGCCAAAGAGTGTTCTTTAAAACACTAGTTTAGAAAATCTGCTCCTTTATAAACATTGCCATGATGTTGAATAGTAATTATTTTTTAACTCCCTTTTCAGACTGTGAAGTCCCAAAAGATATAGACAGAGACTTACTCATCTTTGTAACACAAATGTATAGCACAGTGCCAGGCACAGAGAAAATACTCAGAAATAATTTAGTAATTGAGAAGGAAGGAAAGAAGAGGAAACGAGGAAGGGAGGAAGGGAGGCAGGAAGGGAGGGGGAGAGGGAGGGAGTCATGGAGGGAGGTAGAATGCAGCTGGGTTAGTAAATCACTTCCTGATATGTACCTTCAATTGACTTTGAGGCAAATAATAAAATGCTAATAATGACCTTACTGAATCAGAAGTCAGAATTATGTTAAACATCTCAGATAAATTCTAGATTAGTAATCTACCTAGGTTAGGATTAGAGTTAATTCACAATAAACAATTCCTACCACCCTCCCACATGCATGCATGCAGACATAGTGTCCTTATGGCAGGCTGTCTCCTATTTCTGAAAGATAATTACTATATTTAGAGTGTTAGCAACAATATTATATACTGGTTAAGAGTATAGGTTCTGAAGTCAAATACAGTCTCCATCATTGTCTGAATCTTGCCTACTCTAACAAAAATACCATAGAGTGAGTGGTTTATAAACAACAGGAATTTATTTCTCAGTTCTGGAGGCTGAGAAGTCCAAGATAAAGGCACTGGCAGATTCAGCCTCTGGTGAGGCCCTGCTTCTGGTTCATAGATGACCATCTTCTTATGGTGTCCCCACATGGTGGAAGGAGCTAAAGGTCCCCCTGGGTCTTTATTATAAAGGCACTAATCCCATTCATGAGGGCTCCCCCCTCATGATTGAATCACCTTCCAAAGGCCCCACCTCCAAATACTGTCACATTGGAGATTAGGTTTCAACACATGAATTTTGAGAAGAGACACAAACATTCAGTTTATAGCAACCATTTACTAACTGTGTGAATTTTGTCAAAATATTAACTTTTCTAAGGCTCAGTTTCCTCTTATGTAAAATGTAGATAGTAACAGTATATAATCACAGTGCTGCTGTGACTACTAAATTAGATAAATATGTCATGGGCTTAGGATAGTGGCTGGTATGAAACAAGTAATCAGTAAACTACTGCTACCTGTAGGACTCCCTTCCTGATGATGACGTCAGGAGCCAAGGAATTTCATCTCCCGGGTGAAGAATGCCATGAGAAATGTTAACTCAGAAGAGCAATACGCTGTAAGATTTCAGGCCCAAAGAAGGACAATTTCAGGGGGGGCTCTTCAAAACTTGCCTCAAGATTCTATCTCCCCTTTCTATACCTTGTGAAATTGCACACAAGCCTGTTTCATCTAGTACTTTGCAGATGCTCTCTGCACCAAGGGGCTGGTGGGGAACCACAAAAAAACATACTTTCTCAAGAGAAAATTCAACTCACACTGGCTTGTAGAAATGCACCTGGAGCTGGATTTGTCCCTCTCCTTCCTTGTAATCATGTAGAATTCATTCCTTTTTTTCACACTGCTTTTTGGGTTTCATGAATTATAAACACAGGTACTTTTTATCTGCAGTTTTCTGTGTATACCTAATGATGGAAGAAGTTGGAAGGACTATAAGAGGCAGCATGGGGCATAGTCTTGGCCTTGGATGGGATTAAGGAGGAGTGGGGTAGGGAGGGAGTGTGGTTAAAAAAGTAGCATCTAGCTCAACACAAATATATAAGAAATACCCTTTGAAATGAATTGAATACAATTATGCAATAAAATAATTATTATTTTGAAGGAGGATTTAGGTTCAGAATAAATACAAGTCCCCTTTTCTGACTTCAGATGTACCCCATTTATTGCCTAGTGGAAGAGTTACATGCTCAAAAGGATAAAAGGAACTCAGATAGTCATACAACCCCCCTGCCCCTAGACAAGATTCACCTTAAATCAGCTCAGATGATCTTTACTTCTCTTTTAAATAAAATTTAAACCTATCTAGAAAATCCCAGACTCTTAGAGGTGGAAGGGACTCCTTCCTGAAATCCAACATCATTGACAGATGGCTATATAGACTTGGAGAGTGGAGGAGGGTGGGTTCAAGAGCTGCAGCCCACATCTTTAATCTTTAGAAAGTTAGTTCTTCTGTCAAGCTGAAATCTGCTTCACTGTAACTTCCATCTGCTCTTCCAGTTCTGCCATTTAGAGCTGGGCAGAGCAGGTCTGCTCACTTCCATTTGATACTCTTTCATTCCTGACCCCCACCTCCCATCATCCCTCCTCTGTGCTAAAAACCTGCCTTCCTTTTGAACGTCCCCCCACATGCTGTGGTTTCTATACCATTTACCATGCCAGTGACCTCCCCGTGAAGCCACATTGGTTATTGTGTGTCTTAAAATGCATCTCCTAGAACTGAGTCCAATGCCTCAAATATGTTCAGATAACATAGAGCAGTGAGGCAACAAGTGGTTAAGAACAGCAAGTTTTGCAATGAGATACCCTTGCTTCCACCACATATTAACTCTGTATCCTGATACAAGTTAAACTTTCAGAATCTAAGTTTCTCCATCCATAAAATGGGCATAATAATAAGATTGTCAGCCGGCGTAGTCATGTATAAAAAGCCTTAAGCACAGTGCCTGGCACATGGTTAGTGGAAAATAAACAGTGGTTACAATGAATGTTGGTGTTATTTGCATTATTAGACATGATATCCCATTAAATAGTGTAAACTTTTTAACAGCGACCCATGCTGTTAATTCACAAAAGATGAGTCAGTCAAAACACAATTTTTTGTTTTAGTTGTCATCAAGCAAACATGTTCCCTATTTTCTATTTTTTCAACTTGTAATTCAAATCCAAATTCAGAATTTGTCTGTATTCATGTTTATCTTCTGGCTCATTTGTCCAATATATAAGTATCATCTTTTAGGGGTGTAACAGAAAAGACCCTTCCTTGGCTATGAGCTGCAGGACTTGACCACACACAGAATCTAGAAGCTTTTCTAACATAAGCAGGATCCCCATGTAGTTGAGATCATCTTACATCGTTTTCTTTCCCCACCTGGGACTACGGTTTCTAAATTTCCACCATTATGAATTTAACCTATGGGTTCATTCAACAAGTTAAATGCATGTTTGTTGAAAGCCTTCTCTATGGCAAGCAGTTTTCTGAACTTTGGCTACACAGTGGATGAGACAGGCAAGACCCCTGCTCTCATGGAGGGTACATTCCAGAGGGGGAGATAGACAAGAAAGAAGTACATGCCCCAGATAAGTTCAGACCAGAAATTTTTCAAGGAAATAAAGCAGATGGCAAGATGGAGAGGGATGTGGGTGGAGAGAGGACCACTAGATGGAGTGGTTCCAGAAGGCACTCACTAACTAAAGCAAGGCTAGGAGCTGCCAACCCAACAGACTCACGAGTCAGCATTTCCTTCCTCCTCTCTTTGGTTGCTCCTTTTTTACAGACATGAATGACACCAAAATGTATATCATATAAAGGTAGTCAATTGCTCTATCTTCAAAACTTCTAAAACCTTGACCCAGATTGTCTACCCACCACAAGCTCCTTGGACTCATCAGCCTCCTTTGCCGTTGCCAGGAATGACAACAGCTTTGTGTGGTAATCTGGAGCAACACTTGCTCTTTGGAAGTTATGGGAATAATTAAAATGGGAAACATAGTTTTACTAAATTGGTTCACTTGAGAAACAAATTCTATGGGATCCATAGGAGCTAGGCACAGTAGGTTTAGTTGGTGGGCAGAACCTGGAAATCATTTCCCTAGAGCTCAGGCCAGGGAGAGTCCCCACTCACTCCCTGGATCTCCTCTAGCTCAGGGTTCAGAGCACCCCCTCATTAGACAAGGTGACCTCTCATAAACAGAGACCTCCCTCTTTTCTAATCAAAGGATTAGAGGTACACTGGCAAAGGGCTTAGAATCTACCTTATTTTCTCCCAGAGTTCCAGGCAACCTGCCCATTCATAGGAATTTGGCCTTCTCGCTTCCCAAGATGAGCTCTCGCAAGCTAAGTTTGGGACTTTGCTTTTGCCAAACCCTATTGAAATCACATGAGAGACTTAACCGTGCTAATAAATACACACTGGTCAGAATCTGGGGGGACCCTCCACTAGTTACATGAGTCTGAAGCTGAGGTGAAGAATAATTGGCAGGTGAGCTTGAAGAGGAAAACAAGGCCACAAGTTTGAGAGGATGGTCTTGCTTTTTCTTGTGGAATAAATCTTAAATCAGAGATCTGAGCTCTACCTCACCAGATGCTGGGTCACACACCCACTGTTGCAGAGAGGGGTCTTCTTTCTTAGGTAACGTGGTTGCTCTGTACTCCCCACCTCATCCCACCACAAACCCCTCACTGGTGCCTTCTCAGAATACCGTTTCCATGAAGTAAAGCTATGTGTTGGCTGTATGGATATATGTATGCAAAGTCATAGAAAACTTTCCGGAAGGATTCACACAAAATGCTAACAGAAGTTACCTCAGCGGAAAGGGCCTGAGTTGAGGAAAGGTTTGGTCAAATAGGATTTTATTTTTAATGTAAGATCTTTATATTTGGAAGGAGACTATTTTCAAGAATTACTTGTGCAATGAAAATTAATTGTGTGAAAAAAGAACAAACATGCACACACACACACACACACACACACACACACACACACACACACACCTAGCATGTGGATAGAAGTGAACTGGATAGACTTTAAGGGGAAAGAAAGAACAGGCTCAAATATCCATTCAGCACTAAATATGAGGACACATCAAAGAAATACATGGAATTTCTGGGGAAATTCTACAATCAACTAAGTGGTCATTCTGTGCAAACTATATGAAAATGACATATTTTCTGAATGAAATTGCTCAAAATATGTCAGTTAATTCAGTAATAAACCATGTTAAATAATTCAGAATAAAAATATTGGGGTTCAAAGGGATGGTGGTGAGTATCAAAACCATCTGAATATAGAACTGAGTCTAAATGGTTGTAGGAAATGTGGACGCAAAACACAATGAAAACATTTTTTAATCAACAGAATATACATAGTACAAAAATAATTAATTATTAATATTCTGGTTCTGAAATTTCCCGGTAACCACAAAAAAGCAGGAAGTGAATAGAAAGCTAAAAGTATAGGCTGAAGTAAAACAGTACTAATTTCCTCATCAGCAGAGCAGGCAATCAGCCTTTCTGCTTCATTTGGGCAAATTCCTTCAACTTTCTTTGTCTACGTTTCTTGCAGTGAAAACTAAATGGCTAAAAACACATACATTTTTGCACAGTGCATGGCATATATTAAGAGCTCAGCAAACATTACGTACAATAATAAGATTATAATAATTATTATTATTATATTGAGTTTGATACTTGTAAAGTACAGGTGTAAGTATGTTAAGCTACTCAATTTTTAGTAAAATTAAAAACCAGATGCATACTTAACAATTCACAAGAGAAAACAAAAGCAAAAACTACAATCTAAATATGAATGACAGAAAACCAAAACACAAAGAGAAATAATGAATAATAAGCATGAAATAAAAGGTAAAAAGATGAAAAATGAAGGCATTGTGTCAGTAAGGTGATCTTGGCTACATGTATTGAAACCCTGATGTAAACTGGCTTAAACCATGAAAAAGAACTGCCTAATTTTATGTAACAGGAATGCAAGGTGTAAGGACAGCCACAGGGCCATTGATTCAGAAGCTCAGGGGAATCTCCAAGAATCCAGATTCTTCCCGTCCCTTTATTCTGCCATCCTATGAGGACTCCATTTCAGGCAGACAGCAAGATGGTACCCCATGCTCTATGGCGGCTCCAGGTGCAGTGTCTAGACATGATGAAGACCCACAGGAGAAAAGAGACTGCCCTTTCTTGTGGCTTCCTTAGAAACAAAGACAGTTTCTCCAGAAAAATACCCAAACTCGTTTCCTTTCTCAGTGTCTCGACCAGAACTGAGTTACCTGCCCATTCCTGAGCCAATCAATGGCACAGTGTGGGATTACATTTGGAGCAATCAGGCCCACCTCAGAGCTGGGGTGGAGTCAGTTTCTCCCCAAACCTGGGGTGAATTCCTGGAAATATCTGGGCTTCATTAGGACAAAGCAAGAGGGAACAGATGCTGGGCAAAGGACAGCAATGTCTATTACAGGTATCAGTTTGAGAAAAAACTATCAATCTAATTAACTCCCTCATTAATAGACAAAGGCTTTTTATGTTTGATCAAAATACAAAATACACAACTCAAACAAAGTTAGAAATAAAGGTTAAATGCTTAGTCAAGATGTAGGTACACAAAAGGAAACATGGGTAGAAATTGCAAACAAAGCATTAAATAGGCCAAGAGGGGCATTTTAAATTGATTATGGGTATAATCCACAATTAGGATGCAACAAATGCACATCTTCATCTCACATTATATTATAGCATCATAGAATGTAAAGCACAGTCTCTGAAATAAGAACACTGAGAGCCATACAATAATCACAGAAAAATTGTACATGTATCGACCAGGTTTTGGCTGATCATATTGCCAGTGAAGAGTGGAGGGTTCAAAATAATATAATTAATAATGTTTATTTAACATATTTATAATTTAAATGTCTTCTAAGTGCTCTAATCTGGGCCTCAAAAAAAAGAAAATTCAATTGATGGCACCAGTTATGATCATTTTAAGCACCCACTAGCCCAGGCGGCCAATAACACCCTTGAAGAGCCTCCCTGCTTTTCCTTAGAGCCCCCTCAGGGCTCCTCATCCCCAGGGTTGCTACGTCAATACAGAAGATCAAGAAAACTAGAAGAGATCTTTCTTTTAAGTCTTATGGCCAAGAGCAGACTCCAGGCTTTACCAAGGCTTTACCTAGTGCTCATAAAAAGGGAAAGAGAGAAGAGATTATTCTTACGAAGAGATGCACCACTCCAGAGGGTGACCCCAGGCTTACCCACAGGGTCCCTCCAGCTGCTCTCCCTGCTCCACTCTTGCTTTATCCTGGAGATTCACCTTCCTGTCCAGCTGTGCTCTAGTGTATCTCCTTAGGCTATGTTTGGCTTCCCCAGGCTTGACCCCTGTTCCAGGCACAGGCTGACCATGGGTAAGTCAATCAGCTTCAGATGGAATCACTCCCTTCAACACCTGGGTGTGCTCTGGTCCCACCAGTGATACCAATTAAACATTTTACCTTTCTATTATGTTTTCAAAACTTTTAGGACTAAATTTCCCATACAGACACGTAGCTAATGCTATATACTACTAATAGAGTATATCTTTTCAAATGTGCATGAATCACTATGAAAATGCATGCTATATTAACCATAATAAAATCTGAAAAAATTACTAAGATGTGACGTTTTGCAACTAAATTACAAAGAGTAGAAACAACAAAATACAACCACTTGGAAAATGAAGAAGTATTTCTAAATCATACTACATCTAAAATGTTTAACTGACTATTTAGAAAATTGTAATGAATGGAAAATTATATATAAAAACATCTGTGTTACAACCAAAAATTTTTCAGTGATAATTATGAGGTCTATAAAATCAATTTTACTAAATAAAATTTAAAATGAAGTATGAAAATAAATGAATAAAACATCCAACTTAGTTATCAGATGAAAAATAAACCAAAGAAAAGCAGAAATTTAAAAATTAATGAAAAATAGTGAATTAGAAATGAGAAAACTGATAAATCCTAGAATTAAAGCTTTGAAAGGAAAATCCAAATACCTAAATATCTTGGAAGTATGTTCAAGTAAATAATAAAGAAGACACAACAAAAAGTTAGAAATGAGGAAGTAAATATATCCATAAGCTTTAAAAAAATTTATACAACAATGATGAAATGGGCACAGTTTTCTAGGAAAATATAAGTGAATCAAAATTTAATCATGAAGCAAAAAAAGAGCTGAACTGATCAAAAACAATGAGAAAAATCTCAAAATGTAAAGATTTATTATCTCCCAAATGGCACAGAAAAATATGTGCGTTCTTTATAACCCTCAAGGAGCAGACAATTTCTATGCTCTATAAACTATTCCAGAGTTTATTTTTGATGGAATATTTCTAGTTTATTTTCCATAACACTTATACCTAAACTTGGTAGAGATACACACTTATATACTCACATATTGCATACCTACACATGCACACCTACAAATACTACTTAGTGAAAATATAAATGCAAAAATCCTCAATAAAATATCAACACAAATCAAAAATGTAAGTATACTACTGAAAATATACATGATCAGATAAATGTGACTTCAGAAATTTAAGGATTGTAATGATTTTTTTAAATCTATCAATATCATTTCAACTTTTATAGAAAACATAATATTCTTGATATATAAAAGGATACTAAGAATAAAGCTTTCTTTCTTTAAAAAAAAATTCTATCTTAAAAGAGTAGTGGACATTTGGTTAAATGATGAAACCCTTTAGGAGTCCACATTAGAGTGAACATCAATACAAAGGATACCATATATCACTGCTTTTACATAATACTTTGGAAGATGTAGCCAATGCAACAAAACAAGAAAAAATAATGAACTATTATATTTAAATAAAGAGGGCAAAAGGAAAAGTTAAGAGAAGCAACCAAAGTATTTATGGACAAATACAAAACACACACACTCACATACACACACACACTCCACAATGGCTTTCCACAAAAATATCAGTAAATATATGAAATATCTAGCAATAAAGGTAGGAAATAAGTAGCATTTGATGAAGAAAACTATTATACTTTACTGAGGGCCATAAAAGAGTCTTGAATAAATAAGAAACAAATAGTATTTCTGAACAGGAAGAAATATTTTGTTTGAAATAATATTGTAAGTATATCATTTCCTCCAAAACTAACTCATAAGTTTCAGTTCCTTTTAATCAAAATGCCAAAATCCCTTGAAAATGTAATATAAAAATCCATCTCGAAGAATGAACAAGGAAACCCCATGAAAAGAGAGTAATGAATAGAGACTAACACCACCAGATAATAACACTTACTATATTATAAAACTCAGTAACTAAAGCAATGTGGTGCTGGATTCATTGCCAAGTAAATCAAGGGCACAGGGAAGCAGTTCCAGAAATAGACTCTAATACAAATTAAAGTTCAGCATTTGACCAAGATAACATTCAAAATCAAGAAGAAAGAAGAGAATATTTAATAAATGGCTCTTAGACAACTGCTTACATATTTGAAAAGAAAATGTTAGATTTCTGTCCGATATATATTATATCTCATAAGTATAGACCCATTATTATAAAATGAAGGGAAGTAAGGGAGGGAGGGGGAAAAGGGGGATAAAACAGAAGAAAATGTATGTTATTTTAAAATGTAATCTAAACCTAAAAACAAAGACACTGTTAGAGGAAAGAATAAGTAAATTTTAATATATAAGAATCAGAAACTTATTTTGAGAGGAAGGGGAAATCACTACTTAATTTTTAAACAAAAGCAAATATCTGGTGAAGATATTTGTACCATATATCAGAGTTCTACAAAGAAGTAAGATTAATAGAAAATGAGCAAAGAATATGAGTGGGTAATTTCAAAAGATAAATAAAAAATAAGCAATAATAAGAAGAAAGTATTTAGTATTTTATGTAGACTACAATACTACTTTTTTCTTTTTGTAAATTCCATTCTTCAATTCTGACAGGGTTACACTGGAAACATATGCCTCCAAATATTGTTAATGGGAGTCTAAATTGGTTCAGACTTTCTGGATACCAATAAGTATCAAGATTTGATTTTGATTGTTTTTTAATTTACTTGTAGCAATATTTCCCAAGGAAATAATTTGAGACTTGCCCCATGTATAAATGTGTATAAATGTGCCCACAAATGCTATATTTTTAACTTAAAACAATTAATAAAGAACAAATTTTATGCCTTCCAAATAGGGCTTTGGTAAAATATGTTTCCAAAATTTTGACAAAGGTGCTTGTAATAGATTAGGTGAAAAATCCTGATGAGTAACTTTATCATGTACAGCATGAATGTGAACTTAAATTTGTAAAACACAGCAAAGGTAGATGAGAGAGACAGAGTCAGTGAGACAGAGAGAAAGAGACTAAACATAACAAATGCTAGCTAAGAGGTGGGAATATAGATGTGTTCTTTTTTCTTCTTATATAATATCTTCCTTAGTGTTTGCTTTTTAATTTAATAAATTAACATTGCTTTTAATATCAGGAAAAGAGTGTTGTTTTAAAAATAGTCATTGTTTGCATCAGAACTCTTATTTAGGTAGAAGTATTTGGATTAGTGTCAAATCTCCTTGAACTCTATCTATGCTTTCAATGTTGTGCCCACAAATAATCATCACCATCTTTATGCTCAAAAACTCCTTTGTTAAGCCCCTCTTCATTTCAGGCAGGTGGTATATACTGGAGACTCAAATATATGATAAATTCACTAACACTGAGGAATTTGAAGTCCTGTTTGGCCTTGCATGTGGAACATGATGCCCCATTGAACTTGTATTTATTTCATTCATTTTACATTCTCTAGAAATAATCTTAGTCTTCCTTATGAGGATAAATCACAATTGAGGAACAAAGATGACTTGCTTTCAGTGGCAAAAAATGGCTCATCATCAGGCAAGGGCAGTAAGTAGACCATTCGTTTCTGTGCTTCTGACAAAGAGAAAGTGCCTCCCCCCCGGTCATCCTGGGGAGGAAAAAGGAACAGTATTTCGGACACTACAACCCTTTCTGACACCACAGCTAGGGCGTTCGGAGACAGTCATAAATGGGGGTGAGCAAGTAAAGTAAGAGAACTGTGGCCCAGGGAACTATGGCAAGGGGCAAGCTTGACTTGATTGGCCCAGGGAGTGAATCCTTCTCCACACAAGATCCTGGTGAAGATCTTCATCCCTGCCCAGGCAAATTTAACACAGATGTTCATGATCTAATGTATGTGTTAATCAGCTCAGGCTGCTAAAGCAAAGTACCTTAGACTGGATGGCTTATAAACAGCAGAAATGTATTGTTTACAATTCTGAGGCTGGAAGTTCAAGATCAGGGCACCAATATGTCATGTTCTGGTGAGGGCCCTTTTCCCAATTGCTGACCACTGACCTGTGTTTATATCCTCACATGGCAGAAAGAGTGAGAGAGCTCTCTGGAATCTTTTATAAGGGCACTAATCCCATGCATGAGGGCTCCACCCTCATGAGCTAATTGCCTCCCAAAGGCCCCACTTTTTAATACCATCACATTGGAAGTTAGGATTTCAGCATATGAATTGGGGAAAAAGAAACATTCAGTCCACTATATTAAAAAAATCCTGATGTATAACTTTATCATGTATAGCACGAATATGAACTTCAATCTGTAAAATAAAATGTATTTCAACCCATCCAGTAGTGCACCACCAACAAGGACTCTGAAAGAGGACCTTTCATGAGCATCAAGATGTGGCAGCAAGAAGAAATAGCAGGACTAGGAAAAGTAGGAGCTCCCCACACAAGCCTGTCATTTAAGGATGACACCTCCCCCTTTTGGATTTTGTAGGCCCTTGTAATTTAATTTTTCTGAAAACTTGATTATACATTCAAAGAATAAGAGAGAAATCACAGTAAAGAGAACTACACAAACAAAAAGGAAGAACTGGAAATGCTATTGTATCTAAAGGGAGCAATGAGTAGTTGCATTCTCTTTCCATGTGTTTATTATTACAGTTTGTCTCTGCTCTAAATTTAAAAACTGTTTCTCTCTCCTCACAACAGCATGTGTCAAAAAAAAAAAAAAAAAAAAAAGCAAAAGGCTTAAATTGCATTTACCTAACTTGATTTGTCAACAAAGAAATCACTTTTCTCTTCTTTCCTTTGTTTTTACTCAAGATATTTGGTTCTCTTACTTGGATCCCAAATGGGAGAAAATAATAATCAACGATTGATTTATTTGTGTGGAAAAAAATGATTTGTTGCTGTTTCTTGTTGTTGACAGAATGATCTGGGTAGAATTGCATTCCATTGATAAAACTGTGGTGAAATGTTATTCACTGGATGAATAAAGTTAGAAGTCAAGAGAAATTGCTTTGGCTCACATGATATTTTTTCAGCCGTCAGTCATCTCTTGGCATTTGATCACATCATCATCTCTGCTCCCATCATATTGACTTCGTTGTCTGTTATTAATTGAAGCATGACTTTTCTTTCAAAACTACAACAAAGTGCACAAACTCTGGAAGATGGAAGAAATTTCACTTTTACTTTTCCTGGCTCCTTGACTGTCTGGTCCTCTCCAGAGTAATTCACTTTCCTTATTGGTTTACTTCAAATATCACAAACAGATATGTTCTGATTTTAGAGACATACATTATAAAAGGACACTTCCCATGACGTGACTTTATTCAGGATGTCTTCAAAAGCCCTTATGAAGATACAAACTTAATAACAAAACTCTCTTACTATGAAGTAAGAATATTCCATGGTACTGAGAAATAAAAAAACTGATAACATATCACAGCCTAGGTGCATCCCACAAGCATAATGTTGAGTGAAAGAAGCCAGAATCACAAGATACACACTGTATGAGTTGATTTACATAAAGTCCAAAATCAGACAAGACTAGTCACTGATGTTAGAAGTCAGGGAAATGGTTACCATTGGAAGCTGTGACTGGGAGGTGGCGGGTAGGCTACTTCTGCTGGTAAAGTTCTGTTGTTTGATCTGCATGTGATTGTAAAGATATATTCACTTTTTTAAAAATTCCATCATGTTACACACTTATGGAAATCTTTAGCATTTTTGTTATATTTTATAAAAATGCACTAATTTTTTAAAAATTTAGTTACTATTAATTTCTTTTTCTTTTTTAGCCCTTCACTGATTAGATGTTAAAGTAAGAGGTAAGGTGACTGTAGGTGATCCCAAGTTTATCTCAGACATTGGTGGGTGAGTGTGAAGAAGGACAGAGGACATAGGAGAGGATCTTCTTTTGTGGGGAGAAGGGGTTGGTTGAAAGAAGTTGAGTTTGAGGTGCCCGCAAGTCAGGACACCCAGTCTAAACTCAGGACAACTGAGATGGAGCATATATTCAATTGCCAGTACAATGATGATAACTAGAGGCTATGAGAGAAAGGGATTGCCAGGGAAAAGCAAAATGAGAAGAGGAAGGCTGAGGAAGGGGCAGGAGAAGGTGCCTGTGGTGGGCTACTAATTCCGATCCCATCCCCAGGTACCTGGGCAGGATGGACTTCCACTCCATTCAATCTCCATGGAGCCAAACCTGCCCTTGTGGCCATCACACCCATCAGGAAGTGGGGTGAATCCCAGGGTTAGGCCTTTCCCCAATTTACAATCTTGACCTTAACCTCAACTTTTCACAGTCACACACAAACTCCTTGTACATATTTGATGAATGATCGAAGGCCTCACAGATGTGTTCTGAGTCATAGCAGATTGATAGAATTTTGCAATGCCAAACAAATGAAATGGAAACCACAGGTGAATGTAGTTGCTGTGCGTGTGTGTGTGTGTGTGTGTGTGTGTGTGTGTGTGTGTGTGTTGGCAAAATGAGGGGACCATAGGTACCATAAGTACAGGAGATTTATATTGAGCTTAGGCAGAGTGATGAGGAGGTGCAGTGGGGACAGTTATTAACAATTCTCTCATTTATAATTCCCTGTCCCCCTTCTCCCAGTTCAGTTCAGTAGAGACACCCATAAAATCAATTCTCTCTCATCCTATAGGTACTCAGTAATATCTGACAACAGGAATTCCAGCTGCCCCAAGACCCGAACTGTGATTCCCAGCCCTCAAGGTCATCGTTTGCTTGACCCTGCTTGCCTGGACGGGGCGTGTCTCAGCACCCCCAAAGCTTAGTCTGGGAGGAGAGCAAACAGTTGTCCACTAGCCTCCCCACGAACTGCATGCAGCACCACTGGCTGCCAGTGCGTGGACCAACCATACAAACTAAGGACAGTCAATCAAGGTTTCCATCTTTATCTCTTCTTCTAAGAAATAGGCAACTTCCCTTAGGAACCTTTGGAAAATCTGCATTTCTTTCATTTAACCAGAGAACCATCTCCTCAAAAACAAATGAACCAAGATGAAGTTCACTGACCCTGACGAGGTGCTCCTGGGGGCTCCCTGGGCCACTGGGTGACTGTGGGCTGACTCGGATCCACTCATCCACTGAGGCCCTGCAGGAAGAGTCTCCATCACCAGGTCCCAGTCTGAAGGCTCTGTCTCTCCTGAGAATGAGAGAAACTCACTAAATTCGGCCCCTCCTCCTGGGCTGCAGTCTGTGTGAGAGCAGAGATGTGACGAGGGTGACTCTCCCTGCTCCAGAACCACTGATACAGAGACGAGAGAAAGCAGCACACACATAAAGGCACACAATGACACACCCAGAGACTTTCTACACCAATCAGACCCCACACACACAGACACACAAGCACACAGATTATGGGACACACACATGCACACCCAGCATCCCACAATAACATCCACACACATTCAGTATATACACGCACACAACTTTCCCAGCAAGACAGCCAAGGGCACCCACCCACATCTGCCCAGTGCTGTGTGCACCCCTCCCCCACCCCTCCACCTGCATTCCCCGGAGCAGTGCAGTTCAGGTCCAGAGTCAGAAGGAATGGAATTGGAATTGCTGTTCTAATTTCCACTCAAGAGTCGTGGACCTTGGGCAAGTTACCCAACCTCATAAGCCTCCACTTCATCATCTGCAAAATGGGGGTAATAATATGGATAAGGCTGCTGTGAGGTTTCAATGGGGTAAAGGATTTAAAGTACTTGGTACCCTACCCACCGAATAGCTAATGTTCCATAAATGAGGTGGGTGGGTTTACAAGCCCACACCCTCCTAATCACGGAATCCAAAAAGATCCGAAAGCCAAAAGAATTTTCGTAACCTTGCCTGGACTTATAGAAGCTTTTATGATGCTTATTTATCTCGCTTGGCATCAGTATTAGTAGGTTTTGCTGCAGAACTCAGTGTGGGCAGTTAGGATACTGCCCAGTTGCTACCAGGATTTTACTTCTAAACAATATTTATCGCTCTACCTTTGAGAAATCTGAAAAGTCTTGAATTTTGAAACAAATATGGCCCCAAGGGTTTGGATAAGGAATTGCATACCAGTATAACCAGTATAAAAAAAAAATAAGAAGAATATAGGATATGTCATCATGAGGATCACAATTTGATTAGGTCATAATGTGATAGCACTTGTTACTATCATCACACCCTACTCCCTGCCCCTTTAGCTTGTACCTCTAAGCGTGAGCCAAGGCGGAGAGTTCACACGCCACCCTTCTTCCTTCCCCTCAGATCCCCACTTTCTCCTTGCACCATCCCCAACTCAGGAGGGACTGAAGCAAATCACAACTGCCAGTAGGATGAGTGCCAGGCCATCCACGGGTCTTGCTCGCATACAAATCTTCCTTGGCTAATGCAGCACATGCTGACCTCTCCTACACAAACACACACACACACACACACACACACACACGCACACACACACACACACGGCTCTGCTGGCCCCACTCCAGGGCTCCATGTTAGGTCATGTTTCAGAGCTGCTGGGGAGGGAGGAGGAAGCATCTCTCTCCAGATGCCCCAAGAGCACTTGGACAGCAAAGAACAGACATCTCAGATCTCACGTCCTGAAATCCCAAAACTGTTTGAGGGCCAAGACCATCAAAACTGACTAGTAGATCACATCAATACCTTATAGTAGCTATAATGGAAAAGAATCTGAAAAGGAATATATATATAGGGACTTCCCTGGTGGCACAGTGGTTAGGAATCCGCCTGCCAATGCAGGGGACATGGGTTCGAGCCCTGGTCCAGGAAGATCCCACATGCCGTGGAGCAACTAAGCCCATGCGCCACAACTACTGAGCCTGTGCTCTAGAGCCTGGGAGCCACAACTACTGAGCTCCCATGATGCAACTACTGAAGCCCATGCTCTACAACAAGATATGCCACCGCAATGTGAGGCCTGAGCACCACAATGAAGAATCCCCCTGCTCACCACAGCTAAGAGAAAGCCCACACGCAGTGATGAAGACCCAACACAGCCAAAAATAAATAAATAAAATATATATAAAACTGAATCACTTTGCTGTGCACGAAACTAACAAAACATTGTAAATCAACCATACCTCAATTAAACAAATAAATTAAAATAATTTTTTAAAAAGTTGCAACCATAGAAGAAAAACAACCAAAGAAGCAAAAAGATAAAAAATGACTAGTAGATTCTGGTGCTACTGAGAAGTGTACTTGGCTTTCCTTCCTCTTGGAACACTAAGCATGCTCAATGAACAGGTGGTTCTCTCGAAGTCCCTGTCACCCAAGATCACAGGCTGGACCTGGACTTTTCTGCATCTAAGTCCGTGGTCTCAACCTTGCAAGCTCATTAGAATCACCAGGAGAGACTTTGAAAACCCCAGTATGTAGACCACACCCTAGACCTATTAATCTGGAATCCCTGGGGATGAGACCCAGGAATCAGTATTTTTTTTAAGCTCCTCAGATATTTCCAACGTGCGACCAACACAGAAAACACTGTTCACTGGGTTTCTGGGTCGAAGACCACACCTGCACACTGGTGGTACTAAGTCCCACCAGTGATCATCCCCTAGGTGACCCCAGGAACCAGGGACTTTGGCCTGGGTCCTGAGAAAAGGGACTCTTCTCTGAGAGATTGTTTCTTATTTATCTGAAATTCAAAATTTAACTAGACATCCTGTATTTTTATTTGCTAGATCTGGCAGTGCTGGGCTGGGGTATTGGGTATTCACCCTGACTGCCTCCCACTTGTCATGAAAGTTTGTTTATGCAAAAAAGAAGAAAAGCAGGCATGTTATTTCAGATGACATTCATTCCATTTGCCCAATAAATACAACTTACACTTTAAAGAAAATTAACAATTAAAAAAATCAAGCTTATCCATATTTTCTTTTTCTTCCAGAGACATGGTGCTTATATCACGCTGGCCCTTTTCCTCCTTGTCACAGGCCCTTCTGAGCTGAAAAGGAGGGAATGAGGGGATGCCTTCCCTTTCTGGGGGTACTGTGTGAAGATACAACTGAGAGGTCACTGGCAGAAACTCCATCAGCCGCCTCCCGCCTGCTACTTTTCCCCCAGGGACTCCAGAAGACCCTGGGCTCAGGCTCTTGTCTGCCCCAAACTTGGGGAGTTTATTCAGGGAAACAAGCACAGAGGGAACTGGGTTGCAGCAGAGACCGTGCTAACTGGAGCAAAAGATTTCGCCAACTGGAAATAGTAGCTCTAGGCGAGCTCAGGCTCAAGGAACCCTGGGAAACGCTAAGGGTCTGACTCCAGCTTGGCTCCCCCAGAGAAGACAAGGCTGAACCTCCACTGAGGCAAGGCGGAAAAAGCTCAGAATGAATCAATTATCAGCAAATATAAGGCAATCAATGCTTGTGTCTTTTTTCTCCTGTCTCTCTGCGAATTTTAAAGTCTTTATAAGAGGAGGAATATTTGCTCCTGAGCCTCAGGACTTGCCGGTCAGGATGATTCAAGCTTCACCACTGAAGAGACTTTAAAAGGGTTGTGGAGGGTGGCCTGGACCGGGAGCTGTCACCGTACTCTGAGCAGCCCGCTGGGGCTGTGCTGAGCCCTGGTTGGCACTCTTGCCAAACCCTGAGGGTTTTGCATAATGTCCAGCTTCTTCAGAATGTCATCTTCCCCAGTCTCAGGAGCATCCTAGCCAAGATCACAGCCCTGCCGCTAAAGCCCACAGTGCACTGCTACACATCTCTTATGTAACATGGTCCCTTCCAGCCACCACCATCTGTGTGCATCAACCCTACCAGATGCATGATGGGGTATAAGTGCACATCTCACCATCCTTTTAGCCACACAGCACTTTGTCTGAAATATTTCGTGGATGAATGAGTGAAAAAAATAAATAAGGAGTGACAGCCACCTCCCTTTTAAATATGCATATTTACTCTCTTCTTCATCTTTCAATAGCCTCATAATGACAGAAGGACTGCAATTATTTTTTTTTGTTTGGTTGGTTGGTTTTTCTTTTTTCTTTATTATATTTGAAGTATAGTTGATTTACAATGTTCTGTTGATTTCTGCTGTGGAGCAAAAAAAAAAAGTGATTCAGTCATACTTATATATACATTCTTTTTCATATTCTTTTCCTTTATGGTTTGTCGCAGGATATTGAATATAGTTCCCTGTGCTGTACAGTAGGACCTTGTTGTTTATTCCTTCTACATATACTAGTCTGCATCTGGTAATCCCAAACTCCCAATCCATCCCTCCTCCACCCCTCTACTCCTCCTTGACAACCAGAAGTTTGTTCTCTATGTCTGTGCAGGACTGCAATTATTAAGCCCATTTTATAAGATGGAAAACAAGATTTGGATCTATGACTTTCCCCAGTGGGCAGTAACTCATCTATGGCACCAGCCTGGTGCCTCCCACCCTGTGGTCCTGCCTCGGTGTTGCTTCCCCCGCACAGCAGCACCTCTTCACCAGGCTAATCAGGCTTGAAGGGCATGCTGGACACAGATCTCCAAATGCCTGAGAGCCGTCACCAAAAACGTGGAGAGCAGATATGGCCTATCTCTTCAATAGTAAAGAAATAATTAATAGTAATAGCCATCCATCTCAAAATATTAGGGAAAAGACAGGAACCTCCATGTATGTCGTTTGGATAAAATATCCAGACAGAATCCTTTCAAATAAAAATTACTGTCAGCCAGGGCCCATTCTCAAAGCTAGAATGTTTTCTCAAGAAAAGCAAAGTATTGCAAATCAAAGTGTCTCTTTGGGGTGTATTCATTTATTGAGTCATTAACGAAAGAGGCTTTCTGTCCTCACAGAGGCTACATTCTAGTGAGGGGTAGATAGACAATACAAAATAAACGAGCAACACAGTGTCAAGTTGTGGTGCCGGTGATGAAGAAAACAAAACAGGGTGGTATGACAGAGGAAGACTGAGGAGCTGCTTTACACTTGGTGTCAGGAAAGTTCTCTAAGAGGAGGTGACATCTGACCTGAGACCTGCCTGACAGGAAGGAGGCAGCCCCGTGAAGATGCAGGGGAAGAGCACCCAGAGGGAGAAACAACCCTGGGGCTTCTGAGAAACAGAAAGGCCAGTGTAGGGAGAGTGGGATGAGCAAGAGGGGAGTGAAATAAGAGGCCAGACCCCATGAAGCCCAACTATGAGATGGCCTTGCAGGCCAGGATAAAGAGTTTAGACCTTTGTCTCAATGTGATAGAAAGACACTGAAGGGTTTGGGCAGAAGAGTGCATGCTTTGATTTACATTCTAAAAATGCCATTGGCTTTGTGAAGAATGGATTTAGGTAAGACGTAGAAGCAAGGAGATGAGTAGTAAGAAGGCTGTTGGAATATTCCCCATGATGAAGATTGTGACCTGTCCCTGGTGGAGAAAGAAAAATTCAGAGGGATGTAGAATGTTATTTTAGGCAAAGTTAGTAGGATTTGCCAGTGAAAGATATCCAGGTAATAAAAGAGCAAGGTAAATTAGGATGAGGCTTCTGCTTGGTTTCAGCAACTAGATATATGGTGACACCATTTAGAGTTCAGGAAAAGAAAAGTTAACAGAGGAAATCAAGAGTTTCCTTTTTGGGACTTCCCTGGTGGTGCAGTGGTGAAGAATCCGCCTGCCAATGCAGGGGATACGGGTTCGAGCCCTGGTCCAGGAATATCCCACATGCTGCGGAGCAGCTAAGCCCGTGCACCACAACTACTGAGCCTGCGCTCTACAGCCCATGAGCCACAACTACTGAGCCCACGTGCTGCAACTACCAAAGCCCATGTGCCTAGAGCCTGTGCTCCACAACAACAGAAGCCACTGCAATGAGAAGTCTGTGCACCACAATGAAGAGTAGCTCCGGCTTGCCACAACTAGAGAAATCCTATGTGCAGCAACGAAGACCCAACACAGCCAAAAATAAATAAAACTAAAAAAAAAAAAAGAAAAAAGAGTTTCCTTTTTGGGTGTTTGAGGTCTGAGGTTCATAACTAGACATCCAAGAAGAGGTGACGAAAAGACAGTTGGACACATGTATCTCAAGATGATGGAAAAGGCCAGGCCTACCCATTTGAATATTGGAGTCATTGATAGAGGGTTAGAATTAAGGTGAAGGAATTCCTTGAAAAGAGATAATGTAATTAAAGAAGAAAAGGGCCCAGGGTGTTGCCCCAGGCATATCAACATTGGGGTGGGTCAGAAGAGGCAGAAAAGATGAGCGAGGTGTGGTCAGTGAAGCAGGTGGAAACTTAGAAGAGTAGGGAATCAGAGTGCCAGTGGGCCGAAATGATCATGAAAGGCTTCCTGAAGCAAGTGGTATTTAAGCCAAGCCTTGGAAACGGGGTGGAATTTAGATCAGTGTAAAGCAGTTATGGGCATTCCAGGTGGATGTAAAAGTGTGAGCAAAGACTGGGAGTGGGGCCGGGGCAGTGAGGATCAGTGGTGACAGGCAGGAAGAGGGATCATTGCCCATGCGTTGGGGCCCACCAGCAAGGGGCTGACCATGTTTTCCACAGCCCACTGTCTCCCCCGGGCCTCAGACACCCTAGATGCATTAGGATTCAGGCCTGAGCATCCAGGGCTGTTGCCTCCTCCCTCCCCAACCCCATCAGCAAAGGGTCGAGAAAGGGCTGTCCAGGACCCAGGTCCCTTTGCCCATTGTAAAGCTGGGCCATCTGCTGCCCTGGATCAAACCCCTCTTTACCTGCAGCCTGCTTTATGGGAGGGACACCATGGGAGTTTTCATCCCAAGAATTCAGGAAATTAGCTCTACTTTAAGTTCTACTCCCTTCAGCCAACTTCCTGTAAACCCCTCTCTGTCCCAAATTAAGGGGGTTTCCTAATCAAGGTTCATTTCCTAGTCTCTCTGTAAGTGCAGGAGCCTTGTCTTTCCAACTTTCCTACTCACCTGCTTCTAAAAGTTTGCCCAACAGTCTCAGCTACTCCAGATTAAACTTATTTTGAGGAAATTTACAACCTACCCAGACAAAGAACCTGGGCTCCAGCCTGGGCAAATCACACTCCATTTCTGCAGTGTCCCCTAACACCTGTCAGCTGATGAAATACTTCTCATCTTCAGGCCTGAAAGCAAGAAATAGTCTAGAGCTAGGCCTGAGATCTGACTCCTCAGGAGAGGACTCATTCCCACAGGACACCGGGAGGTGACCACCTTGGTTAAGAGGGAAAGCTTCCTGGATGAAAAGAGAGAGTGGATTGGATAATTTGTGTACTGACATCTTCAACCTCACCCCAATGTAAGGGAAGCCCCCACAAGTGTGTGCACACACACGTAAATATGCACACATTACACACACACACACAAAATCATGTTCACCCATCATGAACTTGTATATAGAAACCATTCTAGTGATGCTATTAGAGACCCCTCAGATATGCCCCCTTGATAATGTCCATGTTTCCACATACACGTGCACACAATTATGCAGTGTTCATTTTCAACCTGGCCTTTGTTTCGTAAGGGAGGACAAAGTTTCCTACCAACTGGTATCTACAATGTGCTTGGTGCTGCCAAGAGCTCTTCCTGTCCCCATTACCACCTGATTTGACTGGGGGCTGATGGGCTGACCCCATGTGTTCTGGACCTCCTGCTTTGGGCCTGCCTCTCTGTCCTGTCCTCTGGCTCTAGCTAGTCATGTGTAACCATTTGTACAAGTTAATGTCTTATTTGTATCTGTTCTTGGGCCTTCTAAATATGCATGTGTGTCCTAAATACTGGCCTGTGGCAGAAACCACATGTCTCAAATTAGACCAGGAGGCTTGGGGTTCCCCAAGGGTGCAGATTGTTTGTCTTCCACTAGACTGGAGACACCTGGTGATGCCATGCCTTATGCTGGAGGCTGCTCCAAGGCTGGGCCCTTCAATTCTATTTCACCAGGTATTCCATCAGGCCCACATCAGGGCTGGGCACACAGCAGATGCTCTATAGGAGGCATGAGACTGTCTGAGGTCAGGGGAGATATGGACCCCCTCCTCCTAGGTATTGGTGTGCTTTCCAGTCCTCTTTTCAGCCAGTGCACACAAGGGCCCAGTCCTGTTCGTGCCAACCAAGTCTGGTAACACAGGCGTACATAACCATCTGTCCACATGGGTCCAGTTTCAGAAGCACCAGGAAGACCCTTTGAATGCTCCAAAACCTTGCCCATCTGCTGGTTAATGCCCATTTTTTCTTCCATCACTGGAGATAAAAAACAGAGGACGAGTCTCTCTTGGAAGATGACACAATGACTCTGACATTATTCCCTCTAACAGGCCAGTGTCTGATTCCAGCGCCTCTTTGAGTGAGGGGATGAGTACAAGAGCTCTGGGGGCCTAATCATGATGATGGTGCAGGGGAAATGACCTCCAGGAAGGAAGACTGAGTAACAGATGGGAGACCCAAACTGGACCCTCATGCTATGTTCTACCTATCCTGGTTCTTGTACTCTTTCTTTATTACCTCTCCTCTGCTCACCACCTTCCCCTCTACCGCCCACCCCAAATGTAATAAATAGTATCTAGAAGAGGCAAGATTGTGGAGGTGAGTAAGGGCAGCCATGCCTCCAGTCAGAGCATCAGCAACCCCTTCTTGGGTGCTCTGGCAGCACTTTTACTACACTGTTATTACAGTAGCTCACACAGGGCGTTGGAGTTGGCTGTTGACCACTGGTACCTCTGGTAGATGGCAAGTAGCTTGAGTAGCAGCTGGGTCTTATTTCTCTTCATATTCCAAGTACCTAGCACTGAGCCCAATGTGGTAAACACTCCATGAGTACTAATAAAAGAACTATGAACACAGGAAGAACTTCTTATAGGTTGGGCTCCCCAGAAAACAGACTCTGAGATGAAGATGGGCAGACAGAAGGTTTATTGGGATGTCCTTGGGACCCACACCTGTGAGTCAGGGGGAGAAGTAGGATTGGGCAGAAGGAGGAGTTGAACTGCAGTACAGTCACTCCAGGGAGTTCTGCAGCTAATATCCCATCTTTATACACCATCATCCACAAGTCTCTGCAGGAGGGCTAGCCCAGGGTACCAACACTGCCAGCAGCTGGGGGAAGGAGTCCTTCAGCGCTGAACAGGGGATCTGCAACATCTGGCACAGAATCGTCAATGGAATGCTGGTATTTAGGGAACAGATAGAAATGTACTAGCAGAAACGTTATGGGACCCAAATCAGGAGCCCTGTGTGCTAATCCACACGTGTTTTTTGATCTTCGACAAGTCACCAAATATCTCTAGCTATTTGTAAAATCAATATGTGGAATACATCAGTGGTTATGACTACTAGCTGCTCACTAAAATAGCCTGGGAAGTTTTTCAGAGTTATCCAACTCTAGTCCCCACCTCATACCAATTGAATAAGCATATCAAAGGGTAGGAGTCCAGGCATCAGAGTTTTCTGACACTTCCTGGTGATTTTAACAGGCAGCTGAGTTGGAGAACCAAAGAATAATACATGGTCCTTGGGGTCCCTTCTGGACTGATGTCTAATATCCATGCACTAGATTTCCAGTGTCTATGCTCTGTAGCCAAGAGCTGGTCCCCTATGTGCATAGAAGAACCAAAGTGACTCGTAGCTGCAGAAGCCCCTCCAAATTCACCCCTTGTGTGGACTGACTAAATTGTGTTCCCCCAAAGTTCATATGTTGAAGTCTGACCAGTACCAGAATGTGACTGTATTTGGTGATGAGGCCTTTAAAGAGGTAATTAAGTTACAATGAGGTCATTAAAATGGACCTTAATCCAATATGACTGGTGTCCTTATAAGAAGAGAAGATTAGGACATAGACATGTACAGAAGGAAGACCATGTGACAACACAGGGAGAAGATGGTCATCTACAAGCCAAGGAAAGAGGCCTTGAAAGAAAACAACCCCAGTGACACCTCGATCTCAGACTTCCCATCTCCAGAACTAGGAGGAAATAAATATCTGTTGTTTAAGCCACCCTTCAACCCCAAATCCTTCTGCCTTCTTTCAATTTCTCTCTCCAATTTATTCCTCCATTTCCTCCAACATCAGAGTTCATAAACATTCTCAAAGTCTCCCTTTCCCTCCAGGTTTAAATATTGATATCACAGGACAGAACTTAGGAAACTTCTATCCCTGTGAAAAATTATTGAAACCTACCCTGCAGTTCTGTTCCCCGACATCTTCCTACCCTTTCTGCCTAGTTCATTTGTGAAGACAGAGTTGATCAAAGTCGTTCCAAAACAGCCAGCCCCTTGGGCTCATTCTTAGTAAAATCATGGAGGGAGATGAGTAAGAGGACATTTATATGGAAAGCTAATTTTATGTGGAGTAGTGGTGCTATTCAGAGAGCTTGAGGAAAGCCAGCCTGTGGCCAGTGCCTGAAATTCAATGATCCACAACATCCTTGAGTGTTAGTCAAGGCCTTTGTTATAATGTCAGTGCCAAAGAAATGTGAAAACAAAGCCATTATATGCTGTTTATATTTTAGGGTCAATTTGCTATGAAGTTGTGTTCTATGAGCTGGTTTGATTAATGGTTGTTGGAGAAAATTAAGGCATTGGCTACTTAAAAGAAAAAGATGAACTTGCAGAAGGCCTGCTGCCCACAGAGGCTGCTGCTCCAAAGTAATGGCCACCATCTCCTTTCTTATTTCACAAAAAGCTCCCAAACAAATAAACAGGGAAATTTCCCAGCATGGGCTTTTATTGAACAGGCATTCCCAAGTTTCTCCTGTTACACTCCAAATGAGGCCAGTTGATTTGTCCAAACAAAAATCGTAAGTACAAAGTGTTTAAATAGCAAAGGTGGGTGGGTAGAAGGAACTTCTGGTCCATCTTCCACTGTAAGTAAATTCTGGTTTCTAAACAATTCCCACAATGACCTGTAAGTCCTGTGAACTCAGTACTGCATTTCCTGGGGAGAATTTCCCCGAAGAATGTACTCTCCTTACACACTGTTTTGCATAAACAGGAATGAAGTGTGGAAAATAAAAAGTTCCAAACAGGAGATGCAATTATTTTAGGTCCTTTACTACAGGAAAAAAAACATAATCCTGCTATAATTTTCTCTTTACTTCCCTCCGTCATTCTCTCCTCCTCTTCTACCCACTGTGTAATGAGCCCCATAATTTTTCTCCAGAGAACTTTTCCCCATCATATAACACAACCTTGGAAATACACATCAACTCTAGTTGTATGGCCTGAAAAAACAGGAGGGGCCTAAAGAAATGTATTCACCAAAAAGTAATCAAGGGAGTCTTTGCATCAGATAAGGCTGGGTGGCTTCTGATTTCTTCCCCTCCCCTAGTCAGGTAATTCTCACTTTAAGAAAACTCTCTAAGACAGATGCTTGGCATTGCCCTAACATTTGGCCAACACCAAGCCCGAAGAAAGAGTGTTTCAGAGGTCCTTCACAAGATCCTGGGACTCAGGGCTGTTGGCTTTTGTTTAGGGTGGACTAGCTATTGAGCCAGGGAAATTTCTTACCTGATTCTGGTGACTGCCTTCTTACCTTGTTCCCGTGTGTGAATCACTGGTCTGAATCTTCAACCCAATATCCGGCCACTATAGGATGCGGTTCACCCTGCTCCAGACCCCACAGGTTAGCCTGCTGTTCACTAACCCCATGCTTGTTTGCTGAGTTTGCCTAAATTGGCTGACTGTTGGGTCCCTCAATTTTGTGCTGCCCACCCCAAGGTCCCAACTCTGCAGAGAAGTCACAGAGGGAGGTTGTAAAAAGAATGGGATCTGCAGTGAGCTAGCCTGGGGTGGAGTCCCGTTACCATTTACCAACCGAGTTACCTGAGAATGTCATTGCTTCACTCTGACTACTTCCTCATCTATAAGAAGAAGAGCAATGTTACCTGTCTCAGTAACAGGTTGGCTGTGAGGAAGAAGAGTTAACACACGTAGCATGCTGGGAACAATGCCTGGCACATGCAAGCACCGGCCGGCTGTTTGCTTCCTCATAGGCTTCTCCCCACCTTGCGCTTCTTGCCCACTGGGACACTCCTGTTGCTGACCAGCCACCCCCATTGAGCAACAAGTTTTCTGTCTACTGCACTGAACCCCATCCCCACCCCCCATGTCTGCCTCATGCAACTGGGCCAATCTAATTCCAAAGCCTAGCCACAACCTCACCTAAGTCACTATAGATTAAACAGCACTGAATACAAGGCATCTCATCCAAAAATCATTTACTGAGCACATAACACGTACCAAGCACTATACCAGATGGGAGGATACACAATGAAGAACTTGTCTTCTCAAAGAGCTTGGAGTCTGATACACTCATAGAATGTCTCAAAAACCACAATGGAAGTTTACAGCAAAAAGGAGTCTTGCTTCCCCCTGAAATAGAACCCACTGTATACATTTAGATTCCCCCCAAAGTTGAATGTCTACAGTTTTCAAGGCCGAGCTCTCTGGGTCGACTGAGGTGGGTAGAATTGGGTCACCTATCCCAGCATCCTATTTAAAGACTGACTTTCTCCGTGTTGTAGGGTAAATGGGTCTACAGTGAAGGTACCCTGGAGAGAAATCCCATTGGCATGTCACTAGTTCCTACATATACAGCCCTTGTTGCCAGCAAGAGATAGTTTATGGAGGCTATACTGGGAGACAGAATCTCATTTTAAAATTAGAAAACTAGTGAAATTGGTGATCCTTGCTTCTTCTCTGATTCATTCCAGCACTGCTATATGTTTGTGTTCCCCCCGATTCTTAATGTGTTGGTATTTGGAGGTGAGGCCTTTGGAGGTGATTAATTTACAAGGGTGGACCCCTCATTAAGTGGGATTAGTGACCTGATAAAAGAGAACCAAAGATTCCTCACTCTCTTCCATCATATGAGGACACAGCAAAGACAGCTATCTATGAACCAGGAAGCAAGCCCTCGCCAGGCACTTTATCTGTCAGTGCCTTGATCTTGGACTTCCAGGCTTCAGAATTGTGGGGAGTAAATTTCTGTTGTTCAGAAGCCACCCAGTCTGTAGTACTTCATTATAGCAGCCCAAACGGACTAAGGCAATCACCGTTCCACTCACTCCAGTCATTAGGAACCCAGCTTGTTCACAGGTGTTCATGCTTATTTTCCTATCAGGAAATAAAAGGTGTTGCAATGAACTTAGCCCCTCTGTGGAGCTGGACCTGAAGGTATTTCTTGTCCCAGGGCCTTCAACCAGCACCAACCGAGGATTGCTGGCAGTCCTGGGGTGAGAAGTACCCAGCCTTCAAAGTGCTCATGGGCCAGTGGGCAGGCACACTGGGTGCTTCGGGAGGGGGACCACATATGGAGGTGGGAGGCACAGGGCTGCAACATTTCAGTCAACAGACCCTTATGGTACAGTCTATTCAGTGCAATAATCACGTTCCTCAGAAGATGGCCTAGGAGCCCCGAGGCACAGTGTGGGAAAGCTCCAGAAACCTTCCAGGAAAAACAAATGGGTATATTAGACTCAAAGAGGGCCCCAAAGAGGGCAATGTTTAACCCAAATGATATAATGTTTAAGCCAAGCGAGAAAAACACCTCAGGCAGACTTGCAGAGAGCTGCACAGAATGATGGGAATCTTACCACCAGGCGACCGTGCACTCCAAGGATATTTAAGACAGCCCTGTGAGCGGTCTGTGTAAACCAAATGAAAAGCAGAACCTGAGGTAGCCAGTGCGCCTCAGGAAGCTGGTTTCCCAGGTCTCAGAAACTGCCCTCCACCCCCTCCTCCTCTCTGCCTTCCCCACTTGCTGCTCTGCCCTCAGGGGCTGCGGTCAGGTGGGTTCCCTGCCTGGGTCTACTTCTGCAGGGTGGGGTTTGGGTCCCAGCAGAGGACTGGAGACTTCAGACCTTCAACTCACCCCCCTTCATCTATTAACAGGGCATGAAAGCACGTCTGTCCCCAGGAAGCCCATTTCTGCAGCATCAGCTTTAGAAAGCAGTTTCCCCACTTTCCTAATGCCTTTTCTGAGACACAGAGTAACTCACAGGAATGAGAGCCAAAGCTCTTCCTCCTTTCTGTGATCTGTGTGTCTTCACAGCATCAGTGTCACAGAGCCCAGCACCAGGAGCACAGGGCCCTTCCAGGTGCCTGGGGCTCCTTCCTACACACATACCATTGACTCCTCCCTACACATCTCCCTCCCTCATCCCTTTTTCTCAGCACTCTTTCATACTTGACAGTCACCCTCATCATGGCACATCACAAGTATGTATTTACTTGCTGGGCACTCCCTGCAGACCACCTCCAAGCCTATGAGCCAATAAATGTAGATTGCTTGTTTCCTTCAATCACTCTTCTCCTCAAGGAGACCTTCTTCTTGGCCAAACACAATTCAGTCTCATCACCCCAGCCCCCTAGAACCTCATAGGCAGTCTTGAGATGGTTTGGCCCTTTCTCAAGTTGACCCACTGTGTGTGCTTCCCATGGGGTCATATTCGCAGCACCAGCACAGGGTTGGCACATACCAGGAGTTCAGTGTTTGTGGAATGAATGAATAAGTGAATGAATGAATGAACGTGTCTTTCATGGCAGGCAGCTCTCAAAAGAGTGCAGCTCCATCACTTTCACTTAGGTCTTGACCTGTTGCCAGCATGGTTCTGAACATAAAGATGTTCACTACATGTTGGACGACTGCACTTGCAAAAACTATTTGACGGTTTTCTTTTGAGGGATGACTTTTGTCCTCTCCATCTTTCAATACCTCACCCATCCCTGTCCTAGCCCATTCTCCCCACACTGAGAGGCCAAACCTCCTTCTGACCCATTTTTTTGCCCTCCCACAGCACTGCCTGCTAGTCTGAGCCAATCACACCCTGCCATCTGCTTACTAAAGTGCTGGGGATTTGGGGCTATTTCCCCTGCACAGAGGGTTGTTGCCAGGGCAGGCTCACGGTCTCTGCTGCCTCTTCTGAATCCTCGAAAGGAGAGTGTGTGGGCTCACCATGAACTCTGAACATTCTGCTTGGCCCAACTTGAATCATAACTGTAATTCACTTCCCAGAGGCCCCTTCATGGGGGCCAATTCTGAAATCTGACAGCAGTGGCCCTTGGCTCTCCATGACCATACACCCTCCCTCAGCGAGGGGCTCAACCTGAACCAAAGGCACCTGAAACAGCCCTTTTGTTGTGAAGCTGGATCCTTTTTATGTCGTAACTCTGTTGCCCAAAAGCCATGTGCAATGCACCTTTTCTAAATCAAATCAGCCTGTAGTGTCTTCAGAAGTGCTCTCCCTTCTACAGACAAATAGAAATCCAGATTCATAGTCACACTCAAGGCTTTGCATGCCACTGGAGCCTGCTGGCCCTTCACTTCCCCCAACTCCCACCTGTGCCCCAGACAGCCCAGCCCTCCCCCACTGCCCACTCTTGGCCTTGTTGGGCTCTTTACTACCGACAGCCTGTGGGATCTCCACTCCCCGACCTCAAGGCCAAGTGTTCTTCCTATTCTCTCCTTAGGAAACCTCCCAGAGCCCCAAAGTCTCCCTTTAGTCCCCCAGCAGACTTTGTTCCAAAACCATGGTCTATGCCACATTTTCCCATAAGATTGTTCATTCAGGTTCGGGGAATAAATGGAGTCTAATTGTAGCAAGGGAGACCCCTGCCTAAAGCATCCTATAGGGAACTGACAGGGAAACCACCTTCTCCTCTGACATGAAACCCATCCTCCAGGGTTGGCAAAGTTGGAGACTCTCCCCCAGGGCTCAGGGAGAAGCTAGCTCTTGTACACCAACACCCACCACTGAGTCAGCTGGTCCTCCAGAAACTCACCTTACCACCATCTCCACAGCCTGGTAGGGCATGCACAAGTCTTGTTTGCATCCTGCCCAGGCAGGATCACTCCAAGAGTCAGAGATTACATAAGGGAAATAAGCTGCTGTGCACCTGGATGATCAGGCAAACCAGGATGGTGATGGTGGGAGGCAGCAGAGACCAGGATTGGGAGGCTGCCTGCAACTCCCTCCACCCAGGGGCAAAGTCAAGTGCAGTGAGACCCTCACGTGATCCACGGCCAAGACAGAGATGCAACACCAGAGAGGCCCTGCCCACTGGACTCCCACCAAGATTCCCATTTCCTGTAGATGCTTCACTTCTCTGCAGTCAATTCTGAAAATTATTGTGCCCTGGACACAAAGGACATCCAGGGTGTGAAGTTGCCCTGTGACCTCAAGGGACCACCACAAACAATACAATAATCAACAAGCCCAACGTTTATCTGCGAGGAAGCCGCCTTCATTGAGGCAGGTGGGGGATGTCATATGATAGTCTTTTCTTCATTCAATCATTTTCAGTACAGGGAAAACTGCTCTCTCTCCCACTACTCCATCAATAGAGAAGTCTGCTAAATCCAATGCATTGGAGGACGAACTCTACCATGTGAGTTTGGGTTTGAGAAAGAGAAGATGAGAGATCTGAGTAAGAAACCATCCACCAAGAAGTGACAGAGCCAATAGGATGCACTAGTTAGTCTGGTAAAGTGATTCGGGCTGATGTGCTAACGGCCTGGGCCCAAGGAGCCTCCCCTGCTCCTTCCCAGCAGCATCTGTGCTCGTGTGGGACCATCTGGAGGGCATCCCCGCCTGATGATGATGGGATTTGATCTGAATAGCAGAGGGCAGCGCCGGCTGGTCCAGACCACAGGCCAGGCCTGTCTGGTGAACAGCTCTGCACAACCTCCCCTGCAGCTGGGACACGCAGGGTCAGCTCCACAGCCAAGGGAGAGGTGCCGGGGAAAACCACACAGGGAAGGCCACTTCCCCCCTCCCCTCCCATTTTACAGCACGTGCTTTGGGGTTGAAATGAATCAAGGGCAGCTTGACCAACACAACTGAGAGTGTAAATATCAGCTCCGACATAGGAGAGAGGGCATCACCGGTGCAAGAACTACTTTGACAAAGTTTTTGAGGGGGGAATGATCGTGTTGTGTTCTAGGGACAGAGAAGAAATCAGCTGATTTGAATATCAGCTGCTTTTTCATTAGAAGAAAAAAGATTGGGGTTTTTTCCCTGTACTTTTTAGAAAAAGAAATTAAATTTCTCTCCATTGATCTCGCACAAAGAAGACCACTCCTTCCCTTAAGGGGTTTAAAATCTATCAGTAGGTAGAAGATAACAAAAATGTATCCTAATTCAGGCCTGAAGGTGAAAACACCACAGCACAGGAGGAAGGGCGTGGAGGGCGTACTTTCAAGGAGAGACAGTTTAAGGGAGGTCAGAAAATGCCAGCATTTAAGAGGGTCTCGACGTAAGGATCATAAAAAGAAAACTTTCCCAGGACTTGAGAATGCTGCCCCAGGGTACAGTTCCCCTGGGTTTGGCCCCCGAAGCCCCATGTGCTGTGGAGAAAGCAGGAAAATCATTTCCAGGTAAGATGAGCCCACAGTCGTTGCTTCAGTGATTCTGCAGGTGGGGACTCATATCTTTTCTGTCTCAGTGATTTATAATAAATGCTGAGGGTGCCTGGAGCCATCTCTCTGCATTGCTAAGTGTGTGGTTCACAGCTCTTTGGGGAGAGACAGAAGAGCTGAGCCAGGCTTCCAGCCCGTGCAGGTGAGTGAGTGGGGGCAGTGAGATTTGCAGGGTAAAACCAGAGAGAGATTTTCCCCTCCTCCTTCTGTTGTCCCTCTCGAGACCCCACCCCATACTCAGCCTTCCTCATGAGGGGTACAATAGAAATGTGTAACAAAGAAAAGGTTGTGCTCCTAACCTTCCTCTGCTGTAAAGAGAGAGGAACAGGGCTTCCCTGGTGGCGCAGTGGTTGAGAGTCCGCCTGCCGATGCAGGGGACGCGGGTTCGTGCCCCTGTCTGGAAGGATCCCACATGCCGCGGATCGGCTGGGCCCGTGGGCCATGGCCGCTGAGCCTGCGCGTCCGGGGCTTGTGCTCCGCAGCGGGAGGGACCACAACAGTGAGAGGCCCGCGTACCGCAAAAAAAAGAGAGAGAGAGAGAGAGGTACAAACCCTGGACCAGCGTCCTAGTAATAGGGGACAGGACCTGCCTGTGTGGGATGCCCACTGAGACCCTCCCATATCCTAGAGAACAGCACTGCCCAAAGCTGGTTCACATAAGCAGTGGTGCTGAGACTACAGGATTCTTCGTCCTTTTCAGAAGTCCACCACCCCTTTAGTGCCTGTCTTCCTGGCCTTCAGGGATGCTCAGTGATATCAGGTCCTAAAGAAAAGATGGTCTTCTCCATCTGATCCAAATTCCTCCTTTTAGTGTGATCAGCCAATGCTCAGCCTGCAGGGAGCTCTCAGAGAGGCGTTTGGACATTCAAAGACCTGTGCAATCCCACAGATAGGTGTCATTTCAGATGGCTGCTCTGCATTGGCCTTTGGGAGCTTTGGGCAAATTATTGCATCTCTCTCAGCTTATTTCCTCATCTGCAGATGACTGTCAGAATGACTAACTTTTCAGGTAGCTTGAATGAGCAGGATCACACATATAAAGCTCTTAGATCAATGCCTAGGTGCAAAAAATTACATCTTACTTTACATCATTTACAAAATAAAACCCAGATGGATGAAAAGCTTAATACTTTTTTAAAATAGAAGAAAATATCGGAAAATGTGTTTACGATGTTGAGGATGCAGAAAGTCTACTTTAAAATAGGATACAAAAGCAAGTCATTAAAGAACAGGGTAGCAAAGCAAACAATGGATGGGAGAAAATATTGTCACCAAGTATAACACAAAATATGTTTTTAAAAGATCTGCAAAAATAATTAAGAAAAAGATATGTATCCATTCATCTGTCAATGGGCACTTATGTTGCTTCCATATCTTGGCTATTGTAAATAACGTTGCTATGAACATTGGAGCACATTTATCTCTTCAAATTAGTGTTTTCATTTTCTTCAGATAATACTCAGGAGTGGAACTGCTGGATTATAAGGTAGCTCTATCTTTAATTTTTTGAGGAACCTCCATACTGTTTTCCATAGTGGCTTCACCAATTTACATTCCCACCAACAGTGTTTTATTGTTACCTTTTCTCCACATCCTCGTCAACATTTGTTATTCATTGTCTTTTTGATAATAGCATTCTGACAGGTGTGAAGTGATATCTTATTGTGGTTTTGATTTGCATTTCCCTGATGATTAACAATGTTGAGATCTTTCCATGTGCCTATTGGCCATCTGAATGTCTTCTTTTGAAAAATGCCTATTCGGGTCCTCTGAGCATTTTTTAATCAGGTTGTTTGTTTTCTTTGATATTGAGTTGTATGAGTTCTTTATATATTTTGGATATTAACCCCTTATTAGACATATCGTTTGCAAATATTTTCTCCCATTTGTCAGGCTGCCTTTTCATTTTCTTGATGGTTTCCTTTGCTGTGCAAAAGCTTTTTAGTTTGATTAGGTTTCATTTGTATATTTTTGTTTTTGTTGCCATTGCCTGAGGTGACATTTCCATAAAAGTATTACTAAGACCAATGTCAAAGGGTGTACTATATTTTCTTCTAGGAGTCTTTTTGATTTCAGGTCTTACATTTAAGTCTTTAATCCATTTTGAGTTTATCTGTATACACACACACACAATGGAATATTACTTATCCATAAAAAAGAATGAAACCATGCCATTTGCGACAACATGGATGGACCTGGAGGGTATTATGCTTAGCAAAATAAGTTGGACAGAGAAAGACAAATGATTTCACTTATACATGGACTCTAGAAAAGAAAACAAACAAATATAACAAAACAGAAACAAGCTCACAGATGCAGAGAACAAACCAGTGGTTACCACAGGGGAGAGGGGTAGAGGAGAGGCAAAACAGATGAAGGGGATTAAGAGGTAGAAACTAGCAGTTATAAAATAAATAAGTCATACAGGGATGTAATGTACTACATAGGGACTATAGTCAACATTTTATAATAAGTTTGTATGTAAGTTTATAATCTATAAAAATATCAAATCACTATGCTTTACACCTGAAGCTAACATAATATTATAAGTAAAGTATACTAAAATAAATAAACAAGCAAATAAATAAGAAAAAGAAACCTAACTCAATGAAACAATAGGCAAAAAACACAACAGGTAATCCACAAAAGAGACAGTACAAACAGCCAATAAATATATACAGTGGCTCCACTTCACTAGGAAGAAGGAAAGTTCTAATTAAAACACCATCAATTTCGTTTCTTTTTATGGCTGATTAATATTCCATTGTATATATGCGCCACATCTTCTTTATCCATTCATCCGATGATGGGCACTTAGGTTGTTTCCATACAGAGTGATGTAAGTCAGAAAGAAAAGGACAAATACCGTATGCTAACACATATATATGGAATTTAAGAAAAAAAAAAATGTCATGAAGAACCTAGGGGTAAGACAGGAATAAAGATGCAGACCTACTGAAGAACGGACTTGAGGATATGGGGAGGGGGAAAAAAAAAACACCAACAAAATTCTCTATCCTTCTTACATCTTAGATTGGCAAAATTAAAGTTTGGTAATATACAAGGATGAAGAGGTGGTATGAAAGCACATAATTTGTACACAATTGAGGGAAGTGTAAGTTTGCACAACTACTTTTGGAGAGCAAAATGACAACCCTTGAGAAAATTTTAAGATGTATGCATACGATAAGACATCTACAAGGACGTTTAGTACAGCACTGTCTACAGTAAGGGGAAATGTTAAACAATGGCTAAGTTAAATGTGATCACCCCATAATATGGAATAGTACGAAGCTGTTAAAATAAATATGGTACACTTCTATGTTCGGTAATGAAATAATCTCTAAGACACACGTTGAGTGAAAAAGACATATAGGTATATGCCATTTATACTAGATTAGATATATGATAGATGATACTTACATATACTCTATGGTTTTCCATAATCGCATATATGTACGTAGATGCCTTCTTAAAAATTTTAGCAGGCTGCATACCAAACTTAAAACTGATAAATGCTGGGGAGGAACTAGGAATGAGAGCAGTCACATGGAAATAATTTTCACTGTAACGTTTTAATTTTTACAAGATCAGACTTCAAAGTCTGATCTGAAGGATACATAATGATAACAGCTAATGTTAATGGGAGATTATCAGATGGCAGACCTTGTTCTAAGTGGTTTCTGTGTACGTTTTCTCTTCTTGTATGTTTCTATATTTTCTATGTTTTCACTTTCATCGTCAGGACAACACGATGAGGAAGTAGTGTTCTCATCCTTCCTGTAAGTAAAGACACTGTAGCAATAGGAAGATTAAGTATTGCCTACAGTTCCCACCCCAAAGTAGTTACACAACTGGAATTTGCAAACCGACAGCCAATCTGGTTAGTAGCCATGCTCTGCATGCCCTATGGCTCCTTCTTGGCTCAGGGCAGAACATCTGTGTCAGCAACCACCTGGGCCCAGGTAGTGTGCAGCCCTTCCCAGCTGAGGGCCTAACTCTCCCCGAAGAAGACCCGGTCTGCCTTCTCACAGCCCAGACACATCATACTGAGAGGATGGCTTGCTAAGGGGTGGACCTTGAAGAGTAAGAAAAATTGGGGAGCCAGTACAGGCATATGGAGTGGAAGATCACACCATATTCAGTCCTCCTAAATTGGACATGAATTATTCAAAGAAATAGAAGAAGAAGAAGAAGAAGAAGGAGGAGGAGGAGGAGGAGGAGGAGAAGAAGGAGAAGGAGAAGGGGAAGAAGAAAAGAAAGAAGAAGAAGAAACCACTCTTGCAGTAAATTGATTCTTTTATTTTTTTTAACATCTTTATTGGAGTATAATTGCTTTACAATGGTGTGTTAGTTTCTGCTTTGAGGGGAAAGGGTAAGCTGGGACAAAGTGAGAGAGTGGCATGGACATATATACACCACCAAATGTAAAACCGATAGCTAGTAAATTTACTCTTATCTGATGATTAGCAAGAGGCAAAATGAGGCATTTGGCACAAGGCAAGAGCAATAAGTGAAACAATTCATTTGAAACAAATCCAACCCTGACTCCAACCTTGGGCCACCAAGTGCCAGGAACTTCACCAGACTGCTGCCCACATGCCAGCCAGAGATGGTTCCCCAAACAAAGTTTGCTAATGAGGGTCTTCTCCCAGGAGCAAACCTCTGCAAAAGTGAGCAGAAGGAGGCAGCATACATGCAATTTAACAGCCACCAAGAACTGGTCGAATCAAATACACCCCACACTCAAAGCTTCCATGACTTGAAACCCCCCAGTAGACCCCACAATGGTGGAGGCCATTGCCCCCAAAATCTCCATGGAGGTGTACCCAGCTAGGGAACCAGAGGAAGGCCCTGGGTCATTCCTTAGAGAAATATCTGGACAAGTGGTTTTCAGAACCCTTGCATCAAAGTACTAATGGGTAGCACTTATTGGGTGCTTGCTTAGTGCCATAAGCGCTGCGTGTATTACCTAACTTAACTCTCACTGTAATATATAACTATTCATATTACTCCCATCTCACAGATGAAGAAACTGAGGTATTGAGTGGTTGCCCAAGGTTGTGTCATTAATTTGTAGGTGCCAGAGGAGGGACTTGAACACAGGGACCCTGACACTAGAGCTTGTTATGCTCTAATCATGCAGGATAGTATTAAGGCAGAAATTCTCAGGGTAGAACCAGGGAATCTGTATTTTAAGAAGCTGCTCAGGTGATTCTTATGCACCCAAAGTTGGAACTTTAGAATAGCGTGTGCCTCAGATAAACGGGTTGCTTCTTTGGGGCTGACTCTGTAATCTAGCTCATCTCACTATGTGGACTGCTTTCCTTCAAGGATCAGTGTTTTCACCTCTTGACATGTCCCCTGCCCCAACCCCCATCCCAGACCCCTTAGCACAGTTCCAGGCATAAAATTCAGTGAAAACATTTTAGTCCAGGGAGATGGCTCTGGACCTAGGGTCCAGAAGCTGAAGCTCACATTTCAGTTGTTATGAAATTTGCCTGGGCAGGTCCCTGCAGCTGGTTTAGCCTCCACATTCTCAGCTATTCAATGGAGATAATGTCAGAAGTGGATTTTAAGGATAATATTGTTTAATTATCTCTTTATTGGGTGTTTATTCTGTGATGGGCACTATGCCAGGACCTCTGCCATGCATTGACTCATTCTCAGGAAACTTCAAGGAAAGTACTGTTAAAAGGGACAGGTTTTCAGAGACACTGGATTGCTTGGCTAAGCCTGCACAGCCAACAATGAAGGAAAAAGCATTCTTACTCAGGTCCCTTTGATTTCACATCACACACTCTTTCCCACACACCACCCAGTGTGGTCAGCCTTTTCTCAATCCTATGGATATAAGGAGAACCAAATGAGATCATAGATATATCAGTAGGGTGGGCTGGGCTATGCTGTGATTAAAAAACAGCTCCAAATCTCAGAGGCTTAAAATAGCAAACGTTTACTTCTTGCTCTGGCCACATATCCATCAGGAGTCATCAGGACATTTCTGTGTACCGTAATCACTCAGGGACCAAGATGGAGCAGCCACCATGCTGACTGTCGCTCAAGGGAAGCAGGGTCAAATTGTGCAAGCACGTTGAAAACTTCTGCTCAGTTAATAAGGTGTACATCTCATCTACTCATATTCCATTAACCAAAGCAAGTCTTGACCAGACCCAACGTCAGTGGGGTAGGAAAGCATGGCAAGGGCAAAGAAGAAACAATAACTGTGAACAAATAATCTACATAGACCATGGATGTAAAGCATGCTTTGCAAGGTACTCAAGTGAAACAGCATGAAGTATGTTTTCTCCCATAGCAGCGTGGTGGTGGCCCCCTGGCTCCAAGCTGAGCCTCCACATCTGCAAACCCATGGATAGCTCCTCTGTTATCAGTACTCTAATTATGACTCTTGTTTCTGCTCAATTATTAAAGACAAGGCAGTGAAGAGCCCTGGAAGAGGAGGAAAATCTGTTTTGCAGCAATGACAAACCATATTTCATATGCATAAAGGAGAGAAATAAAAGAGCATTGCTTTTACTCTTATAATTGCAATTTCCTGCTCGTTTCCTTTTCAAATCAGTGGATGTAATTGTTTGGTAATAAAATATCAGCATAATATATTAGAGGCAGAGAACAGACGGGCTTAAGGGACAGTTGCCAAGAACAGAAGGGAGAGAGAAGAGTCAACAGAATCAGAGTGTACAAACCTTGTGGGTCTTTCACAAAATGCATACTAGACTCTGTCCCAGCCCTCTCCATGCTCTTCCTCTGTGGCTCTTAACTGAGGCAAATGAATGGTCCAGATAAATCAGTATTCTCCAGCTACCTTAAAATTCGAGTCAGTACCAAGTTCAGACCGGAAAGAGAAGAGAGTGGGAGGGAAAGCAGGAGTGAGGGTTTAGCAGTGACAGAGCGACTGTGGGGCAGTCCAGCTTTGGGAACACACTTGGATTTCATACCAGGTCCACCACCAACTGGCTGTGGCACCTTGGGAAGATTATTAACCTCTCTGAGTCTCCATTCGTTCATTGGTAAAGAAGGAGGGAAAAATATCCTGTCTGAAAAAGGTAGGCGCTCCTCAAAGACTAGCTATTCATATTATTAGAAAATTAGAGCAAGTGGTTTACCACCCTGCAGAGAGGGGAGTGATGGACCACAAGTGTTAACTTTTGGCAAATGTCCAAACTAGGGAAGATTTTTCTTTATTGTCTTCAATTCTACCGGTAGCTTCCATTTTCTCCACTCTGGGGCACTTCTCCCTTGACTGCCCCACTTTTTCAAGGCCTAACCCACGTCCCAGTGTTGCCCTCAGGTCAATGGTACCTGACATTTGCCATGGCATTAACCGGCCAACCAAGATTCTACCAGATAAAGAAACCCTGAAGGAGGCTGTCGTGGAGGAATGAATGGCTCCTGGATGGGGGATGTGCTACCACCTCCCACATTACACTGTCGAAGCAGCCACCACCTTGCGTGCCTGCCCTAACTGGGTGTTTAGACCCCACAGACGAGCCCTAAATTGGGAGCCATGGGAAGTTAGAAATTAAATAACCTCAGAAACGTCCAGACTGCCTAAGGGAGGAGGGGAAGCCAAGTCCACTCGTGTGGAGGTTCTGAGCTCTGCTGCTCTCCAATGTGAGCACACCAGGAAGTCACTTGGTGGCATGAGTTCAGAGAACTGGAGGTCCTCCAGCTGCTGACCCGGGGCTCCCAACCTTCAACAGTAGAAATTAGGGTTTTGTTACACAAACATTGGTGAGCAGATGCCCCTTGGAAAGTATCCTCCATTTACACTGGAATTTTACTTGCTGATTCCACAGTTGGGGGAGAGTGCGAGCACCCTCCTGAGGAAGGTCACAGGGAGGGGAAGTCAAAAACTGATGAAGAACTTCCTCATTCAGCCCTGACCATGTCCCCGGGGAGGTGAGCCATGCCAGAAAATAGGTCTGTGGGAAGCTTTCCCAGCAGGACCAGAAATCAAGAAAATGACCCTACATTCCAGGAATAGAAAGTTAGTATATTCATAAAGAGGAACCTTCTGGCAATAAAGAACTGAGGCTATGGGAAGCTGGGAGTTCTCTGACACTCTATCCCCAAAGCCACTTCAATTTAAAGTGCCCCTAGCAGAGAGTCTTATGACAAACACAGTCATTTTCCTCCAGAAGGAGAAAGTCTGTGTAGCAACTCCTCCAAAGGAGATGCCAGGCCAAGGAATAGGAAGGTGGAGAGAAATGCCCAGAGAACAAAGGCTCTTGAAGAGCATCTCTGGTCTGTTGGTACCTCCCTGTAAGGCTTGACTTTGTCTTTCTCAGCACAACCTCTGGGGCTCCATCCCAGTCAGGGTCAAAGCCAGAGATGCCTTGCATCATAAGACCCCAGATGTTCCCACTCAGGTTCTCACTAAATCAACCCACAAATACTTAGAGAAGACCTACTATGTGCCAGGAAATGCACTGGGTACTTATTAAGCACTGCCTAAAAATTCTGGAAGTGCTGGACTCTTCAGGTGTATGGAATGGTGAGTCAGAGACCCTGCCAAAGTCCTTGCCAGCATCAAATACAGTTAATACCTGTGCATTTGGGGATCCCGGAGGCCATGACTGAGCACAGCCAGGAAGCCAGCCCTTGATGAGGTGAAGTCCAAAGTGAGACACAGTCAACTCCCATCTTCTGGTGTTTTCCTGGACTATGGTAGCAGGAAGGCACCTTTCCTACTGAATTGACCAGGTACTCACTGTCCTCACACTCAGATGTGTCATTACACTGTCCCCAGTAGTAAGTCTAGTTGGGGGTGGGGGCGGCGGGAGGGTTATGTGACTCTCATCTCATAGCTACCTGAGAGATTTGACTGTATCTCACAATGCCTGGAATAGAGTCTTGTAATATTGTGCATTGTCTCTATATGTATTGAAGGAATTAGGTGTCTAAACGTTTTTGCAAAGCGACTGTTGTTGACCCAAGTTTATCCCTTCTCCCATGTGCCGAGTTTCTCAGGACGTTTCTAGAATTGGTCAAAAACACATGTAGGTTAAAAGAACAAGGTTTCCATGCATATGATGCTTAATATAAGTGTGTATTTCATCATTTTCAGTGCTTCTCTGCAGGAGCTGCCTGGACCTGGATGCATTTTCTCAGCCAGTCATTCCCAGCCAGGAGAACCCTTGAAGTTTGGCTCATCACCTCAGAGTGCTTAGACCTTGAATTTCAAGTAGAAAAGCAGCAAGATTCCAATAAGGCTAAAATTGAATGCTCTGAAAAAACACACAGTTATGACTTTACCCTGTGTCCCCATTTCCTCCACCCACCCAAACCCTAACCTGAACCACAGTGTTAATCATCTGTACCGTGCAATTGAGACTTCAGGCTACTTGATTGTAACGTCTCTTTTCTTGATTTTTAACCTTTTTCTCATTTTGTTTTGGCCCCTCATCTAGACTGTAAGGCCCTTAGAAGGGCAAGGATGTGCAACAAGATAGAACAGGACATTTCTTGCTTCATTTTTCAACGCTACCCCTTTATGCAGAATTTACAAAGGAAAAAGAACTCGAACATGGTTTTGCAACTTTTACACCCCTCAGCTCAGTCAAGGATTTAAAGTGGAAAGGGCTATCTTCTCTCCCCAGACCTAACACAGGGTTCTCCAACAGGGCCACATGCAGGAATTTGAAACTATTTCTGCACTTAAAAGACACAGAGGGGGCTTCCCTGGTGGCACAGTGGTTGAGAGTCCGCCTGCCGATGCAGGGGACGCGGGTTCATGCCCCAGTCTGGGAAGATCCCACAGGCCGCAGAGCGGCTCGGCCCGTGAGCCACGGCCGCTGAGCCTGCGCTTACAGAGCCTGTGCTCCACAACGGGAGAGGCCACAACAGTGAGAGGCCTGCGTACCGCAAAAAAAAACCAAACAAACAAAAAAAAAAAACACAGAGGGCTGCCACCTGACTCACACCTGAGAAGATTAAGGGGACTAGAGGCAAGAGTCTGACACCCACCTGGAAATCTGCTGGGTGAGGACAGAGTTGACCAACGACTCCAGTGGTGAGGGCTGCTTCTCCGTGATTGGCCTTCTCTCTGAGAAGAGAGCAAGATATGCATGAGTGTTTTTCATGGACCAGATGTGGGCCAGGTGGAGAGAGGCTACCTAGGGCCTTTTTGCATCCTAGCCAATGAAACTTCCTAGAGGAAGCAGGGTCCTCAGTAGAAAGAGATTCAAGGTGTACCACTGGATGTCCATGGCAAAAGAAGATGTCACAGTGTCCAGCTGAATTAGACAGGGGTCACACACAGGTCAGGGAAACTTCAGAACAAAGGGACCCAGCAGGGAACCTGTGAAAATCACAAGAAAGTGCCCTCAAGAGGAAGAATCAGTGCGGTCCATTGGCCAATACCAGAGACCATGATGTGCCCAGCCAAGCCCATACTGCCTGATCCACTCACCACTCCCTCCCATGCCTCTAACCTCCGAGATTCATTACAGGGCCTCATGACCAAGTCAGGGAGGATATGAGTAAGGAACCAGGGAACAGCAGACAACCAAAGAACTGTGCTTCGTGTCGCACCCAGGCTTCCAGCCTGAAGCAGTTCAAATCAGAGAAGGGAAGTATAGGCAATTCCAAGTTTGGTTCAGAGTTTTGATCATCACATGAGACTATGTATACTATTTATTGGCTCCAGCCTGTGTTTATGGCCTACAATAATAGCATCTAAAAATGAGCAGAAAAGCCATGAGAACTGCCACAGTTCTCATTGAGCATTGGGAAAATTACTCGCCCTAAGAAAGTTTAAAACAATATCAGAAAACAAAAATAAAGTCACATGTTGGTGATGTCTAAATCATTCATATTCAAAATGCCATGGAACAATGCCAATGTTTCAAAGTTCTGGACAAAAGTCCAACTTTTTAAAATAAAAAACATGACCCCCAAAGTAAGAGAAGTTAGGCACCAAAGAAAGAATTTGATAGTAAAAAGTCAGAAAATAATCATGAGGGCCCACCCCAAGCTTCCAATCCACTCCAATCCACATTCCAAGAGACCACAATACCTGCCCTGTGGATGGTCACAGAAGGATGGCACATATAGCAAATGAGACCAAAATCTGTGTGGGTCATTTAAGGAGATAAACAGTAAGCCAGGGTATGGGTTGGCTGGGAAAGCAAAGAAACACCAAACAACAACAAAAATCCTCTAGTTTAAATATATTTTTAAAATTATAAAATCCAGCTGTGTTCCTTAATTCAAATGAATCTTTTTGACACCAACAACTTGCTAAGGCTTCAAAAGGCTGCTGAAAAGTAATGAACACAGTATCTCTAAGTACCAGGGCCTCCTGGGAAGTATCTGAGTACAAGGCTCCCCTTAACGACATGGTCCTTCTGAAAAGTCAGGGACCATGAGAGACAGTGCCAACTCTCAGGAGTTATGACATGTCCAGGAAGAGTACAGGGTACAGATGTTTTTATCCTGGTCCCTCACCATTCAAATTGCCCCCATAGCAGCCTCGCTCTGGCAATGGGGCTCTTATTTTCCAAAATCCAAGGAGGTTGTTTGGAAATGGAAAGGACTGTTCATCATCCATCATCAGAAACCTCTTTTTATCCATCAGGGTCTGGAAAAGTGGATTACAACAAGGAGTGTGCTGAGGAAAGCAGGATGGTGAAGCCTGGTAGTTGCCCCCTCACTGGCTCCCCAAAACCGCAGATGTGGGCATCCATACAGCTGTTCTGTCACCCCAGACCCTTCCTACAGATGCTGCCCCTCCATCTGCCACAGGGTCCCTCCAGGATCACTGCTTTCAGCACCCCAGACAGTCCTCTCAGCTCTCTTATTTGCATCTTAGTTTTACATTCCAAGAATCTCAGCTTGCTTGAGGGTGAAAGGCTTGTATAAAGAATTTTTTCTGACAAAATCATCCTGTGTCAACTTGTGACAGGGGAGGAAATCTCCTTCAAAGACCAAACCAAGCATCCAACCTAGGAAGGATGCTGTCAAAATTCTCTGCTAGCTCATCTGCTTCAAGGCCACCACCAACAACAACAGCAGAGCTGACCAGTATTAAATAGTTATTTTTAAGTTTTCTTTTTACCATTTTCAACATTATAAAGACCCAAACTAAAGTCACAGTTAATAGAGTAGTCTCTCCTTACACTTAGCATTGGTTTCAAAGGAGAGTTTCTTTTATAATCCTTCCTCAGATACCAAATCCTCCTCATCCCCCACCTAAGATGTGCTTTACACACAAGAGGAGATGAGTCAGATGCTCAGGGGATTTGTACAGTAAGTCACTAAAACTCAATTTCCCTGATACTCACATGGAAGGAAAAGAAGAAGAAAAGGCAAATGAACAAAAGGAAAAATGAAAGTCTGGTTAACCTAGGAACTTGAAAGAGAAATGCAATCAACCGGCTCTGAAGTTGAGGGAATCAGGAGCTCTATAACCAAATGCAAATAGGCCCTGGGTGGAAAAATTGTGTGGGAGGTGATGGAAAAGTGGAGAGAGGAAGGAAGATGGAGATTTCTTTGGTACTTACCTGTATGGCATCGACTTCAAGTCGTCTTTAAGTGGAGCTGACGGCATTACAAACACAATAAGCACTTCTAGACAAACTGGGATAGCAATCACTTCAGGAGCTGAGAAGCATTCACAAGTTTGCTGTTGTCAACGCTTTCAGTGGCTTTAATTTTCAATGGTAAGCACAGCTTCTATACAGTGTTGTCAAAACCTCAATGAAGTCATGTCATGGAATATTAAAGGGCCAGCCCGTGGAATGCCAACACAGAGATTTGAATTTCATGTTCACTCCTAAACATCAAGACAAATATGTCTAATTTCATAAAAACCTGGACAGCCCCAGGGAGGCTGACAATCATATCTATTGTTACCCAAGTTTGCTAGAATAAAACCTTGCCTTCCTGGGTGTGTGGGGCCAGAAGGGAGGAGGAAGGAGAGGAGAGAGAGAACAGAGGGTTACCAAAGATAATCAGTAAAAAATGGCCGACCTTGTATGGATTTTGTCGACTGAGAGCAGAGCTCTGATTGCCTCCCAATTGCTACCTAACTTGACCACTTTTGACTCAACCCTCCTAAGTGGTACTGAGAATTCTCTCAAAAGGTATTCTTTGAGCCTAACAAAGTGATATACTTCACCTTCAAAGAAACATGTACTGGACGTTTCCTACCATATGTCAGCCTGTCTTAAACACAATAGGCAATGCTCGGAGTTGCGAGAGTGACCAAACCAGTTGGGCTATAATGGAGATGGATTTTAGGAACCAGTGGGAGCTTAAGTTTGAGAGGTGGATGGGGACAAAGGTGGGAAACATCTCCACTGGAGACTTTTCAGCAAGTATTAACATGTTAAATGTGGTGTTCCAAGAAGATTAATTCTAAGATTCACAGAGCTCAATTTGCTCCAAAAGAAAGAGCAAAATGCAGGCAAGGACATGGTCCTTTTATGAAGAAGGAACATAATGAAAATGGTTCATAGAATAGGCTCCTCCTACTCTTAACATTCACTTAAAAAGATAAGTCCTTTGTAATCCCTCCTCAGACACCTAACCCCCTGACCCTAGCTGCCACCCACACCTCAGATCCACCTCACATTTGGAAGAAAAATACCAATTATACTAGCAATCCGAGGATCAAATGTTGTTTTCAAGCCTTCTTAATCCATTTTTGCATCATGGCATTTTAAGATTTATAGGTGTTTTCACAGCTCTTATCCTGTTAGATTCTCATATTGATCCCATCAAGAAGGTACCTAATGATACTAATTTGATAATCACCTTTTCCAACCCATTTTAAAGTTGCCAGATGTGATGCCCTGAGGAGCTATGACTTGTCCAAGGGATTCGCTTAAGTTCCATCTTAGGAGTTCTGACTCCAAAACTAATCATTGTTTCTTCTTATTTTCTCCTCAGACTTCAGGTGGGGTTCCTGTTTTTCCTTCCACAAAGCTCACATCCTGATCCAGTTGAGATGCCTGCAAAAGAAACCCAGGATTTAAATAATACTTGTTCGTTTTATGAGGACATGGGTCTTGTTTCAGGCATGATGAGGAGGGAAGATCTGAGTGTCCATGGAGAGTGGATGGAGTAATTCTTTCTTCCACATTTCACAAGAGCACATTCCTCTCCAAAAGCTAGGAAAAAATAGGCATCATGAGTGACAGAATGAAGAAACAATGGGCAAAATGTAAGCAAAGAGGCAGAAAGTCATAGCAGCTTTCTATAACCTCCTCCCTATGGCATTTATAGCCAGGACTAAATCATCTATCCATTGATTAGTTTCATTTTGACCTCTTGTTAAGGGTAAGGACTGTGCATGTTTTTGCTATATTTTCTAAAGCAGTGGTTTCCAATTTTTGTAGTGCTCAGACACATATGAGATGGAAGACACTTGTCAAATACACAGATTCCCGGGACATTCAATGCCAGTGAGTCTCATCCAGCAGGTCTGGAACCATGTTTAATGAACATCTTTAGGAAATTAGGTGGTTAGGTCATGGAATGGATATTGGGAAACTTGCAAGAGGCAGGAAATATGACTTGAAAGAAGCAGGAAGCAGATCTATGAGGGCCTTCTACTGCATGCCAAGGCATTTGGACTCCATCTTAAAAGCAGTAGCAATCCTAATAGGATGTTAAGCATGGATGAGGCCATACTTATTTATTAGAAAGATTACTTTGGTTGCAAAGTAAAAATTGGATCCGGCAGGTAAAGCTGGAAACAAATAGAACAGTTAAGAATCAAACTCTACCTGAGTCCCTGAACTGGGTCAGCTCTGAAGGAAACAAAAAAATGGGCAGCTCCAAGAAGCAATCAGAAGATCAAGATCCTTGCTGATGGACAAGATGAAGGGATGGAGAAGGAGAACTCAGGAATGACTTCTAGGTTTGTGCTTGGACAACTGGGTGGATAATGATGGATGTTTATTAAGTGCCAACTATGAGCTAGGCTCTATTCCAGTGTGTAGGCACAGCAGGATATGAAAAGTTGCTCAATCTGGAAGTGGTGGATCCAAGATTCAAATGCTAAAATCCACATCAACTGGGTCTAGAGTTCATGCTTCTAGATGGAGATGGAGATAGAGAAAGACAATGAGTGTGAGTTTAGGAGCTGAGTTAGGAAAGGAGGAGAGGAAGAACAGAGAGTGAAAGAGATGTAGAGAGTGGATAGAGAGAGAGGAGGAGACTACAGAGGAAGTGGAATCCTGGAAATCACAAGAGGAAAATATCTACCAAGATCCTGCAGGAAGAAGGACATTAAGGCCATATGTTGCAGAAAGCAAGATAAGAACCAAAAATGTCCTTCAGGTTCAGCCACCTGGAGGCCATTGGAATATTCACACTTAGGTCCATGAATTGGTATGGGGAGATGGCAGGGACTTAGGCAAAAGAAAAGTGATGAGAGAGGTGACAATCCTCACAGCGAAAGGTGATGTCAAGGAAGAGAGCTGAATTATGCTCACTCTGAGCTTATGAGGCAGCAAGGTCTTGAAGAGGCTGTTAAGGAGGAATAGAGAAGGCAGTAAGGATATTTGAGGTGAGTGAGGCAGAAGTGAGAGTGATGAGGGTCTGAAATGACAATCTTTAGGGATAAGAGGATATCATGGACCCACAAAGCGGTTGCTGGGGAATGCTGAGGACTTAGTGAGCTGTGGCTCCACCACTGGCCTGGTTGCGGTGCGGTTTTCTCCAGCTGCACCCCTCAGCTTGAGTCTAGGTGTATGGCTGGGTCCGCAGCTGAGGATTTGCAGGAAGGTTTTGTCTGGATATACAGTTAGATGGGATAAGAATAAAGTAGATAGGTGTTTTGATCTGAGTAAGTAAATAGTAAAGAAATGGGTGGCTGGATAGATGGATTACATTCCTGAATGTGGCCCCCATAGTACATGTCCCCATCCGACCACCACGAAGCAAGGAAGAAGGCAAAGCAGGAGTTCACAGCCCACATTCTCACAGGGAATCCAAGAATGAGTATTGAAAGGTTGTGAAGAGCCTTTAGTGCCGGCAGCTGTGCCCTAGGAAAACTCACCTCTATAGCCATGCCCTAGATCGCAGCGCAGGGCAGCCCACTGAGCCCAGGGTCTTAGGGAGAATCACGTGGCATGGGCAGGCTCTTCCCGAGTCCATTAAGTTGGGGAGCCATTACTTCCGAATGTAGCATTGGCACTGTGTCCTCATTTCCCTTTTTCTCTTTCTCCACATAACCTAATTTCTTTCCTTCAAAGTACAGGTCAAATCATGCCTCCTTAATGAAATTTCTCATGCCCCAAGGCCTGACACATATTAAGTGCTCAATAAACAATAATGACCATTTTTTCACAATCATGATTAGTGTTGTTTCAATGGTATGTGATTTCTTATATCCCCAGCCAGCCTGTGGACTCCCCAGAGGCAATGAACACACCTTCTCATTTCAACATCCCCACACCCCTGCTCCTGCCCATGGCAGTTTGCCTGCAGTGGTAGATGACCTTCAGTTTACTCCCAACCCTGAGGGTGACCATGGTTGAAGTCACCTAACCAAACTGTCCAGAAGAAAAGTGTGAGGATAGAAACTCTGGGAGAGGAGACAACAGGGAGCCCCAGCACCTAGAGCCAAATCCTGTCCCTACCTTCAGAGAGAAGTGTTCGTCTTCTCTCTGGAGACAAACTCAGTGTATCACTGAGGGCCATCAAGAAATGGAAGGTACCCAAACTGGGGTTTTGAAAAGAATTTGATGATGGGACTAGGGGCAGTTTTCAGGAAGCCAACAGTAGATGTCAAGGCATCCAAAGATTCAAATAGCAGGGGCCTGAGGGACCAGGCGAGGGAGGAATTGACATCACCAGAACCCAGGGAGAGCTACAGTACTGGAAGAGGGCCCACATGGCAGGAGCTGCAGGTGTAGCGAAACAGCTACAGCCAGAACTGTTTTCCCAAGTATAAGAGAACAGGACAGAAACACCCTGACCACACTCTCCTTGTCACCTCCAGCATCCTGCTTGTGGCCCATCGCTGAACTCAACAGGAAGACAGACAGAGGCTGCAAGGGAGCTTGGAGGAGGTAGTGTGCAGGGCTCAGCATCCAGGGCAGCGGGCAGGACAGTAAAGGGCAGAAAAAAGGTGGAGCGTAATCATCACAATTAACAAAGACCGAGTGCCAGATGAGGGAATGTGGACCACATATTCATCAGAGTTAATATTCTCTGAAAGGTCTGGACACCTGATTGACAGGAGGTAATGACTATCATTGACTAAGTGTTCACCTAATAGTTGTTGGAGACACACTAGGAAAACCAAGCAGTGCCCATTCAGGCAGAGTAGGAGCAGTGCTAGCCTGATGTGGAATTTCATGACTCTGTGTACAATAGCAAATTTAGGGTTGATCATGAAACCTTCTTTTCCAGTCTTAGCCTCATATCCAGCAATCACTACCATGCAGCAATGGAATAAATAACTAAAAATAAACTGAAGCCTGGCCTGAGGAAGGGAAGCAGCCCTACCTTCACCAGGCCTGAGACAACGAAACATGAGCAAGTGGGTGTCAGTCAGTTAAAAAGAAACCCCCCCCTTGGAATTCCAGGGGAGAGAGGTCGTCACGCTGGGGTCACTGGTAGCATGATGTAGGCAGTGACCACAGAGGCCCTGATGGAACTGGGGAGAGACTCTGATGAAACTCACAGCCCAGTGGTTATTTTCTTCCTGGAAGGGAAATCAGGCTGGGAAATAAGCAACGATGCTCCGGGGATTAGCAGTGCAGCCCCTGCCAGGAGCAGGTGGTGATTCAGTGGGCTGAAGAGACTAGAGCCCCATATCCCTTCCCCACAACAACTGTGAGTTTTATTAAGAGATGCTCAGATTCTATGAGAGTGGGGATTATGTGGAACTGATCTCACCACCCATTTGACTCTGATGATGAAGTTTCTTTCTCTAAGACCTTATGAAATGAGTATTGGGAGGCTGGTAAGGGAGAAGTCAGTCCCTAAAAGCCTCATCCCTTGAGTAGCTGGGCCACAAGGACTCTTGGCAAAATTTCCAACTAGGTCACCCATAAAGGTGACATAAATGGGAGGGGAGATGAGAATAGTACCAGACCCTCTTACCTTTATGATTATTATTTTGTGATATAATTCATGAAAAAGTGCCCTGAAAAGGTAAATAAATATAAGGTATTATAAGAGCCAAGAAATGTAACTTCATATGCAAATGAGGCATAAAATGAAATTTTCCTCTTTGGATCAAAATATACCTACACAGTCACACATGCAATTATGTATTACTAAGCATCAGAACCCTTCAATGTCACTTCTCATTTGACTCAGAGGAAAAGCCAAAGCCTTACAATGGCCTACAAGCCCTCATGATGTGGCCCCCATCATCACTCTAAACTCTTCTCCAGCTGCTCACACAATCTCACTCCAGCCACACTGAACTCCGTGCTATTCCTCCAACATGCCACAGCCTAAGGCTTTAGCATAATAGGCTGTTCCCTCTTCCTAGTTGCTCTTCCTCCAAATACGTGCTCACCTACTTCTTTTCCAAAATCATTTCAATGAAGCCTGCCTTGACCACTCTAATTAAAATTACCTTCACCTCAACCCTCTCAGTCTCTATATCCTTTCCCTTTATCTACTTTTCCCTCTTTTATTTCCACTACACATCACATTCAATCATACTCTTTAGTTTCCTTATTTGTTATACTTATTGTTTGTTGTCTGTTTTCTTCACTACCATGAAAGCTCTGCAAGGACAATGATCCATACATTGTTCACAAATGCTTAGAACAATGCCTGCAACATATAGGCACTAAGTAGGCATTTGTTGAATGAATGAAGGAATGAATAAATGCTCTGCCATGTGTCAGACCTTAATTATGAGTCTTTATTCCACTCTGCTTGTTCCTAGCATAATTCTTGTCACAAATTAATGCTTCATAAAGGGTAGTTGATGATGTCATTTAGTCAACAAACATTTATTGAGAGCCTATTTTACCTAAAACATGATGGGAGACACTAAGAAATATAAGATATCCAAGCTACTCTTACAAAGTTATTATGTAGCTAGGGATGTGTTCCCCAATACCCAGTTCTCCCCTCCCAGACACCTGGAAAGCTGTACTTTTCAACTGCCTTGAAGATGGGCAGTTGTGTGACTAATTGGCCAATGAAATTTGAGCAAGAATGATATTGGCCACATCCAGGATGAGTCAGTGAAAAACATCAGCTACCCCTGGACAGTGACTAAAGTGGCCCTGTACCCCAAGATACAGTTACTAGCTGGAGGAGACCCACTAAGTTTGGATCCTTGAACAAAACAAGAAAACTTTCTAGTGTTGAGCCACTGACATTTGGGAATCTTTTGTTCCCGCACAACCTAGCCCTTCCTGATTCTCATGGGGTGCAGGGGGGACTACGAAACATAAGAATGATAAGATCTGAGTAAATAACTTTCATGAAGCTGGATGTAACAAGTGGTCAGTAAGTGGTCCAGACGATCACTGAGGTGTCCATGAAGAGGCAGGAATGTTGGAGTGCTATTGGGTAGATTGAATGAAAGAACTGAGAGCATGGTAAGGATGAGTCATATTTAGATAAGAAGGAAAAAAAAATGAGAACGTTTTAGTTGGACAAATGGCTTGAAGGAAGGCATGATGATGATGGTGATAACAGTGACGGGCGGTGGGGGGCGGGCGCCATTGATGGGAGTGTTCATGAAAAACAAAGACAGCTGAGGTAATAGGGACAGGCTGATCAACTCACTCATTAATAAGCATGACTCACAGAAGTATCAGCATCAGGACAAGCCCAGCCAAGAGAAGAACATTTCCCCTTCCATCGCCCCCACGCACATTTCACAGGAGCAAATGTTACTTAAAATTCAATTTACCCTTTTTTGTTGATTTAGAATGGCTGTTTAATTAGTTTTTAGCATTGCATATTGTTTATGGTCATTGTTTCAATAGAAGTTAAAAGTGAGAACGTTTACTGCTCTTGATTTGTAGACAAAATAACTAACTGTTCCAGATTTCTCTCCTCTCCCCTTGCCACATTTCTGATTTAAAAGTGTCTCTGACCTAGTGAATTGCTTCTAAATCATATCACTGCGGTTTGCTGAACTTCTATTGCATGGAATTTCTCCCCTAAGACAACATCCCTACAGCTGAGAAAACACATCTTCTCTCAGTGTTTCAAGTGAAAGGATGTCTGATAACAAATGTAATAGGCCAAAAGAACATTTGTCCTCTGGAAATGGCATCATCCTCAATAAGGAAAATTCCACAAAAAGCTTACGCTAAGAATTTCACTTTGGAGTCCACTAAGTCTGGTTCACCAAGTCTGAGCAAACCTCAGACTTGCCCATGAACCAAACCAAACTTGCAGAGGGCTCCAGGCTGAGGCCATTTCTTTTCATTGTGGATCTATAATTAATAAACAATGGGGATCAACTAGGACCTGTGCTGGGAACCGGGAAATGTGTAAGCAGAAGAGGGGCTGCCCCCACATTCCTCACAGCACTATCTGAGGACACATAATTAATTCTCATGGAAAGGAGGCTAACAGTGCCTTGAGAGCAGCCATGTTACTCAGCCTCCCTTCCTACTGCCTCAGCATCACAGCCTGCTTGCCCAGGTGCTTTTGACGGCCAAAAAGAGGAGCCATCTTAGAAAGAACTTCCTGAGAGAATTGAAAACACAGACAACTAATAGGAGTAAAGATTACCTAAAGTTCTAAAAATGAGACTGGGAGGAGACTGATACAAACATAGCACATGAAGAAATGGTCTATTTTAGGAATATTCCTATTCGTAGGAATTGCATAAGTGTTGGAGGGATGTACCCTTTGAAAAAGAGTTTTTTTCTCTCGAAGCCCACCAGGATTTCTGCCTTAAGGAGTTTCCATTCTTCCAATCCTTTCTAACTTCTCCTCCTATACTGATATAGGAACCTCTGCCCTGCGCACATGCATACACACGTACACACACACACACACACACACACACACACAGCATGAAAGCATAGTTCAGCTCAGCGGTTAGGAGCTTGGATGCTGGAACCAGCCTCCCTGGGTTCAAACTCAGCGTTCTGATTCTTTAGATTTGTCAAGTTACTCCATCTCCCTTTGCCGTGATGTTTTCATTTGTATAATAGGGCCAGTCATGGTATTTACCACATAAGGCTCTTACAGGGATTGGATGGAGTGATGTGTGGAACATACTCAGAACAGTACCTGGCTTGAACCTGTGTCTTATGTTTCGGTTACGGTTCTTACTGTGTGCCCGTCAATTCAGTGGGTGGTTAGAAGAATCCCTGCAGTATGCTAGCGCTACGAACTACAGAGGGTATTTCATAGAGTCTCCGCCCTTGAGGTTGTGATAATCTGGTTGGGAGTACAAGACTGAGAGAGAGAGACTAACTAGAGAAGATTCTAGGGTGTTCTTGAGGGTCAGATCAGAGGGTGCAGCTCCTGGCCCTGAGTAGTTGGACTCCACACATGTGCTCAGCTCTTTCCTTCCTCCCTGTATGACTCCCTCCTTGCCTGAATGTAGTAGGGCAACCATGGAAGCAAAGTCCACATATATCAGGGTGTCATGATCTCCAGGGGAAACTTGACTTCACCACACATTTCCCTCCCACACTCCTCTGTCCCAAAGCCTGAGGCTTCCCACTATGGCCTAGAGACCCAGCCATAGCAGAAAATGGGTTGAGAGGTGCTCCCTTATAAAAGTTCTTTGAGCTTGAGTACTAAAGAGTCAAGAAACACCTCTCAAAATAGCCTAACTTGCCAAAGTGGCTTTGGGCTTCCAATCTGCCACTGCTTCTCTCTAGAGGGAGGGCAACAACCTGCACAACAGGGCCACTCCCCATCAGAGCCCAGGATGGAGGTGGGAAGAACCACCCACAATTTTGTCTGCCATCCTTTATTAGAAACTCACAGCCTCTTCATCTTAGCCCAACAAGAACACGCTCTGTCTTTGTTTTCTTTCCACCCCAGGATTGTGTAAAAATGTGATAGTTCCTAAACATTTCAATAACACCATCCCACCTGTGCTCACATGTAGAACAGCTCACAATTCCAGCTGATAACCAGATAGCCAGATGCAGGAACAAGGTGGGGCTGAGGAAGGAGTCCTTCTTGAGTCATTTTCTCCCATCACAGGCTCACAATTCAGAGAAAGGAGGTATCAGAGGTAGTTGGGCAACAAGAAATGCTTCCCAAAGCCCAGAGGAGTTTAGAGATGCTTGAGAAGTGCTTCCAATTAACATGTAAGGCAACAGTTAGAAATGGCAAGAGGATCCCAGATGTGGGAATTGGCAAAGGCAAAGGTGCAAGAGAAATCAATGTGGCACCTGTAGAGGATGTAGTGCTACAATTATAATGACATGACATGCAAATTGGCCGGGAGTGGGGTACATACATACATGTTTATTTATATTAGAGGACATTTCATACTACAAAATGCATCTACACAAATTACCTCATTTGATTTTCACAACTGATCTGTTGGATTAGCAAAATATGATATGATTCTTCATGTCACAGGGAAGAAATTCAAGCAGAGAGAGGGAAGTAATTTGTTTAGTTCATAAGATTAGTAAATATGGAATTTGGATTTCAAGCCACAAGTTCTGATTCTAGGCTCAATGCATTTTCCAGATCCCCTCTTCCCTCTCCTTTTTCTTCTTCTCCTCTCCCTCTTCTTCTTCCTCTTCCCCTACCTCACCCTCTCCTGCTCCTCCTTCCTCTTCATTTTCTTCTTCTTTTCCTCCTTTTTCCCCCTCCCTCTCCATTTGCCTTCTCCTTATTAATATGGTTACCTCCATCTTTATCTCCACCTCTATTCTTATCTCTATTTCCCTCTCCCTCTCCTTCTCTCTCTCCTCTCTCTCCCTCTCTCTCTGGCAGTCCTGTTTGTACAGAGGTTGGTCAGGCATCTAGGATAGGGCTCCTATGTGCCCTCTGAGCCTATACCTCCCTTCAGTCTCTCTCAGGAGTCCTGGGTCCCAATCACTCTAACTATTCCCCATATGCCATCTCCTTCCTGCTCAAGGGATGGAAGCTGCATGTACACATTCTCTTACCACTGGGGAATAGTGTGTACCTGAGGCAGAGGGGAGTCCTTCGCAGAAGACCCATCTGCTGAGTCAAGGACATCATGTCCCAGGGTGAAGACAGGAAAAGGAAGAGAGAAAGGGGGGCCCTGTGAAATAACGGGCACGAGAAAGAGGAAGTGCCAGTATGGCAGCTAGGTCACCTGCATTCACGGATCTAAATGCACATAGAGGGCTGTAACAATAAATAAAAATAAACAGAAAAAGAAGTGAATCCCTGAGGAGGAAAATGGCAGGCTGCATATGTAAATGTCACTGTCAGATAGTCACTCCTGGCCACTCACCTGGCCCAGGGACCAGACACAGCTCAAGGCTCAGAGAGCTTGGTCATGTGCTCAATGTAGAAAGACAGAACCTGGTCTCTGAGGTCTCCCCTCGTGCAACGATCTCTAGAACCTTCCATGGCTTGGAGGACCCCATAGAAATCCTAGATGCTGCCACAGACACCATGTCTCAGACGTACACACACACACACGCACACATCACGTATCCCATCCCACTTACCTGTGGGACAGGACCCTGTACTGGGACAGGACACAGGGACAGGACCCTGTGCTGGGAAACTCTCTTCACCCCAGACCCTCATCTCCTCCTCCACGATGCCCCACTTGGAAAGGCTGACAATCTCATTCCAATAAGGTGACAATGCATAAGAAAGGGACTTCCAAGTGTTCGTCCTGGGTCATATACGTATTGATGGAGAGCCATGCCTTAGGCCAAAGAAAAGGACAAAAGTGCTGCACAGGACACACACCTCATTTCCCTCCGGTCCCCAGGCACACGGAAGTGGAAACTCTTAGAGACTTTAGCCTTGGCTCAACCTCCATTCGGAGCCCTAGGGACAGGGACAGAGGGTCCTGGCCTCCTTGATTCCCACTCCAATTTGCACTTCAGAGAGCTCAGGGCCTGATGTGCTCTCCAGAGAGGTGAACCATTCCCAGAGAAATAAGAGCTCTCAGTTCATCCCACCCTCCCCTTCCCCTCTGTGTCCACAAGTCCATTCTCTACAACTGCACCTCTTTTCCTGCCCTGCAAATAGGTTCATCAGTACCATTTTTCTAGATTCCATATACATGCATTAATATACGATATTTGTTTTTCTATTTCTGACTTACTTCACTCTGTATGACAGACTCTAGGTTCATCCACATCACTACAAATGACTCAATTTTATTCCTTTTTATGGCTGAGTAATATTCCATTATATATATGTGCCACATCTTCTTTATCCATTCATTTGTCAATGGACATCTAGGTTGCTTCCATGTCCTGGTTATTGTAAACAGTGCTTCAATGAACATTGACATACATTGACATATAAACACTACCATGTGTGAAATAGATAGCTAGCGGGAAGCTGCTGTATAGCACAGGGAGCTCAGCTCAGTGCTCTGTGATGACCTAGAGGAGTGGGATGGGCGGGTGGAGAGAGGCTCAAGAGGTAGGGGATATATGTATACATATAGCTGATTCACTTTGTTCTACAGCAGAACCTAACACAACATTGTAAAGCAATTATACTGCAATAAAAAATAAATAAATTCAACAATTAAAAAAACGCAAAAGCAAAAAACAAAAAGAAGGAGAAGAGAGAAAGAATAAGAGCTCTGAGAGGCCTCACTCCTCTGCTCCGGAGCTGCAGAGCCTGGCTCCTGGGAGGCCTTGGCCCTGGAAGGGCCAAGACTTATCCTTTCTCACTCAGCTGCTCCTGGCACCCTCCCCAATCTCTGCAAGTGGAATCCCTCAGAGCCCCTCTGAGAAGCCCCTCTGAGAAGTCCATTAAGAACCCTTTGGATTGGTTTCTATCTCTCTCTTAGGAGAACAGGTCATTCCTCCATGATCTAAATTGCTTTGTGGTTTCACCCTGCTGTAACCTCTTTTGAGCATACAGAAATGCCCAAGTCTAGGCGTTTAAGAAACAAGACATTCTTCCTCTTCTCACATCCCTTCCCCCTTCCAGGCCCAAGCTTCTCCAAATGTGTTTCTTACCCCCAAACATCCCCTCTAAGCTTTTCCTCACTTTTCTCCTCTGTGCTTCTGGGAGACTACTTGGTGCTTATCAGATGATGACTTGTTAGGACAGTGGGGCTGGTGTCTTTCTGGAAAGAGGAGTGGGAGGACAAGGCCCTCCCTCCAAAGGGAACCAGGGTAAGCAAAGGCACTGATGGCAGAAGTGAGTTTATTGTGAAAAGGGCCCAGGGCCACTGGGCTCACTGGAGCCAAAGGTTCAGGCGGGAAGGAAACATCATGAGAGAATAGAAATTATCAAAACACATTGACCCTCAACTATTTAGACACAACTTAGCCCTGTATGCTTTGCTGTGGAGCCCTCACCCCATGAGCATTCCATGGGGATGAGCTTAATGGCTGGAGCATTTGTAGTAAGAACCCCAACGCTTGTACCTGATCAAACACTGCTTTAAACTTTAAGCAGGGCCATTCTAGAACACACATCTTCTTAAGAGTTGTGTGTATATATGAGTCTTATCTGCAAAGAAACTATTAGCTCCTCTAAGACAAGGACCAGATCTCCCCTGGCATTGCTCTTCCTTCTCACCACCCCGTCCATCCCAGGGCAGCACTGGGTGTGCAGTAAGGAGGTCACATGCTGTAACTGTGGGAAAAGCCAGGCTCGGAGCTGCAGGCTTGCAAGAAACCTGGGCTTTAACCCTGGACCTAATTATCCTGTGACTTTGGGAAAGTCACCTAAATTCTCTGAGCCTTTCCTTTCTCACCTATAAAGTGACACTTGGCTACTTTACTTCTTTAATGGAAGCTTGGCTTGAAAATGCTTTAAATTAAAATATACTATTCAAATCTTAGGTACTACAGACTTGGCATTCACACATTCTATGCTCCATCTTTGACTGCTTGCAAGAGACCCCCAAATCCCATGGTATGATAAGAATCAACCATTTTGCTGGGATCTGACTTCCTTCAGGGGCCAGTAAAATTGAGGCATCTGTGCTCCTAGTGGGTGAGCCTAGCTGACTGCCCAGCATCCATCCTTCCCAAGTGCACCCCACACCTCTCTTTAGAAATCTGAAGGAGCAATGGCAGTTTCTATGTGTGTCACCTCTGTCTTCATAACATGTCTTGAATTCCTCCACCTGCCCACCCTGGTCTAACTAATCACCCTTGGGCTGTTGCAACACCCTCCTAACTAGTTGTCTTACTTTTAGTCTCCATCCCTGATGGTCTGTTCTTAACACAGTGGCTGGTATTCTTGAAAATCATAAGACAGATTCTGTCATCCCTTCATTCAAACTCTCCCATGTCTCCCCAGCCTCCCCATCACGTCCAGGGCTGTCTGAGGGTACAGAGTGCTGTGGACAGCTCCTGGATCGTACTGAGTAAATATTGGTAGAATTAATAACTGATCGCTACTGCATTTGTAGAAAGAGGGAATTACACATGACTGTGTTTTTCATGTGTTTGAGATTCACAAAAGCCTCGGGATATAATTTCACAGACGTCAAGACTTTCCCATACTACAATAGTAAATAATCCATATGTATTTAATTGTATATGGAAGGGAAGTGAATGACACCTAAATCCACATTTCCAGACAATGCCCAGAATTGGTGTACAAATAAATACAGGATTGTGCATTGAAGCATGAGGTTAGCACACATGCCACTCAAGAGAGGATGGGGTCATGGGACAGAGTGAGATGGTAGGGGTCCTGGATAGGCACAGAGAGCCCTCCTTGTGGTGGTTGGGCAGGACAGTGATCAATGCCCACAGGGGAGAGGAGCTACTCCGAGTGACTTGCTAAGAGAATTCTGTGGAGTATGTTAATTTCTGTGGGACTTCAGAGGCCCCATAACTCTTGGAGATTAATAAGAATCTGGGAAGTATCTGTCTTTGCCGGCTGCTTTCATTTGCGCAGTAATAAAGCTCGCCTTTCTTGTTTAATAAAAACAATGTGGAAACAAATGGTTCTGTGCACAGTGGAACTTTAGAGAAATGAATTTGGTGGAACAGAGGCAAGCATTTCATCATGCTGCTGGCTCCGCATATCCAAAACAGAAGCCATGTTTCCTCTCTCCCACCCACTTTTACACACCTCACCCTACATTTTGGTGGTGCATCTGGACCACTCCCTGTTGCAAAGGGCTGGTGTGTCAGATGGAGAGGCACAGGCAAGTCCCCTGCTTCTGCTGGCCTGCACTTATTCCTCAAACAGAGGAAGCCAGGGCTTGGCTCTTGAGATCCCAGTGTCTGGAGGGAGGTGGGTGGAAGCCCAGTCCCAGGCTGGCAATAAATATGATGAGGAGGCACCAGCTCTCCTGCAAAGGGAAACAAACGTGCCTGTGAAGCGTGAAGAATAACGGGCTGAGAAATGGTTTAGAGGTATCACCAGAAAATGGATAACTAATGGGTCCTGGGGAAAAGTTGGTTCACATCGCCTGTTTGTTTGTACAACATGCGCCTGCAGATGACACAGGGAGGACAGAGAGTCCCCATCCAACTGCCTCCACCAGTAACAAGCGCCTGCTAAACAAGCCATCGCTCTGACTCCAACAGTGCTTCTGAGGTCCCCCACCCTTAGTTTCTCAACTGAGGACACGATCTCCCAGCTTAAACATACCATAAAAGCAACAGGCTTTGCTAGAAGGTTATGCTTCCTCTTTAAGGTCCTGTATGACCATGAGAAAAGTGGTACTAAGGCTGGAGAGTATCTAAATGATGCTTTACGATGAGAAGAAAGACTAGTGGACAGCCTCCCACTGTGGGAGAAACTGAAAAATACAGGATTTATTAACTTCCTACTATGTGCCCTGCCCCACTGGCCACCATCCCCAGGGTGACACATGAATCACAGTAATGAATTAGAACCTCTTTAAACTAGACAAGTAGGGGGTCTGGTCTATCTGCACTAATGAAGATCTGATTTATTAACCATCTTTAAAGAAATGCAGTTTTATTACTTTCAAGTATAAGCATTGATTCATATCAAGTGCCAACAAGTATTGCCAAGTGGAGGTCCTGATGGCCCTGCCTTAACAAAAAGATAAGATTAATTTGTAATTAACGGCATCCATTTGCATAGAAACAATTAATGGCTAAAGTCTTCATAAAAACAGTGCAATCTATTAACTAGATTAATAATGCCCCTTTACAATCTCAGAAAACTTATTAGTTTTTTTCCAGAAAAGGCAAAGGTCAGCTCTTCGGGAGCTTGGGGGTTATGCTGAACCCAGAGAAAATTATAAAAGATGCCCGAGCTTGTTTGCATGACCCCCAACTCCCTTATCTCTTTCTCCTTCTCAGTTTCTCTCAGTTGGCATTTATTGAGGGCAACTAAAAGAAATTTAAAGAGAAAAGTATAGGATAATCTTTGACCTCAAGGAGCTTACAGCTTCGCTGGGAAGACAAGACACAGACATACTAAAATATTAGGGGGAAATCCAAATGCTTGATCAAAGCATGAGTAATAAGTAATGAGTAATAAGTTCCAAAAGTGGTTGAACCCCTTAGTTGTGTTAGTCCCTGTAAGAATCCCTTGACATGTGTGTGTTAATATGTAAGCAACCCTGGGAGGTAGGCATTATAGTTTCCTTTCCCAATCCACAGAGGAAGAAACTGAAGTACTGAGTGCTCTATACCTTGTCTACATTCAGACAACTGATAAGGTATGTTATAATAGTCCTCAGAAATGGCCCCACAATGAACCGTACCCACTGGCATTCACACCACTGTGTGGACTCATCCTCTTGAAACGGGGCTTGTTCTGTGACTCACTTTTGACCAATAAGAGTCTTGCAGAAGTGGTGGCTTGTGACTTCTGCAGCTAGATCATAAGAAGCCTTACACAGTCTGCCCAGGCCTCTGCAAACACTTCCGCTAGGAGAAGCCAGCCACTATGTAACAAGTCCAACTACCCTGAGACTGACATACTGTGAGGAAGCCCGAACTAGCCACATGGAGAGGCTATGTAGGAAAAGAAAGATGCTTAGGAGGTCCTCAGCTATTGTAGCCACACCCACTAAGGTCCCAGACATGTAATTAAAGGCTCCACCTTGGAAACAGAGCCCAATTGAGCCTTCAGTTAACGCCAGCACCAGCCACCATCTGACTACAACCACAAAAGAGACCCCAACCAAGAACCACCCAGTTGAGCCCAGCCAATCCAGAGAACCAATAAAATATGGGGCTTTTCCCTTATGATTCTCTGCAATAGATAACCAGAACTAGTTGGTAAAATTTGAATGACAGCAGTATAATTCCAGAGTTACAAAACGTAACCACCATTCCAGACCAGCAGTTCAGTATCATAGACCACTGTGTGATAATTGCATGTGTCTGTCCACCTTAACCCTTAGTTTGGAGAATCCCAAGCAGGCCTGCTCCTACATTCAGATTCCTGTCCTCTAAGAATGGTATTGGGTCTGTGAGCATGCTTCAGAGACACAGTAACCCCACTCAGCTTCTGTGGATCAGCAGCCATGACAGAGGTACTAAAATACATGGCAGAGGGCAACTGCACCTGTCCTAAAACCCATTTTAATGCCCTCCTTGCAGCTGCTGTGAGAGTCTGTCCTGAGTACCCTACTCTGACTTACATCTCTCTGGTCTGAGCCCCATACCCTGGTCCCTACTTTTTTTTTTTTTTTTTTGTGGTACGCGGGCCTCTCACTGTTGTGGCCTCTCCCGTGGTGGAGCACAGGCTCCGGACGTGCAGGCTCAATGGCCATGGCTCACGGGCCCAGCCACTCCACGACATGTGGGATCTTCCCGGATTGGGGCATGAACCCCGCGTCCCCTGCATCGGCAGGCGGACTCTCAACCACTGCGCCACCAGGGAAGCCCTCTGGTCCCTAATTTTAAGTTCATACTCCCCTCTCCCTAATACCCCGTTACCCCACTGGATCCATGGGGGTTAGGCTACTGAGTCGGCTGGTACTTAAATTTGCTTTAGAACTAGGCAGGTGTCACTCTGAACTCAGATGAATTTATACAGAGTCTGACCAATCCCTGGACTTTGGTCTATATTGGTCAACCCTCCAACAAAAATGTGTCCTTGCTAAATAAAGCTTTGTATTGTGGCCTATTCTGGCTTTGGGGTCTGCTGGCCCTAACAGCACCAACCAGAGGCTGAGATGCATGTACATTAAGGTGGACAAATAATGACAACAGCTCAAAATGTTATTCTGCCTTGGCTGCCACCAAGGAAAGTGCATATTGTCAGAGTCAGTCTATTACTAATACAATGAAGCTCCTATTATAAAATTCCTGACATCCGTACATTACGGTCTAGATACTTTGATGAATCTCTTTTCAAAATCCCTGGACATCCCACCAGGTCACTTCCTCTGTGTACATATACCAATGGATTGATCTCTGGTGACTGTCTACATCTCCAAGATTTTATTGGGATTCCTTTCTATAACTTAGAATAAAACCAGGAGTCCAACTGGAGGATGAGGCTGTAATAAAAGAAGGATGTTCTTTAACATCTCCCACCCGCTTCCTCTCAGCTGTCCACACCTCCCAGCCCAGAGGGCTCTAAAAGAAAGCTCCAGATGAAAAACCTCCCTCCTGAAGATGCATGCGACAAGCACGTACACAGTACACGTGGAAGGTGGACGATGACTTCCTGGAGACATCACTGGCTGAAGGCTCTGGCAAAGTCTCACTGAGGCAAGTCACACAGCCAGGGTCAGGAGCCCTGATCTGGAGGTGACACCCTGAGGATAATCTTGGACTCTGTTACTTCCTTACTCTGCAGCTTCAAGCAAGTTCTTTAATGTCTAAGACTAGTTTCCTCCTCCATAAAATAGGGTTAGTAGTGCTTACTGCATAAAATTAAATGAGAAAATATTAATAAAACTCTTACACAAAACATTAAATGGTATCTGTTAGCAATTGTAGCATATATGCGCAGTTTTCATATTTTTGAATCAACTTGTAAGTGTTCAATATTTGGCCACAAATTGTATCTCCAGATTTAATTCAAATGCATAGAGTAAAAAAGTTCTCATATCAGATTTTATTGAATCCTCATAAAATCACTACCACAACTACACTTCTCTTAATGAAGAAAATGAGATTTGGAGAGGTGCAGTAACTTGTATTATCATCTCAATTTTGCAAGTTAAGGATCTAAGAGTAATGATGTGGCCAAGGTGGCCTAGCCCCTGAAAAAAGAAAGGTTTGAATCCTATCTTTGAATTTGAAATTTGACTCCAAGTCCATGACCCTCCACCCTGACCTCACTAATGTAACAAGTCACCTCTCTACCAACAGGCACTTGTTGGAGCACTTACTTTCTACCCAGTCCTAGAAAAGATATGAGAAAAAAACTCCCAGGCCCTCTTCTGAACAGTTGATGAAGGAGAGACAAGGGAAATGTCAGCATTATAATGATTGTTTTAATGAATACAGAGAACATTTTTAGATGTGTTCCAAGTTTAAGAAGGCCTATAGCAGTTCCAAAATAAGAAGAGAGAGTAAGACCTGGAAGATAGATATTGGGGATGTATGTCAGGGCCATTCCAGGAAAGGATGGGACACTCAAGTTAGAGGGTTTCTTTGCAGAGCATTTATTACAATGGGGCAGGTAAGGTGACGAGGAAGCAAAAGGGGGGCCAGGAAGAGCAGCAGTGGAGCTGTGATGGGCCTCAGACTAAAGGGGTGAGGAGAGGCAGGGGTCAGGGGCACGGAAAGGGAGAGAGGCTTGTGTAGAGCACTGACAGGGGCAGGACCTTACAGTGACAGGCAATGTGGTCCCAAGGGAGGGAAGGAGGAGAGGGAACACCTTGACTCCACATTAAGTCCTTTCTTATTGGCCCAGCCAACTGGAAGCCAGAGGGCTCACGTGCCTGTTGATGTACAGGGTGTCCTGCAGGGCACAGGACAAGTGAGCGGTGGATCTGGAGGGCCAATGGGAGATATACAGTGTAGAGGGCTCTGAATTGTGATTGGAGACTCATTAGATCAGGAGAAGCCAGCATTTGAAGGCAGAATGAAGATGTGAGACCAGTAGAAGGCAGTGGATGATGAGAAAACTGGCTTCGTTGGGCTGGGTGGGATTGGTAGGGGAAGAGTGGGATTTGAGGCTAGGCCAAATGTTCCGAATCACGGATTAGATCATCAGATCATCCAGCATGATGCCCAGCACATAGTAGGATCTCAATAAATCTTTTGGAAGAAATAAAGCAGCAGAACCATTAAATACGTGGCTATGAGAATGTGGGGTGCAGCAAAGGAAAGCCCTCCCTAGATCCTACATGGGAAGGGGAGCCAGTGCAGACAAACAGGGAGAACTGGCTTCGTGCCTTTTCCTCTTCCTGGACTCTCTTTGTGGAGTCACTGCCCTACTACAGAACTTTATGGCATATACCCCATCAGGGCAGATATAGCCTAATGAGGCCCAGCAGAGAGTCTAATTCTAGGGTTTTCACCCCACTTTTATCTTGAGCAGTAGCCCAAGACACTTACATTGGGATTACTGGAAGGAGGGTTCCTGGGTGGTAGAGGGCACAAGAGGGCAGAAAAGAGCAAGGAGGGAGCCAAACAAAGAGGCAGGATCTCTAGACCACAGTCTGAAGATGGACTGTGCCGTCAGGCTCCTGCCCTGACCTCAGACCTAAGGGCTTCCTCCCTCCCTGCTCCAAATTAACACTCAGGGCTGGGGCTCTCCACCATCAGAGTAATAACACAGAGAAATCCTGCTTCCTTTGTGTTTGAGTCTCCATGGGACCTTGTGCTGATGTGTCCATTAAATATTCATGGAATGAACAGAGTCGAAGGGAAGAAGGCAGGCCGGAAGGGAGGAGGGGATTCTCGAATGGTTACCCACACCAAGCCCGTCAGTGAGAATATCCTAACTACCACTCATGTCTCTCCAGGACAACACAGGGTGCTGTTGAAAAGACAGGAAAAGAAGGCTTAGTTCAATTGGGGGACAAGACTGTGTTAAAAGGCATTTGCCAACTACCACCATTAAACAGCAGGCTGAGTAACACGGAACTGGTCATAAATGTAAAAAATGAATGCATGAAAAGTACAGGTCAGGGGAGTGTGAGACTGAGTGGCTCAAAGGATTGCATTCTATTTTGATAGTATGAGCGAATGGAGGAAGGTTTCCCAGGTGAAGGATACAGCCTGGATGAAGGCAAGGAGGTCAGAACAAAGGAGGGCCGTGTCCCGAGCAGATGCTCTCAATTCATATCTACAAATATTCACACACACACACACACACACACACACACACACACACACACCAGGACTGGCCAAGGTACAAGGGATTGAAGATTAGAAAGACAGAGTCCCTACTCTCCAGAAGCTGCCAGATTGTTACCAGTTCTGAGAATCTAGGAGTGGTGAGAAACTAGCCAGGCCTCTTACCCCAAAGATTCTTTTCAGGGAACACTGGAAGGCTGGTAGCCTGGCTTCTGCTCAGACATCCCCAGATAGGGGTGGACGTAGGGTCATCTTGATTCTCTCTTGGACAGTTTTAATTGATAGAAAGTTTATTCTATAATAACTTAAACATCCCAGTTGCTCCCACATAATGTTGTTTTTGTTGTCACAATCATCATCATGATTATGACACGATTATTATTACGAATATTATTTAGTTTCTCCATGCCCGCTTCTCTCTGTGGACCCTCCCAGGACACCAGCAGACTCTGCAAGAATGTGGGGGCCACTGTCCTCCTGGGCAGGACCTACTCTGATGGCCCTACTCTTTCTCGGGTGCAGGGACTTCAGATCAGGGAAGCCCCTGCTCCCAGCACCCTTGTCCTCTGTGCCTTGGTCACATTGGGAAATCCATCGAAGGCTCCAGCCGAGCAGGAGAGCCTATGTTTCCGGGCGTCACGTGGTAAGAACTGTCATGAGAAATGACAAGTGAAATCTCAGAGCCTCACCCACCACCCGCCCTGTTGACACCACCCTTTGAAAGCTGTGGGAAGTAGGAAATTGCTCATCTTCTTTTAATCAAGGACACTTTTAAGATGCTTAAATACAATACTAGTTAAAAATGGGCAGTTTTATATAAAGGAAAGGAGAAAAAGTACAGCAGAAATGTAAAGTATATCAGATTGAATTAGTTTTTCTTGCCACAGCATGTAAACAAATCTGTTTAATTAGAACACCTTGTTTTTATTGCCTTCTGAGCAATTTTTCCATGATGAGGAGAAAAATAAGATAGCGAGGAAGGGATTCTGAAATCTCTCAGGGACCCCCAGAGATCTTCTCTGCTTCCCCTAATGAACCAGCTCCTGGAGTGTTCCCCTGCATTCCCCATAAGTGCCCCTGGCACACCCTCTTCCCACTCATCCCCTCCCCCAGCTGCCTTCATTTGCAGAGATTACAGCAGATTTTATGAACAGAGGGGAGATGAGGTGTGGTCTCTGACATAACTTCGGACCCTCAAAAACTGGAGAGAGGGAAACCCTCAAAGTCCCCAAGGCTCCAATAGAAGCTGGCAGAAAGGAGAAAGCCCTGGGCTGGAGTCCAGCATCTGGTCCTGAATCTGGTGCTGAGCGGGGGCTGTGGGTTCGGTCCCCCTGCTTAGGCCTCTGACTCTGCAGTTATGTAGGGGAGAGACCCCTGCCAGTCCCCATACTCAAGGATTCAGACTTGTGTTTTGGACCTCATGCTACCCTACACACCCACCTGGTATACAGAGGCCTAAACCAGGGGAGCTGAGAAGGATTTATAGAAAGCAGCTGGTTGCCCCTCAGCCCGCTCAGGTCCAGATGACACCCCGGTTTGCCCACCTGCAATGGTTCTCACCTCCCCTCCCCGACGTGCACACATCCTCACACACACACCCGTGCTTCTTCTCTCCCCACCCCCGCCATGGCACTCACACCTGCAGGGGTGTGAGTATTTGTATTTTTGGTGTCTGGTTGGTTTCTGAACAAGCAGAAGATTTAAGCTTCTAATCCATCTGTTGGGTGCAAAGCATAATATATTCTGGGAGTGGATTAGGGGACTAAATTTGGGAAATGTGTTGTCAAAATGTGGTTTTGCAATGCAAGCTTATTGATGAGGGTGGCATTTGGAGTCTGAAGGCCTTTTGGAAGTCTCTGTGTGAGGAGGGGCAGGGGCTGGGAGGAGCGACAGGTGTACAGAATTCACCCTCCACAGAACGGTGGAGGTGGAAAATTCCTTCCGGGGTACCCCAGTCACCACTTTCTAGACCCTCCCCTGTTTCTGCTCTCCTGTAGCAGGACCCTCTATGTTTCAGGATCCCTCCCCTCCATAGTAGCACCTTCAGGATACTGACATATTTATTCACACTCAGGAGTGACATCTAATAATAAAACATAAATCTCGACTTCTTTCTCGGGTGTGTGCATTTTAATGATGTTCAAATCTTATGTTCTCATAGTAGGAATGCAGGCATCAACCAACATTTAGAGATGATACTGGGAGTGGAGACAGACCAGGAGACCCACTTCCCAGACCCAGATCCAGACACAAACGCTCACTGGTGGCATCTCAGTCACGTGATACCTGGGATCAGTTTGGTCATTAGAACACAGATACCCATGGACGTGTTGCCCATGGACATGGCCGAAAAATGGCTTCAGTCTATCTTGTTCCTGACACTAACCTCCATATCCCTCTCCTGTGCCCCTGGCCTCAGATAGGGGTCATGGGAGTGTGTAGCTTGGGATGCAGAAGTCAACTGCAGACTTAGAAGAACTAAGCAGCAGCCATAGGGTTACAGGGTTAGAGAGTAGGTGGGGCCGAGGGATATAGGCTGGAGTGGAGTAAGCATCACAGAACCCATCACTCACCCATCCAGGTGGAACTGGGCTCATCACAGAAAAACAACAGGGTCCTAAGAGAACATCTACAGCAATGTAGCAATCCCCAGCATCCATAACTGGTAACTACCAACCTCCAGTAGATTATCCCCAGGGAGGGAGATCTCACTACCTCTCAGAGAGGCTGACCACCATGTGCCTGGTGTGGAATGATGAGACAGGGGAGAAAAGACTGACCCTTGATACATCAGTAGATCAGAAAGATCAGAATCCAGTCTCACTATAAATTTGATATAAATGGTTAGGATGAAATCTCCCCATCAAACTCACCCTGCCCTTTTCCCAGCTGACTTGAAGATGGGGCTGAAACCTCTTCCAGTTTGTAGGCTTTGCCCATAACTGACCCCTGTCATCCCTCATCTGAGAATTGCCCAGTATTAATCAGTCCACTGTCCTTCTCCAGACAGGGGCTTAGTGCCCTGGAGCATATGAGAAGTACAGTCCTTGGCTTCAGAAAGCTCACAGCCCATGTGGGGCTGAGAGAGAAACTGCTCCTAGGACACAGAGTGATTTCATTTGGGGTGGGGGAACATGCTGTAGGGCAGGATGTGGATGCAAGTTCAGTAAAGTCAAGGAAAAAGGTAAGATCCTTTAGTCAGAAGTCACAGACACTGGAGACCCCACCCCTCCCAACACCACTGTCCCCACCTTGCTTCTGAACAGGACAGCCCTCACCTGACCCATTTCTCATTACAATCTCCAAAGTCATCGACCCTACCTATCCCTTTCTTTCATGGTCAGTCCCAGTTTGTCTCAACATGACCTTGGTGTCTTAAAATAGAGTCTGTCTGTATTGCCTCATGGACTAAGGTCATGGAACCCAATTCTGCTTTCTCATGGTCCTCTCTGTGCAACAAAGGGAAGCACAGGAAATGGTTCAGGGTTCCATATTTAGAAAATAAATGCCCTGGTGCTGCTGTGCCTTGAGTGGAAGGATAATAGACAACAACAGAGGAAACACTGATGCTAATGATGGGACTGAGACTACCAATGGGACTTGATGCAATCATTTGACAGGAGAGAATCATAACAGTGTAATGAATATCCCTACTGGGGTAAAGAATACCAGGAGTAAAAAGCCGGAAAAGCTGGAGCAGTTCCTTTGGTGGTTTCCATGTCACTATCCTTTCTCCTATTTTCTCCTGCATTATCAGTTCTTCACTCTCTACTGGGTGATTACCATCAGCACATAAACATGTCATTATGCCACATGTCTTCCATTAAAATAAAACTCTCTTGACCCAGCTTTTCTCTGACTACTGACCCATTTCTTTGTCTCTGCAACAGGCCTCCTCAAAGGATTATCCTCTCTCAAATTCCTCTCCTCACTTTCTCTTAAACCCACTCTTCACAAACACCTCTCAACCAAAACTTTTCTTATCATGATCCCTAGTGACCTCCACATTGCTGTGTCCACCCATCAATTCCCAATCTTCATCACACTTGCCCTTCCAGCAGCATTGGACAACACCGTCCACCTCCTGGGACTCCATATTCTCTCTGCATGTGGAGGGCTTTGGAGCATCACCTTGGTCCTCTTTTCTAACAACGCTCACCCCCTTGCTGATATGACCAGGCCCATGACTTCAAGTACTGATGTGGGCTCATGAATCCCAAATTCATCTCTCATCTAGATTTTGCTCCTGATTTCTAGACGTGTGTCTCTGACTGCCTACGTGACAATCTCCACTTGAATGTCTAAGAACCCTCTCAAAGTCAACATGTCCAAAATTGAACACCCAATTTTTTCCCACCCAAATCCTATTCTGCCCACACCATTTCCTGTCTCAGTTACTCAGGCTGTGAAGTCACCCTTGGCTCTTCTTTCTCTGTCACACCCTATATCTAATCTGCCAGTGGATTCTGTGGGCTTGTCTTTCAAAACACATGCAAATTCAAGATGTTCACCCCCTCTGTTTTCATCATACAACCCCAATTTACTATTACGTCCTTCCTTGAGTATTCTCACAGCCTCCCTTACTTTCTTGGAAGTATTCTTAACACAGCAGCTATGTGCTTTAAAACCTGTTTCATGGCATTGGATATAAGAACCATGTCATGTGTTCAAAACCTTCCAGGAGCCCCTCATTCCACTAAGACTAAACTGAAGCCCTTGTGATGACCAGCAAGGCCCTCCTCCCTATGACCTCTCCAACCTCAACTCCTTTACTCTTCCCCTCGTTCATGGTCTCCAGTCGCACTGAACTCCATGCTATTCCTCAAGCACGCTCTGCATCCCTTAGGCCCTTTGCTCTGGGGTCCCCTGACTAGAACCTTCTTCCCCCCAGTGTCTGCTTGGCTCCCTCCATCTCCTTCTTTCAAGTCTTTGCTCTCACCTCCTCGAGAAGGCCCACCTGACCAACCTATTTAATCCTGCAACCTGCCCGCATAGCATCATGCCCATCCCCTTACTCTCCTCTACATTCTCCCATAGCACAACACACTGTATCATTTACTTATTTTCCTGTTGTTTTATGCCTATATCTTCCTCTGCTGAAATGTAATCTCCACATGGCCAAAAATCTTTGTTTGCTTTGTCCTCAAATGTACGCCAAGTGCAGTGTGTGGCACACAGGTGTTCAATAAATGTTTGTTAAGTGAGTAAACTTTCCTTTTTCTGCCCAAACACAGCCTGCTTCACTGGTTCCTTCCAGCTTAGTTTTTGATGAGTCTTGATCTTTGGGATAACATGCCTGCATTTCTGACAATAACAGTTACAACAGCTACAGTAGCTATGGCTTATGCATTGCTTACAAGATATGTAACCTAACCAATCACATGTGAAGTGCTCACAATACACCAGGCAAGGACTATGACAAGGACCATCTCTTTCAATTTTTCCCATGGTTCAGAAAGGTAGTATGATAAAATGCACTACTGGATCCAGTGTTTCATCCCCACCCCACCTGCAGCATCCATACCACTGAAGTGCCCTTATGAGCCCAGTGTATTCCCTCTCCCCTTAACTTTGAGTGTGGCCATGTGACTTGTTTTGACCAATGATATATGAGTGAAAATGACAGCAACAAGTTCCAAGTCTAGGCCCTAGAAAGCCTTGTATGTTTCCTCTTGTCTTCCTGCAATTCTGGAATCCCCAGAGAATCGTGCCCGGGCCGGCCCACTGGCACTAGAGAAAAATAAGAGACATGGAGCCACTTCAGTGAAACCCAGTCTATATCAAACAGCCTTCCTTGACCCCCAGCTACATGATCAGTAAAAATGGTTGTTTTAAGCCACTGGTCTTTGGGGTGGTTTTTTACACAGCAATAGGTAAGTGATAGAGCTATTGCTATGTTTCAAATTGGCTTTGCAAAGGTGAGTAATCCACCCGAGATCTCAGGGATGGTAGGTAGTAAAGCCAGGGTTCATCTCAGGCCTTCTGATCCCAGAGCCAACATGCTAACTACCAGGAAACACCACCAACCCCCTTCTTGCCTTCTCTGTTCTGCACTACACATTACTCGGACATATTCTGAATTCTTCTCCAAATATATTTACTTATTCATTCATTTGTTCAATCATTCATACTTTCAGAAAATAAAAGTTGATCATCACACAGTGCCAATAATTTGAAAGTTGCTGCAAATGCTGAAAAACAACCTGAGCTACGTAAACAGAAATGTACCAGAAAGGGAGAAAACACAGAAAGAGTATAGCTAGAGAGAGACATGTCCAAGATGAAACTGAGAACAATCACAAAGTAGACAGTGCTGGGGACAATTGTTGTGAAGGTTCCCAGAAAGCAGACCCTGATGTGGCCTGGAGCACCCAGCTTTGGGACAAGATGCTTGAGACAATGAGACTGTTTCTCTCCTGGGTGCTGTGTAGACCCAGCCCTCCTTCCTTACAGATACTCCTTAATCCCCATGACCTTTCACTTCTCTCTCCTCTCTGAATACGATCAAAGAACCTAATATTATTAGTTATTGTCACTCGATGTTAAAAATAGACAAGCCATTTTCAGGCTTCGTCAAAACAGTATCATGATGAGTCACTTATTTTTCAGGATTGTGAATATCCAGAAAATATTAAAACGTTCCCAAGACAGCAAGGCAGCCCTCATCGTAAGAACATGTGATTCTTTCTAAGGTTTGTGACTTGCCAGGTGCCATATGGCTAATAAGTGGTATAATGATAATGAGTATTTAAGGATGAATGAGACAGTGTATAGAGAGAGGAAGCATGTCACTCTTCGACCTTGGGTGAGTTGGTAAACCTTTCTGAATCTCTGTTTCTCTATTAATAAATTGGAAATGAAAGTACCTAGTTCATAAGGTTGTCGTGAAGTTTAGATAAGTTAAAAAATAAAGGGCCCAACAGGTGTTTGTCACTAATCCTTGGGCACTGATGCAGCATCATGCCATCCATTCAATAAATATTCAGTGGGGCTTCCCTGGTGGCGCAGTGGTTGAGAGTCCGCCTGACGATGCAGTGGACGCGGGTTTGTGCCCCGGTCCGGGGGGATCCCACATACCGTGGAGCGGCTGGGCCCATGAGCAATGGCCGCTGGGCCTGTGCATCCGGAGCCTGTGCTCCGTGGTGGGAGAGGCCACAGCGGTGAGAGGCCCACGTACCGGCAAAAAAACAAAAAATGCAAAACAAAACAAAAAATATTCAGTGAATGTCCACCACATGCCAGGTTCTATGTGATGTCCTGGGAATGCCGAGATATAAAACATGGACCCATCCCTTCCCTCCTGGACTCACTGTAAAGGGTACAGATAAGTAAAACTGGCAGATCCAACAGAGTGAGCCACTTGCCCTGGTGGGTTATGTACAGGGTAAGAGGGAACACTGGCCAGTTTGCATTTTCAAACTTACAGTTACGAAACCTAGGGCACTTGTAAAAACCTCAGAAGAGATTTCAAATGATAACACAAAGAACATATTCTTCAGGGTGTACTCACCCTGTCACGAGATAGGAAAGACACATTCCAAGTACTCTGATGACCCAACCACAGAATGGGGACTTCCAGCCCAAAAGGAAATGGTCCAGCACCGTGAAAACTCAATGAAACAGACGGAATTGCATCCAACTGGGATGTCTGCTTGTCCTCTTTCTGCATTAATCCTGCCTATGTATTGAATGCTTATTCCACAACCTCACATAATTCTCACAACATTCTCATGAAGTGAGTGCTGATATTTAACCCCTTTTCACAGATGAATGAACTGGTGCTTAGAGACATTTGGTAGAACTTGGAATTGATAGTTAGGAACTTACAGGGCTGCGACTCAAACCCAGGACCTCCTAAGCAGTGAGGGTCCTTCTCTCTCTCTTCATGGGCCCGTCTGGTGGGGCAAAAGAGCCTCTTGTAGGGAGCTCTTGCAGACCTAAGCCTATTTATGATTGCTCCCTTACCAAGAACCACAAGATCAAATTGGGGTTATAAATATAAGGGCTGTGCGTGATCTATGCAGTTTGAGTTACTTGAGAAGACTTTGAAACACAGTTAGGACTTCAGTTTGTCCCTGGGTGGAGAAGGAAAGCAACATTCGTTCTGTAATTCTGTTGATAAAGATGCATGTTCTGTGTACTGAGCTGCGGTTTATTTCTTATTCATCTGTTTCTGTCCTCTTTCTTAGAACATCTTAGATGCATAAAGAAAGAAAACAACTGAGCTGCTTCTATTACTGTAATTACAGCATGATAGGGCCATAATTGAAGAGTAAACCACCTCAGGGGCTGGGGAAGGAGGGACAAATGCCAAGGCAGTCACCCATGCCTGTAGGAGGGCAGGTCGCAGGGCTTGCGAACAAAGAAATAAAGTTCTCATTACACGAGATTCTTATCTGTTCCTTCTAGCAAGCGCAGCATGACCCTGACTTAGGAAGTAGTTATTAGTTCATGATTCCATCTGCTCCCAGCCTTCCCAACAAGAATAATTCTCTTTTCAGACCTCCCATAAGCCATTAACTATGCTTCTTTGGAACAATTTGGAACTTTCCATTTTGTGTGATGTTTATGTACAAGTGCAAGTTACTACTTCTGCTCAGCTCTCACCTCCATACAGGCAGGCTCTGTTTTAACGTGTCTTTGGGTACCTCACAGCAGACTGTGTGCTTCATTAATGTTCATTGAAAGAATGAAGATACAGCTCCATCCCTTGGGGAAAAACTTGCTTTAATCACACTGGCTTCCTTTGAAGATCTGGATGAATGGGAAAAAAAAAATTTAGGTCCTGTTCTCAATTTCTACACAAGAATGTCTGTCTGGTCCTTGGAAATGTCTGTTTAAGTCTCAGAAGAGTGGTAACTGCTAAGATCAATTGATGAAGACCCTGGGCAAGACCCTCATCAAATATTTAGAATAAAAGCTAAAACTGAAGGATACTAAACCCAGCAAGCTCCCCTTCCCTCCCTGCCTTGCTTGCCCCCAGCTTCTCCTCCTCCCTCTGCATCGTCATGGTCCATCCCCAACCTCACGTCAGTATAGGCCCTCATCACTGCATCCTCCGGTATTTCAGAAACTCCTAACCTCAATCACTCCCCGCTTCCTTCTAACCTGTATAATGTTTCCAGATGAACTTTCTGAAACTCTTAACGTTAATTATATTGAGAAATGAATAAACATGGTGGTTGAACACAGAGCTTTAGAAATAGCCAGAGTTGGACTCAGTCCCAGCCCTACCATTTACTAAGCCTCAATCATCTCATCTATAAAACGATGTTAATAACAGTACCTGCCTCATAGGCAGTGGTGAGAATTAAATGAACTATTATGTATATTTACCAGAGTACCTGACTCCTCACAAGTCCTCAAGAGATGTTCAGGAACAGAAAAAAATAATTTCCCTATTCCCTAACCTGAAATGGTTCTTAATGCCTACCACGCACCTCCCTTTGCTTGGCATCCCAGGACCTCCAGAAGGTAAGTGCAATCACCCCTGCAGCTCTGCCCCCTACACAACCCCCGCAAGCCCCCCCTCTGCTTCAGCCAGAATGACACAATTTCTCCATTTAAGCGTGCTGGCTTCTCCCTCTACTACTGTTCTAAATCCTGTCATCCCTACATCTGGGTAAATATTTGGGAAACGATCTTTAGGAGACCCCCTCCTCAGAATGTATCTTAAGATATAGCCCAGATTGATTTGAGAATTCAGTATTTTATGTATGAGTATGGACGTGGGTACATGTGTGAACACAAAGGAAAAACAAGGTAAAATTATTCTGTTATTATAATAAAGGCTTTCATACATAAGAGCAAAAGAAAAATACATAAATAAAAAGATTACTAGATTTGACTACACGAAAGCTTCAAAACCTCCCTACATCTAAAAAACACATCACAAACAAACCTGGAAAACAGAAAGATCAAATGAGAAAAAAGCACCATATATGCTGAACAAAAGAGTAATAATTTATAAACAGCTGTTACTAATCAATAGGAGGAAAATACCAATGGAAAATAATAGGCAACGAATTTAAACTAGCAAATCATTTAAAAAAAAAAAAACTCAGACGCTAAAGAAATATATGGGAAAATGCTACCCTTCTAATAATAAGATAAAATCGGAGTAAAGCCCAACTTCCACTTTGGTCTCTCAGATAAGAAACTGTCCTTTGCACCCAGTAACAATCAATACTGGCAAACCTGCAAATAAACAGGGACTCACCCTGGCAGGATGGGCAGCCAGCGTGACCTGTCCTAGAAGCCACTATGACAAGATATGTAAAAGGTTTTTAAAATATGGATAGCTTTTGACCAATAATTCTACCTTTAGCAATTAATCCTAAGAGAATAATCATAGATGAGCACCAAGATCTCTGCATAAAGGTTTTCATCAGTGTTTTTTGCAATAGAAAAAAAAAAAAACCACAACAGCTTAAATTTCCAACGGTAAGTGATTTAAAAGTAAATCATAGCATAGTCACATGATAGAATGTTCTATAGCCTTTCAGCATTATATTTTAGAAAAATATTTAAAAGTTTAGGAAAACATTCACAAAATATATTAAGTAAAAAAAGTTAAGTAGGATTGCAAATTTGTAATACATTCCCAGGGAAAAAAACTGGGGGAGATGGACCTGGAAATGCTAAGTAATTATTATCTCATTGGTAATGGGAGGAAGTACCAATAATTATAATTTTGCTTATTCTCATTTCTTTTCTGTGTTGGTGAAAAATGAATATAAACTAAACGTAACCAAATGGACCCTACACAGGCTTCAAAATCAGCTCAAAGTCTTACTTCTTCCATGAGGTCTGTCCTGACTCCCTCCTTCAGCCATAATTATCCATGTGATACAATCACCCATTTGATCATACACTTCCTAGTATTGCTGACTAATTATTCCAGATTAGTCTTCATTAATTAGTATTAGTTTTTCAGCAAGATTTCACTCAAGACCAATCACACCTGGATCTACCTACCTTTTTCAAGATGGCTGCAACAAGTTCTCCCATCCCATGTGCTCTTCTTACAATTGGCATTGACATTCCTCCAGTGAAGAGGCAAGTTATGTCCCCTGCCCTGGCACCTGAGCCAGCCTGTGATGACAGCAGAACTGATACTAGGTGACTCCTGAAGGCAGAACATACAAGAGGATAGTGCTTCCACCCAGTTTCCTTGAGATGCCCTTTTTTTGGAAACCAGCTGCCACTCTGTGAGAAAGCCTAAGCCACATGGAGAGTCCAAGCATAGGTGATCAGCTGGCTAAGAGCCTCAGCTGAAGTCCCAGTCAACAGCCAGCAACAACCACCAGTATGCAAGTGAGAAAGCCTTTACGATGACTCCAGCCCCTTGCCACCAACTATCTGCCTACAAATACCTGAAAGACCCGGAACAACAACTGCCTGGCTGAGCCTAGTCAATCCTTGAACTTGTAGAGATAAAAACAATAAAATGATTGCTATATTTTAAGTCATTAAGTTTGGGGGAGATTTGTCACACAACAATTGATAACTGGAACTTGTTTATACTTCCTCTTCTCCTTCGCTGCCTCACAGCTCTCCTCTCCAGAACACTTTCAGTCCTAAATCCTTTGGCCCTATAAAAATTAATCCATGTATATTTATTATATAAATGAACGAGTGAATGAATGGGAGTTCTAAATGCCACTGTATTCCTTAGTTTCAAACTTATGCATGCTGATGAGTCAATTCTTAAGAACTTCCTGACCTAAGAGAACCAGCAAAGCAAATCCTTTTTATCCTTTTAGAGTCTGAACTTTGTTTCCTTCTGCATAATTCCTTTCAGTTACTCCTCTAGCTACCCAGCATGCACAAAAGTTTCACTCACTAAAAAAGAAGAGCTAATAAAACAAGAGGACCAATGAAGAGACTGACAGCACTGAGTTCACACTTTTCTCAGGAAGAAGCCACTTTCTAGAAAAAGGTGGGCCCTCTTTATCAACCAACATGTGAGCAGGATATTACTATCTTCATTCCCCCAGTCAATAGGGAGGCAAGCTATTGACTTCAGAGTCACTAGGAGGAATCCCAATGGGCAGAGCCCTCAATCCCATTAAGCCACCATTGCCACAGCCCTAGCACTTGGCACCACCTTTGTGGTGTGGTTTGTAGGGCAAAGGGCCTTCTCTGTGCTAATCTATCATTTCAGATCCCTTCAAGGGGTAAGCACTTTCCTCTCCAGGCTCTTTCATTAAAGAGAAATCTCCCTGGGAAGGGAGCACACGTTCATGGTGTGACAGAACCAGCAACAGCACTATTGTTATTCTGTCCTAACATCACAGAATGTGTTCCTGGGATTTTGTCCCTGGACTGGAGGGATAACTGTGCACAATTGAGGCAGGGGTTCATGGGTGAGGACATCCACAGAGAAGAAAAAATTAAAGGAAAATATGGCTAAGAACTCTGAAATCAAGCTTCTCACCTTTCATAATCTCACCAAAATTGAGTGATGCTACCAGTGCCTCTCTTTACTTGATGGTAACTGATTAAATTTGGTTAATCATTTTTCTTTTAATGCTTTTGGGAATCAGTGAAATTGGGATTACCTGGAACTCATGTTGCCCCCTCTTTCACTAGCCCTCAGAGACCTTAACTTGTCCCTTCCTGTTGAGGACGCTGTCAGTGACATGAGGAGTCAAACCTCAGAGTTCCTTTGCCTTAATGCTGCCATCTTACCAGCTGGACCCAATTACTAGGAAAAGCAAGGATGTTGGGACTCAAGGGTGGAAATAGCGGGTAGAGGACTTATTGCAAGCACAGCCTCACATGAAATGCTCTCCAAAGGCAGTGGGATTGTCTCAGACGTTGAAGAAGAGGTTGATGATTGACTTTTCACATCCTTCCTCTCTAGACACACTTCAGAGAAGGAAAATGAGGAGGATTGGTGCCTTCTTGTATTAATCTTACATTTGGGAGGTCAGTGGTTTGTTCGGCCACTAGTATCAGCTTGAGTTGGTATCTCAGTGCACACTGCTCTGGGCCCACCAGAAAGCTGGTGCCATGTTGTAATATACTTGGTAGAACTGACACCAAGTATTTGGTTAGACAGAACTGACCACAGAAAAAGTGTTTTCTTTCCCCCTTTCCCAGAGGTAGATCTTTTTTTTTTTTGCCAATAATCTACTTTCCCAGACAAGAAAGTAAAGTTCAAGTTAAGGTTTGTCCCCTAGATTTCCCAAAAAATTTCTAAAACCTAGCTCCCTGCTATTGTCACCACTGTCACTATCATCATCCTCACCATGTGCCCACAAGCTCTATCTTTCCCGTCACCCAATCAGGTTGGTCTCGTTACTTTCCCCATCTCCATCACTAGTGCCAATTAATCATCACCATTAACATCATCAGAATAATGGCCTTAGCAAACCCCAACTGGGAGAGGCCCTTTCCCACCACTGCAGGAATTTCCGTATTAAGACTTCTGAGCCCGTGAGCTCTGGAATATACTAATAGAGAGAAACCGTATTGGAAAAGACCCCTGGGAGAAGCTGAGGGAAAGCATGCCCCAGTCACCTCTCAAAATATCCAGCGAGAAGCCATCAGGGAGCATGTGCCCGTTCTTTGAACTCCCTCAAAGTACCTTTCATCTGTTCTAAATCCAGGATCGTCTTTGTACAGGGCTTGCTGTTTCTGGATAAATCCTTGGCCCTTGTTCAAGCCCTGGACTGTGTCAGGATGTTCCACAGACCGCAGCAGGACAGCATTGCTAAACGAGCGTTTCCAGCGGGACCCCTTTCTTGTGACACGGATTCCAAATCCCAGCCCAGAGCGTCTGCACTCAGCAGTACAACATGGCAGCGACCGCGTTCTATTCTCATTTCAACTCCTGTCTTCCTGGAGGAGGGCCCCCACACCCACCACAAGACAGTCAGTGGCTGATCATTCTTTCCTGAGGCACTCTATTTTCGGCTTCATATCATATCACAGACTCTCCCTGTGGAGCAAGCTAGCAAAACACTTTTTCCTTGCCTAAGCATTTGCCTTTTATCTGATTCAAATCTCTAACCTGGAAATTGGGAGAGTAAGCCAACAGGACACCAGTAGGAGGGCCTCCTGCTCTGCCCACAGACTGCACCTCAGTCCAGGGACTTGCTGTGTGATGCTGGGCTGATATCCTTCCCTCTCTGAGCCCCCATCTCACTATCCATTGCCAGAGAGTGTTTTGCACCACCTGCTTCCTGGATGTGCTGGAAGACACTCTGTTTTCCAATGCATATTACCAAACTGTAACACTTTCCCCTGGTATTTTTTTCTTTTTTCTTTTTCTTTTTTCTAATTGTCAAATGATTCTTTATTGAAACATTTTCCTTTGTAGTTCTTAACTAGGTGGGCATTCTGCTGTAACACTATTCATGTCATGTATGATGTCATGAAGGCAGCCATCAACACTGCAACCCACAGACTGTGCAGTCATCTCTAATGGCTCCAGAGAGTCCTCTGGCTAAAAATTAGTGCTGCATCTGTCAGGCAATGCTGACAGTGTCATCAAAAGTGGTATTTCCACTGAGCTTAATATTTTTCTTGATGATGATCAGGGCAGAGGCAATGGTACCACCTCCATATAGTTCTGTCTCTCTGAATAGTTGGTTCCACTGTAACCTTAGACCCATCCAGCCACCTGCTGCCTTGGTGACATCATCATCAACCTTTTCTGGAGACAAGTTCAGGGGGCCTATGACAGACATAGCACTGGCTTCCCCACAGATACAGCTCAGGTACGTGACTTTAATCTCCTCAAGGTCAAACCTGGGCAGCGTGTCAGAGGCAGCTGGGATAGGATGAACTCAGATGCAGGATAACCGAAGAAAGTTGTACCTTGGCCTTCTCCAAGTCAAAAGCCAAGAGCTCCCTGGTATTTTTACACAGCCTCTATCTCTTCATTGCATTTGCATTTAATGTGTCACATAAGCCATAACCTGTAAGCAAAGCAAAATGGTCTTATTCCCATTTTACAAATAAGGACACAGATCAAGAGTAGTAGGTACCTCTTTCAAGGTCTCGGCTATCTGGATAGCGGCCACTTTGGGACTGGAACCCAGATGTCCTAATTGCTGGAGCTAAACTCCTTACACTTCCCCCTCACTGCCCTGCATGGAATGAACATGAGTAAGTCACAAAATGAGCCTGAAACCAGCGGAAGGGAGCAAGAAAACTGAGTGGATTGTGAAACGTGAGTGAACTGTGAAAAGTATCCATTTAAATATACCTCACACTCCCATGGGGACACTTGTCACACTAAAACACAAAGGTCCACGGGCCACTTAGAGTTACAGGCCAGATGTGAGTGCTAGAAGAGGACTTGGGGGTCAGCGTACATTTTGTAAAGGAGAAGAGTGATGCCCTGCAAGGCCACTGACTAGTCCAGGCCACTCCAGGACTCAGAAGTTCATCCAATGCCTGTTTCCAAAACCCTTCCCTTCAGAACATTTCTCCCTCCTTCTATGAGAAGGACGTGACCTCCTCACAGTGGTAGAGGCTCTGGCATTCCACCGCAAGCCAAGGTAGTTGGCCCTCAGCCATGGACACAGGCAGAGAAACTGAACATACAGCCAAGGAACTTCAGAGTCCCTAGGTGGAGCATCCTATGAAGCCACCTCCCTGCAGCCTGCCACAGCGCCTGAACTTCCAACATCAGGTACCCAGGTCCATGGGTTATGGCACGAAGGACTGCAGTGCAATTGTGAAAGTGCCACACAGGATTATTGATGGCCAGAGCAATTTTTAGCCATCAGTAGCCTACTATAACTTAATCAAATAAACCTGGGCAGAGGGCAGGGCCCTGAAGAGATGGAGCACAGCACAGGTGTGTTTTTCCCGAAAGAAGAGGGAATAAGTGGTCCCTGACCTGAAACTTGGAGTTTGGACTAAGGAAACTCCTCAGTCTGGAGGACAGCCCTGGATACTTGGGCAGCAGAGGGATGCAGAGGGGAGCAGTGATGACATTATGTGGGTAGAGAAATCTTAACTGGGCCAAGTAGTAAAAAACCCACACAAACTGGCTTAAGTATTAATAAAATAACAAAATTTTAAAATAAAATAAAATGGAATATAATGGCTTATGAAACCCAAAGGTCCAAAGGTGCACTGGCCTGAGGCTCAGCTGTCTCACTTCTCTGCCTGGCTCTGATTTCCTCTGGGTGGGCTGAGACCTCCTCCAGGACAGCAAAGAACGCCCATGGCCCCCTGCGGCTCCGCAACCCCTGCAGAAAAAGAACTCCACCAACCCGGAGTGCAGAAGTGGACTCTGATTGGCTACCTTAGACCACGTGCCCCTCCTTAACTAATCACTGAGCTCTGATTAGCCAGGTCTAGATCACGTGCTTCCCCAGAGCTGTGTTGGACTGACAGCCTCAACTTTCATTCAGGAGGCCGATTCAGCCTGGGCAGTGCCATCAGCCCTGCCCCTTACATCCTCAAGCCTATGCCACATGATGGGGGTCCGTGGAGGACACACATACACACTTAGGAGCACCTCTGCCACCAGGACTACCCAGCACTCTTCTGGGAAATGTCACAGTGATGGGATCCAGATACTCCAGGGTGAAAACTGCTGGAAAGGAACCCAGCCCCCCGCCCCACCCAGTTCTGAGCAGGACAGTTCCTCCGGAAGGGAACAGTTAAAACCACTATCCAAAGTAGCATTATTCGTTTAATTGTCTATTTTTGCTGGCGTTCTTGTCGGGTAGAAATATTAGCTCTGTGAAGTCAGAGACTGAATGTTTCCTTACTTGTGGAATCACCAGCACCCAGAATGGGTAGTACGTGGCCCAGGATACGAACTCAGTAAACGTTTAAGCTTGTACCACTGAAGCAACAAGTGTGTCTTTAGGCTGTCCTCTGAGCACCACCCCTACTCAGTTCAGGCACTGCCACTGTCCCTCTAGATTCCAGGAGCAGCTTAGGCTGGCCATGAACAGACACATCCCTTCCCCTGTATCACTGGAGCACAACAGAGACTGATAGCTCTCACCTCTCCAGATTGCAGGTACAGAGGGGTCCTGCTCTCCCCTTCCCCCTCCAGGGCCTACTCACACTTGGCAAGGTTAAGCCATGAAGGTCCGCCTAAGTGAGTACACGCCCATAAGGGGGGAACAGCTGAGGGAGCTCCAGGCGAGGTGTTTAGGGCCTGAGTGGTCCAGATCACTGTAGTCTGAGTGGGGCACTAGGAGGCCAAGAGCACCAAGATTCTGGGGCCTGCATGGAAGGAAGTCCTGCTGGTGGGAGAAGGGAGCAGGAGAACAGGGAGGGGAGGTGGCACGTGGCCTGAGCAAAGCTTTCCTTCTCTCACCCAGACCTGTCATTTCCTGTATCTCTGGGAGGCTATGAGGGGGGTGCTGTCGTCTTCCTTTCTGCACAGATACCTGTAATCATGGGTTCCATCGACTCCCCGTCCCTGTGTGGAGACTGCTCGCCATACCAGCTCCAGACCAGGGTTGCCTAGCAACTCAGAGTCCTGAAAAGAGAGAAAGCGAAGGAGCCAGACAGGAAAGGGCAGAGGGAAGTGGGTTTGGAAGAGGGAGGAGATACCAGCAGCAAACTGCCTTAGGCCCAGGCTCTCTAGTCCTTAGGGCTGATCCACCCACCTCCAGCTGTTCTCTCACTGGCCATTAGGTGCCTGACATTCTACCACTGGAGATATTTCTCTTTCAATCCACTAATCTCCCTTGAATTGCAAATCCTCTAGAGAGGCTCTGCCCACTGCACTGTCCCACTTGACCATAGGAGGAACTTATCAGATGCTCTTGGGGAGAAGGAAAGGGGAAATGTGGAAATGAAGTCTAATCACATCCTAATCTGCCCTGTGCTTCCCACCACATTTGATATTAATTCAGTCCATTCCACTCTTCTCCATCCAAAGTCTGTCCACAGGTACAGGGCAAAGATGTCAGGTTTGGATGTTTGACAGCCAAATCTGTGGGGCAGTCAGTGAGCTGCTTACCTTGTGGAGCCTCAGTCTTTTCTAAAATAATCTTCAACCATGAGGTTGTTGTCCAAGTTAGGAAAAATAATGCATTTGAGACTAACTGGAACAATATTTGGCACTTAGTACACATATACGCTAGTTTCCCTTCCTGAAGATTGGTCACAATGCCATGGTCACTGGGACCCTTGCAGTCCATGTAGCCCTTCTACTGTGGTGCAAACTAGCCAGACTCTAATTTTGGAGGTAACATTTAGCTCCAAGGCTGGAGAAATCCCCGGAACCTAATTCTGACTTTAAAGCTGGGAGACTTCAATCCTTACTCTTGGGGAACACATCACCCAGTAGGCAAAGCAGAGTCCCAACAGCGAGGAGTCAGAGAACAACAGACGATGGCACAAGGTTTTGCTCCTGAATTAATCAGGTATTCTGTCAGCTTTATTTTTCCAGCCTGTTGGAGCCGTTCTTGCACCTGGCTGCCTTTGATGGGTCATTTCAGTTAACCTATGGTGGTACTTACAGCTTAGCCTACCTATCATCACGGTGCAGTGGGAGTCAAGGCTGGGACTAAGAATTTGTCTGGAATTGGGTTTGCCATTCTTTGGCTGGTGTTAGACCTCTAGACAAAAACAAAGCTTCATTTCAGACCCTTGGAGTAGGATTTAAGATCAAGATTTGGCTGGCAAATGAAACGATTTTGTAAACTAATAATCTTGGGTTTATCCATCCTTCTATCCATCCTGCACTTACTAAGTTGGACCCAATTCTGCACTAGATATAAGGAATACATAAGAAAGAAGAAAATGGCCCCAGCCTGAATTTTCTGCCTAATAAAAGAACACTAGAAAATAGCCCATCATTCAAATCCAGATAGAGCGGTTCCTCTTCTTACGACAAGCGTAGTTCAGAGGTGGAGTTGGAAATAGTATGGTCAGGGTGAGAGGGCTCCTGGGGCAGAGGGAACTTTTTGAAGCATCCTATCTCCACACAAACTACCAAAGCAAATTACGAAGCTAATTTGACCTTTTCCAATATCCACCTTCTTAGCCCACCCAAACTCTGGGAAAAGGTGTACCTAAGAGTGGAGAGAAAAGTGACAGGCAAGCAAGGACCCCAAAGCTTGAAAGATATTAGAGTTGATAGGAAATTGACAGAAGAGGAAAGAATAAGGGACAAGGGTGCCCCCAGTGTCATTTCTATATCTACCCGTTGGGCGTCTGATTAACAGTCTTAAACATCATCTCAGCCCTGAGTCTTCATCCATTCACTGCTCTCCAATTAAAGCTGTTGTGTCCTCCATGTTCCCAAGGCCTGTGTGTGCATGTATGTCTGTGCGTGCACGTATGTCTGTGCGTGCACATGTGAGTGTTGGGAAAGGACACCAGTGTGCCTGCTGAGGAACTGAGGGGCACCTACAGTGCATGCAGGTGGAATCTGAATTGTGTGTGTGTATAAAACCATGTGGATTCATGATGGAAAACACTCATATCAAAAAACTGATATTAAATAGTAAACTGATAATAAAGAACTGGCTCGAAAGCCAGAGGTCCCTGGGATCTTTGGAAATATCTGACGATTTTGTTTCCTGTGGGGCCTCTGTTCAGTTTTATTCCTGGTACCAGCATGTGCAGCAGAGAGATGGTCTGAGATCAGAGCCCCTTTTCTCCGAGCTGCCCAAGGCCTTCCCGATGATTATTTGAGCATCCCCGCCATGGCTGGGGTTGTATTTCATATGTATCTAAAGTGGGCTGGTCTCCTCTGCAGTGGGTGACCCACTTTCAGGGCAAGACAGAAGACTTGAGCATCAGACGTTTGGTCTCTGCCTGACGCCTCATGCATTGGGAAGGGTGCTGGCAGGGAAGAGACCCATGGCCGCCCCTTTGTGCCCCTCACTTCTGTCCCAACCAGGAGGTTTCTCATTGCCCCCAGGGTGTGGCCTCTCATTCCCACTCCTGGCCTTTGTCTGTGCTGTGCCCTCCACCAGGAACACTCTTTCCTCTCCTGCTCTGCCCCTTCGGACTCTGCATCCTGCCTGGGGCATCTCCCCACCCCACAACTGACAACCCCCAGATCCCTTGCCCACATAGCAGCCTCTCTACTGTCTCCCCTCAGACTGTCTGTGCAAACCACTTTGGTTTGCACAGACAAATTATATTCTGTCTTCTAATCGTTTCTAGGTGGATTTTTTCTCTCCAACTGAGGCAGGAGGTTTGCAAATGTGCTTCCCTCTCTGACACCTCCTCCCTTGCTACAGTCTTTGCCTTAGGCCAGGCCCTTAATAAATCCTGCTTCTGTTGAATTAAGCGAAGCAGCACTGCTGGAAGACTCACAGCTGGATGGCTCAAAATTTACCCAAGCTGAGGACTTTAGTGTTTGCACCAAGCCACTTCTGTGAATCTTATAATCGGAGACTGACAATTCCTCTTCGAGGAAACCAGGAAAGGGCTTATTACCCCCACGTTACAGATTAAGGAAGGTGAGATTCGGGGAGATTCGTGATTTACTCTAAGGTCATGTAGTCAGGCGAGGGCATCCAGACAGCCAGTCCTGGTCCTACAGATCCTACACTCTTTTCACCACTGCGTGTGGCCTGGGCATTACCCTGATGCCACTCACATCCTCATCTCAACTGTTTGCTCTCACCCAGTACCCTCCAGGTGATGTCCCTCCGTCTACCTTCTAACTTCCCTTGATCTCCAAAACCCCACCAGCGATGCTAAATCCTTGGTCGTATTTCTACTCCAGCCACATTGGAAAGAGGTTTAGAAACTTGATCGCTATTGTTAACACTATTAAAACTAGTGCTAAAATATGAACATTTCAGAGGGGATGTGAGTTAGGACAGTAATGATCCCTTAATCCTCTCCCCTCTCCTGGCCCAACTGGCAGAATTTCAGAAGAAAAAGATGGTTTAGACCCATTCCATCCAATACAGTGGTTATTGAGTATTTGAGAAATAGCTGATTCCAATTGATATATACTTTATTTTTTAACACTATTATTTTTTATTTAACATTTACCTAACCACGTTTTAAACTTTTTCCATATAAATGTAAATAAATCTGCTTCACTTTTCAAAATTATGGTAAAGCACACAAAAATTACCATCTTAACCATTTTATTGTATAGTTTCTCATTAAATATATTCACTTTGTGGGGTAACCAATCTCTAGAACTTGTTGATCTTGCAAAACTGAAGCTCTGTACCTATTAGACAACTTCCCATCCAAGTGATATATAATTTAAATGTAAATAAACACAAACTTTCAAAAACTTATTTTGAAGAAAAGGATGTAAAACACTTTATTAATAATTTCTTATGACGATATGTTGAAATTAGAATATTTTAGAGGTAGTGAATTAAATTAAAATGCATTCATAACATTAACTTCACCTGCTTCTTTGTACTTTTATAATATGTCTACTAGTAAATTTTACATTATATTTGTGGCTCACATTATATTTCTATTCAACAGTGCTTGTGTGGATCATACACTTCAAATTTCTAGGACCCTTCAAATAACTCCATGCAGGTAGCCATACGCTCAGATTGTGTTTGAGGTCCCATTAGATGCAGCAATAAGAATTCAGAACAGCGTCTTTTGAGAAGATGGTACTTGTTTCCTCCCAAAAGTTGCCCCTAGCAGTCAGCTTCCCTGACCTTCCAGGGTTGATGGTTGGCCCCACCACGGAAACACTCAGCATTCCCAGCTGAGCAAGCCCTGACTGAATTCTCTAAGCCAGGCTCACTGCCTGGGCCGGGCACCTCTCTAGTCCCTTTGTCTTCCTGCATACTCTGGCCTGGCCCCAGAGGGAGGACCCCTAGTTAAAGTCATGCCTTAACATTCTGCACGCTGCCATGGAGTACTGAGAGGCTATGCATGCCCTTTACCGAATCTCCAATGTCTTTTAAGAGGTTGCTGGCTTTGACCAAAGTGAAGATACTAACTCAGGCTGGTTTAGAACAAATTAAGTTGGATCAACAAAGAGTAACTGACCACCTGTTGGTAAATTTGTCTTCCTGTGTAGTACATGCACTGTGCACATAGAAGCAGTTAATCTAGTCTTGCCCTCATCAAATATATAACAGTTAGAAGACCACTCATTGATAAGCAAAAACTTAAATAATCACAACTCAAGACACAAAAATAAAAACCTCAAGACTACAATGGACAGCTTTTTATCTTAGAGTTTAGAAGTCTTCCAGTTGATTTCCACAGCCAACACAGACTCTGTGGCATGGTGGTGGGAAGGGGAATTGAACACCAGCTGAAGCTTGGAACCCGATTTACTGGCTGTGGGACACTTAGCAGAACAGCCTCCTGTCCACCTGAGCCTCGGTTTCCTCTATCATATTTTAAAGGTGAGGTGTGGACTAGTTGATCTCTTTAACTACTTGTAATTCTGTCCTCCTTAAATGCTGCAATCTAACCTTTAGCATCCCCACAAAGGCCCACGGGCACTGTTTCAAACTTTTAGTAACATAGAGCTCCCTCCTTGAAAACTATCTACGGTTTCTCAGAGATCTTCCTCTCAGGAGCTGCCATTATACTCTCTCTAACTTCCACCTGCAAAGTGGTACCAAATGGATGAGTAGATTCTAGTTGCTCTAGGTTTCAGAGGAGGCCAGGGCTTGTCAAGATGGAGGAGTGATCAGCTAATCCAGGGAGGGGAAGAGATTTCAGTGCAGCCTTGAATAATGGATAATATTGGACCTGCAGAAAGCAAGAATGTAGAATAAACCAATGCAAAAAGAAAGGAAGGAACGAAGGGAGGGTGAATTAACTTCTGGCCTGAAAGAGAGACCCAGGGAGAGAGATGGTTCAGAAAAGGGAAATACACAGGTTTTCAATTGCTCTTTTTAGTCTGCAGAAGATCATCTCTAAGTGAGAGAATAATATTTATAACCATTAAATGAAGCATCTAACATTTATTGAGTACTTACTCTGCGCTAAGCACTTTTATTTCATTAAAACTTCATAACCACCCCCATGAAATAGGAACTAAATGTTTTCCATTTTACAGATTAAATAACGAGGCACATGGAGGATTTTTTTTTGCACAAATGTTTGTTCTAGCTCCAAATTCTATTATCTTGTGATCCATAAAAAATCTTTGTTTCGGTTGGCACTGAAAGGCACCTGGAGATTTAGGACAGTAGATGAGGATGAAATGTCTTCGGCAGATATCCCACCCCATAAATATTTCTTGAGGTAAAGAGAGTGCCTCCCCCTTCACCCAATGCCTTAGTGTGCATGCTGGCGGAGAGAGGGTAGGTTCAGGAGGGTAGGACTTTGGCGATGAAGTCAATGGTCAATTTCTTGACAAGAAAGATGGGGTTGCCTAGGAAGGTGTTCACAGTCCATATTCCATGGGATGGCTCCCACTGGTCTCTGCTCTCACATACATGTCACCTCTTGATGGCCACATTGCCCTGGAACTATAGCTTGTCTCCAAAGGTTCCACATAAGCCAAAGGAGGCCACCCTCAGAGGCCACTGCCTGTCTCAGCTCCAACAAGAAGCTTTGAATAAAACAAAAAAGGAAACCACAAGCAGCCATTTTCCAGTAGAGCAAAGGGCCCCCCGACACATGAATCCACAAAACTAAGAAAGTCTGTAGATCCCAGTCTGCCCCTCACACTGAGGAGGGGGTAGGTAGGGGGTATATAACAATGTCATTTCATATGATTAAAAAAAATATTGCATAAGTAGGGCCAAGGAAAATAGAATAAAATATAAACTAAAAATAAATGGTTGAGTCAACTCATCTTTAATGCTTTTCTCTGTAACATCTATTTTGTAAAATGGAATACGACTTTCATACTCCGACTACAAATTTAACCTTGGCCACAAGTTATGATGTACATTACAATACCCTTTTATTATGTTACACAGTATTGTGGTGGGTTTTTTTAATCTATTGCTAAGCCCCTAACAGTATGTCTGCGTCAGTGGAGCCCATCTGTCACAACCACAGTGGAGATATTATTATGTAAATAGTTCTAGGGCCTCCTTTTGGGGGAATTTAATATACTGTCCTAATATCCCAGCCAGGCAAAAAAAAAAAAAAAATGTTTATGAAAAAAAACTCTCTCTTTTTTTTTTGTTTGTTTGTTTCATCTGTAGAGAAAGGCAGGCTGAGTTGCTGAGGGTTTTTTTTTTAAATAGTTCAAATCTCTTTTCTTCTCTCTCTCATTCACAATGTCTTTAAAAGCTAATGCTATGGCTCCTAATAAAATAAAATGAAATACATGAGAGACTTCTTTTAAACACACCAGCAGAAGTGTAGAGCATTAATGTCTTGCAGCCTAGTGCATTAGCCATCTTTTCTATATTACAGTCATATTTCAATAAACTAAGTTTTCTTAGCAGGTGCCATCTTGGATTATTTCTTTATTAGACTGAGTTATAAAATATGCAGAATGGTAGGCTGAATTTTTTGTTATTTATTGAGGGTTTTAAAGCTTTGCCAAAATCCATACAACTAAATCTTTCTCCTTAGAGGTGGAGAGGCAACACCTGGAAGGGACCTGCAGACACTTTTGCTTTCAGGGCTGCCAACCAGGTGGCTTGAGGAATGAGGGCAGGACAGAACAGAGTGTGATTTGCAAACAGAAGATGACAGTTCCCCGGACTTCTTAGTGCATCTTAATTAACCAAGTCAGGATTTTAGGGCAGCACAAAGAAAGGGGCTACTGGGACCTCCCAAACCCACATCAACCATGTCCCCGATTTTACTCAATCAGGCATCAAAGGTTTGCTGAGCCCTAGCCAAGGGGAGAGTACTTTGCAAGAAGCAAGAGAAGCAAATTGTATGTACTCCAAGACCTCAAAGGGCACCCAGTCTAGACGGAGAGAAGCGACACCAGGTAGAGAACTGCTTGAGGGTTGTCTTAGTCTGTTCATGCTGCTGTAACAAAGTACCATTAACTGAGTGGCTTATGAACAAAGGAAATGTATTGCCCACAGTCTGGAGGCTAGAAGTCCAAGATCAAGGCACTGGAAAATTCAGTGTCTGCTAAGAGCCTGCTTCCTGGTTCACAGACAGCCATCTCCTTGTTATTGTGTGGAAGGGCAAGAAGCACTCTGAGGCCTCTTTTATTATTTTTTTCTCTTTCTTTTTCCCACCAGGTTTATTGAAGTATAATTGACAAATAAAAATGGTATATATTTAAGATGTACAAGATGCTTTTTTGTTTTTTTTATTTTTTACTTTTGGCTGCATTGGGTCTTCATTGCTGCGCATGGGCTTTCTCTAGTTGCAGCAAGTGAGGGCTACTCCTCACTGCGGTGCACGGGCTTCTCATTGCAGTGGCTTCTCTTGTTGTAGAGCACGGGCTCTAGGAGTGTGGGCTTCAGTAGTTGTGGCACGCGGGCTCAGTAGTTGTGGCTCGCGGGCTCTAGAGCACAGCCTCAGTAGTTGTGGCACACAGGCTTAGCTGCTCTGTGACATGTGGGATCTTCCTGGACCAGGGCTCTAACCTGTGGCCCCTGCACTGGCAGGCAGATTCTTAACCACTGCGCCACCAGGGAAGCCCACAAGATGTTTTGATATACATATATTATGCAATAATTACCACAATCAGCTAGTTAACATTTCTCTCACTTCATATAGTTACCTTTTGTGTGGGGGTTGCAGTGGGGGGAGTGGTAAGAACACTCAGGATCAACTCTCAGCAAATTTCAACTATACATTATTATTAACTGGTCACCATGCTCTACATTAGATCTCCAGTACTGCATCATCTTACAACTGAAAGTTCATTACCTTTGACCAACATTTCACCAGTTCCTCTGGGGCCTCTTTTATAAGGGCACTAATCCCATTCACAAGGGATCCTCCCTCATGACCTAATCTCCTCCCAAAGGCTCCACCTCCATATACCATCACATGGGAGATTAGGTTTCAATATAGGAATTTGGGGGGGTGGGGACACAAACATCCCACCTACAGCAGGGGTAAAGTGGTCACATGACAGTATGGATGGTTCTGACTAAGGGCTGTAGGGGTTGAACAGAGGGAGCTGTGGTGCAGGGCTGGCTAATCAAGGGAAGCTTCCCGAGGTGGTGGGGTCTCAGCTGGGCCCAGAAGGAGAAGTAGGATTTAGCTAGATGGAGAGGAGGGAAGTTGCCACCAGCTGTCACAACACGGGCACACATCTGTACTTGTTCTAGGCAGAGGAAAGGGCACGATGGAGGTCTGGGGGCAGAAAGAACAGAGGAGATGATAAAGAAGCAGATGGGGTCAGGGTGGCACTTCCCCATTTCAGCTTGCTGGGATCAAGAGAGGTCTAGGAACCAGGTGAGGCGAACCCATCCAGCATCTGTTTCACAAGGGGCTAAGCTTCCTGGCAGAGAACTCTCTTAAAATAAGCAGAAGTCAGGAAGCCAAGCTTGGCCCAGGAACAGAGAAGTCGTTTGTGATCACACTGAGAGCAGCACGATCCTCGTTCCTCACATGCCCCTCCCAGTCCAGCCATCTCTCAGGTCCAAGGGGAAAAGTGGTTATGAAACAGGAAGGAAGGAGACAGGGCACAACCTTCGAAAGAATGACATAGTCCAAGGACGTGACATAAACTGATTAGAACCAAATGGATCCAAGATGGCCGACAAGTCGACTTCCACTAGACCTTGAGCCTCAGTGTATGCTCACATAAGCAAGCTAAATGACACACCCATAGGCGCCATGACAGTTCCAAGACTGACCATAAGGATCAAAAAGTGGGCAGTGGCCCAATTCCTGGAAATCCCCGCCCCTTCCTAAAATAGCTGGAATACTCATCCCACTCATTAGTCTACGAAAAACTGACAACCCCATACCCTGGTGCCTTTCTCACCTTCTGAGATGGCCCACACTCCGTCTGTGGAGTGTGTTTCTCTCTAAATAAATCTACTTCTCACCTATCACTTTGTCTCTCACTGAATTCTTTCTGTGATGAGACATCAAGAACCTGAGCTTCATTGAGCCCTGAAACCATGTGTGTGATCTCAGTTGGAAGACTGGGTTTTGGCCAGGTTTGAGTCCCAGCTGTGTGGGTTCAAGTCCCAATCAGGATTTTGGCCGGGCTCAAGTCCCGGCCACATGGGTTCAAGTCCCAGTCCGGGTTTAGGCTGGGTTTGAGTCCCGGCACGTTGGTTCAAGTCCCAATCTGAGGTGCACAGTTTCAGCTACAAGGCAAAACCAGAAAATGCCACAAAAGTGTTGCCAGGCATCACAGCACAGGCTTCTACTTGTGACCCCCATCAAAAGGACACAGAGGGGTAGGGAGACATCCTCTGACATGTTGACTGCACACAGCTTTAGTCCCTAGTGTCACCCGGGCAATGGATGAGGTGGCCACAGCAGCAGTGGTGCCCAGCGGCAGATTGCAGGGGTGCACAGGACAGGAGAGTGAAGGTGGACATGGGCCCAGAGCAGAGAAGGCAGCCGCGCCCAGAGGAAGCGGTGCCCAACAGTAGCGACAGCAGTGCCCGGTAAGTGGGGCCACTACCCAGATTCACAGAAAGTACATATTATGAAATGTAATCCGGGAAGCTAAGTGTCTTGGTAGAAAGACGTCTGTGGGCATCAGCAAGCGGCCACAGTGAATGTGACTCCATTTATGCACCAGCACCATGTGCCCTAGGAAGCTTGATGCACACAGACGAGGGGAAAGGAAGGAACACTGGAAGTTGGCTGGTACCGAGGACAGGGATGTGGGACTGAGAGCAGGCCTGCCCGTGGCAGCGTGAAGCCATGTGGGTGACTGGCCATCCTCTGCATAGTCCACTGTCTTCAGTCAGGATTCAGCTAAGCACCTCCAGGCAGAGGGGCCCTCCCTGCCCTGCCTCCAGACAAAGCTAGTTCAGGTCAGAGCTGGCAAACGGGAGCCCGGGAGAAGTCCCTGGGGCTTAGCTATGCTCAGCACTTGGTTTCTCCATCAGCGTGGACGACCACGGCAAGAGTGGTCAGGGGGTGACACCATGAAGGCCTAATCTGAGCAAACCAGGAGTGCCTGGTCCCAATAGAGGAAGGAGCCCCACAGGGAGAATGAACTTCCTCTGATCTCCCTGTGCTCAATGCAGGAGTTCAGGACAGTTGTGGGAGAGGAGAGGGGTTGAGAAGCAGGAAGCAGGGACCTTCCCAGCAGGGCTGAGTCTGGAACTGGCTTTGAGAAGCAAAAAGAATTTGACTTGGGAGTAAGAGGGGGTCCACTGGGAGCAGAGGACAAGCAGTGCCTGGTGCCCCCTCATCACAATTCCCCAAGGCAGTCAGGATCCAAACATGCCAAGTTCCCCTTAAAATCCCAGCCAAGAACCTAGGGGTAAGACAGGAATAAAGACACAGACCTACTAGAGAATGGACTTGAGGATATGGGGAAGGGGAAGAGTAAGCTGTGACAAAGTGAGACAGTGGCATGGACATATATACACTACCAAACGCAAAATAGTGGGAAGCAGCCGCATAGCACAGGGAGATCAGCTGGGTGCTTTGTTACCACTTAGAGGGGTGGGATAAGGAGGATGTGAGGGAGGGAGATGCAAGAGGGAAGAGATATGGGAACATATGTATATGTATAACTGATTCACTTTGTTATAAACCAGAAACTAACGTAGCATTGTAAAGCAATTATACTCCAATAAAGATGTTTAAAAAAAAAGAATGTAAATGAAAAAAAAAAAAAAATCCCAGCCAAGAAACCCCAGCTCTGCCATTTGCTACACTGTGATCTTAGGCTATTTTCACAATCTTTTGGAGCCCCAGTGCCCTTATCTGTAAAAGGGCATAACAACGCTTACCTAGCAGGACTGTTGTGAGGGGTACATGAGTTATCAAGGGCCACACAGTAGGTGTTCAACAAATGGCAAGCCTCTTCCTGCCTGTAGGTCCACTTCGGTGTTTGGGATTTATGTCCCGTGAACTCATGTAAACACACCTGCGGCATCTAATTACATTTCAACCTTCACTGCATACCCCTCCCCAGGGGGGTAGTGAATCCCAAAGTCAATCCCCTCTCCAGGGACCATCTGTGGAGTTTCCTTGATGTTCAGACACACCCTTCCAGTGTCTGCCCCCAAGTACCACTGCTCATCAGAGGACACATTATAAACTCTCTGGGTCTGTGCAGAGCTTTGAAGAGGCCAAAATTAAAGAGACTGAAAACAGGTGATTTCAAGGGGCCATGTGAACCTAACCCTGAAAGAGGCCAGAAATATCAGAGGGGATCTTCCTCAATTTAGTTTAGATCCCCCACAAACGTGCAAGGCTGCAGGGAGAGCGGCATCCTAACTCTACCATCACTGACCCCAAGAGGGTCTTGGCAGGGTGGGTGAGAGCAGAGAGCCCAAACGTGGGAGGGCTCCCCAGGGCAGGAGGGGTTGGGAAAGCCTGGGGTTCCCAGGATGACTTCACCAGCAGTCTGGCTGTGCCAGCTCTGGAAGGTAAATTACAGGGGCCCCTCTAGGGCCAGGACAACAGGAGCTGAGGTTTGGGCATTGTCCACCCCCTCCTGCAGCCTCTCCCCACTAGCCAGGTCTAGTGGGTCCCCTGAAATCACCTCCCACTCTCACAGAAGTAAGGCCATGGAAGCGGCCTAGCCTGACCTGGCTGCCCCGAGGACATCTTCACGGGATTTGGGAAAAGAAGGAGGCAGAAGAGGAAAAGGAAGGACCAGGAAAGCAGCCATCTGGAGAAAGAGCAGGACGGCCTTTAAAAGTGAGATTTCCCGGGGAAGAGCTAAACCAGAACCTCTTTTCATCAAATTAGCAGTTAGAACCTTCCAGGTCTTGTGGCAGCTTCTCAGAGATTATCTGTCAGCTGAGAGGCAGAGTGGGGTGGATGCCCCAGGGTGACACCAGGGGCTGGGGAACTCTGGAAGAGACTAAGAGGACACCACAGAAGCCATGGAGGCCTGGGAGACAAGCTTTCCCTCCTTCAGGGGCTGAAGTTTGGCCCTGACACCTGAAACCATCTGGCACTCCCCCAGGAAGGGCGCCGCTGAAGGGACCCCTCCGGTCAGACCGCACCAGGCTTGAGGTGCTGCAGCAAGATGAAAGGAATTGAGGAGAGGCTGAGAACTTTCAACTTTTATCTGAACCCTGTCTATCCAAACTCAGGTATCAGGTAGCAAAGGATGCCAAAATGAGATTTACGAAATATTTTTTTCCCCAAAGTCATCAGGATGGGACTTTAGGTCCTATTTTACAGATGATGATTTGCCACTCAAGAAGATTCACCAAGAACATGCAGTGACTCTGTCGCCCCAGACCCTGAGTCCCATTTCCATGTTCTTTCCACAAACTCATTCGAGCGGAGGTTAGGGCAGCTTTGGTACAGCCAGTCGGCTCTTCTTGTGCCTGGAACTGTGATGTCCAAGAGCAAACGCTTCTTCCCCTGGATGACCCCATGGTTGCCCCAACTGCTCACCCATTGCCTACGTCCAGAGCTGATTTAGCTCTTTGGACACAGTGGCTGATTAATAAGAGGAAAAGCAGGCACGGTGGGAGGGGCCTAAGGGGGCAGGCACGCCAATGTGCGGGGCAAGAAGTCCCGGGAAGAGGTAGCTCCATTTGGAAACACCCCCACCAGGAGGCAGATGTTCCAGCAGCTGGCTGGGCAGCAGGCCTGGCAGGAAACTGCTCCAGCGCTGACCCCAAAATCCATGCCTCATCCCCAACGCCCTTCTGAACACTTCTGACCGCTCTTCTCCCTCTCTTTCCTATCCCCTATTCCCTTCCCTCTTCCTACTCTTCCCACCTCTTTTCCTCCCCATTGCTGCATTTCTCACCCACTCTGTCCCTTACACCTGTCCCTTTCCCCTTTCCCTCCTTGGCATTTGTTCTCTCTCTCTCTCTCTCTCCCTCCCTCCCTCTTTCTCTCCCTCTCTCCTTCCCTCCCTCCACGTCTGGACTTTCTAGTGCTGAGTAGTTCATATGGGAAGAACAGCCGACCTGGCAGTGTCTGGGTCTTTTTCTTTTGGCCAAAACCAGGAGTGCAGACACAAGCAAAATGTGTACAAGAGAAGAGGAGAAATTTCATCTAAGAACACGTTGTCTCATCTAAGGACACATTCCATTCTCATACTCCCTCCATTTGCTAGATGGATGGGAAAAGAGAAGATAATCAGCCCATTGAACAGTTGGAACTCATAGGGCACAGACATGAAATCATTTGCCTTTTTCCCAACCCTGGTTTTCAGACGGTCCCTGTCAAATCCCTTTTCCCATCCTCAGTGATAACCCAGGCATATCTCATTGCTGGCTAATCACTTCCAATGTGATTAAAAAAGCACAAATGAACTGAGCCCAGAGCTCCATCATACATCCAATAAGGCATCATCTCCTCCCTTCCTCCAACACTGGCCAGGCTCTTGCCTAAAGGACAAAGAGATGAGAAAGGGAGCTTGGTCTACTCTTAAGACATCTCCTCCTCTCCACCCCCACCCCCTGCCACCTCTCATGTGTTGGGGCAAAAAGGATAGAAAAGATGGAAAGTGACAAGTGTCTTTTACAGGAGTGGTGCTATGGTAGTCCTTTGAATTGACAGGCCATTGCTACCTGTTGGCTTCTAAACTTCACTTGCTCAATCGTGGTGACCATAGCGGCATCTCTGGAGGCCACTCACAGGGCCTGCCCCTGCACAGTGCCCTCAGGGGGGAGATTCAGATTCCCCTCCACCTATTTACCCTCTCATCACCCTCTACACCTCTGCCACTGGGCTCCTCTCCCCAGGCAGCCAACCCCTTGTGGATGGACCAGGGAGGTGCTGTAAAGGGGAGGGCATGAACACTGAAGGAAGAACCCAACTTTTACATTTTAGAACATTCTTTGGCTGGGAGATCCAGGATTCTGTGTTCTGGTCCCTCACTTGCTATCTCTGTGTCAATTGACCTTTGAAGTTAGCAGAGCTATATTCAGATTCTAGTTCGTAACTTGCTCACTGAGTGACTTTGACCAGTTATCAGCCTCTTTGTACCCCAGTTGCTTCACCTGCAAAATGGGGATAATAATATCTTCCATCCAGTGCTGCCAAATATGATAGAACTTAGTACAGGAGTGGCACAAAATCAATGTCCCGTAAGTACTGGGAACAGTATTTTGCCTCTTGGAGCCCTAGTTTCCCTCATATGTAAGATAAAAAGGAGAGTTTTGAGCTCCCAAGTTCCTTTTCAGTTTTCAGTTCTCTAGAATGTGCACATTTATCTCCTCTGATAGGGGTGTTAGCTATGCCTATGCTGGCAGGAGCACAAATCTCCTTCCGTGCTTGCCCAAGTATGCATATCGAATGGAGAGGCTGGGAGACTCCGATATCAACAACCCAACCCTTTGCGGATCAGTCAGCATCACTCAGGACTTGAGCTACACACCCAGGCTGGACCCCTCACCAAGCCTAAGAGAAAATAGGGATGGACAATTCAGCATTGTCCATGCCCAGTGCTAGAGATGGGAGAACACACTCTACTCAAAGGGGTCAGGACTGCCATCTGGGGATCTAGAAAATCATAATTTCTTACTGTGATATTTTTGTTTCCAAAGTTACAAACGACACCAACCACACAAGCCATCTCTAGTAGATGGATCAAAATTTTCAATACTATTTCTCTTACTGTATTTTGAGTAATTGAAGAACAGAAAAGGAACTTCTTTTGCCCAAGGTCACACAGTATCTAGAATTAAAACGCTCTTCATTCTGTAATTAGTCTACTGGCCAAACTGCCTCTAAAGCACTTTTCTCCCTCTCCTGAGCCATCCCTCAGGCTCTGCTAGGAGCAAGGAGAGGAGACCTGAGACCTTGGGGATGCCTGGCACTTTGTTCTCTTTCCAAGCTGCTAAGACTGAGAGCCACTGAGACTCAGTGAGGGAAGAGCAGAGCTCAGCAGGTTTGGAATGACTCCAGTTCATAGCATTCTCCACTCTCCCTGGGCTCCCAGTAAAGACAAAACCCAACAACCCCAGTACACCAAAAAGAATTCAATAATATATTGGGATTTCCCAAAAACCCATGGAGAACTTGGCCAGGCAAAGGACACGTCAACAGCTCTTTTGATGAGTTCAATGTAAATGAATTAGAAACAGATGGGCTAAGTTTCCCTTCAAATACACATGTGCTGGAGAGTTACAGCTGAGAAAATGCTTAGATCCATGCATTCCCAGGGACTGGTCAACCTCAAACAGAGTGGGATGTTTTGCTGAGTCTCAAACGCTGGCTTCTTCCCCTGTCCCTAAAAATAACTGAGCTGTCCAGCTGCTGGATGGATATTTTCTCTTTTGGTTTTGTTTCATTTGCTTTTCTCACAAAGCACCAGGGTGATAAATGACTTCAAACCTGGTAGAATGTTCTAGAGAAATCAGGCATCCAGAAAAGTAAAAAAAAAAAAAAAAAAATCTGCCACTCTGCTCACATCATTCCCCTCACTGGGTATCCTGCCCCTTGAACATTACCTGTCATTACTTACCCATCTGTCAGTGTCAACCCCGAGATCTACTTCCTCTGAGAAATCTTTGGGGATTATTTTGGTCTTCCTGGACATAGAAATAAATCATGGCAACAACATTTTGAGCACTTAGTACGTGCCCACAATATTCTGAGCATTTAGTGAATATCTAAGATAAGGTCTTTGCCCTCAGTGAGTATTTTCTCTAATTAAGAAAGTCCTATAAACTTGTGAAGTAATTAAGAGATAATAACAGGTGGTACCGGGAGGTCAAAATTAATGACACAAGTATTAAGTGGCTTCGGGAATTCAGAGAAGGTGCTGTGTGTATCAAAGAGGTCAGAAATCTTGATAGTAACCAATATCTATTAACGGCTGTGTTTGGGGGAGTTTCACAAATGTTTTCTCTTTGGATCTTCACAAAAGCCCTTTAACATAGACAGGGATTGATTTTACAGAAGGGACTCAGGAAGATTAAATGTCTTGTCCATGGTCATACCACAGGTAAGTGGTGAAGTAGGATTAGAGGGCAGACCCGTGGCTTCTAACCCAGGCACGCTCGCCTTATGTCACACCACGTTTTGAAAAGGTCTGTTAAAGTCAGACAGGTGAGGTTCCCTGATGTAACTACAGCCTTATCCTGGAATCTCCTTATGACTGGAATATCTTGGACATTTCTGAATATGTCCAAAGTTGACCTTCACACTCCCACCTTCCCATTTTGCTAATGAAATGCACTCACCTGGGATTTTCTCCTCTTCTCTGCCATTTTTAAAGATTCAGCCTAAGTCTGTACCTAGGATTTCTCCAGCCTAAAATGTTTTCTCCTTTTTTAGAACAAATAGGACTTACTGGTTGCATTTCTCACTTGTCAACTAATTACGCACTGGGTTGCACATCACTTCTGTTACCTTGGATGTTTATTTAAATAATCTTAGGTTATTGTTTAGCACATCAATGTTTCTTCTTCTGCAGAGATGAGTTACCTCTGAGGAGAGCTTTTATGTCTGACACATGCTCCCAGCTGTTTTGAGAGTGTTTCAATGGCCACAATGAGCAACGATGTCTTGATAAAAGTAACAGTCTCCACCCATGATGATGACTGCCAGCTGCAGCCCCAGGTCCCATCCTGCGTAGGACTGTCCACCTGAATGTTCTACATGCTTCTCAAACTCATGTTGAAAATGCTACTATCTTCCTCTAAAACTAGCTTTCTTCTAGATATTTCTCTTGCTTTAGAGGCAATGTAATTCTCCCAATCAGACTCCAAAGGTAATCATCAGCTTTGATCTTGACCCTGGACTCCTGTTGATTGTTAATTTGAAGTTTCTTATATGTGTTAAAGGGGGCCCTATCATTCATGTGTTGGATGATCTGGCAGAGATAAGGAACAGATTCCTGGGGCGGGCTGTAAAGTGAAAGAATGAGATACACCGGTTTTGGGCTTCACCCCGCAGGCCTGCAAACCCTGTGCTTGTCCAGCTTCAAGATGGAAGAAAGAGACCAGAGTCAGCAAGAGACATCAATGGTTTAATGGGTCGGGGAGCTTACACATCTGAAGCAACGTCCTGGAGTGACACCCCACTGTGTGCAGCAGATGGTGGGCAGGACATGGCAACAGTCCTCACTCCCAGAGGAAAAGGGAGATTGCCAGTTACAGGGGAATTGATGTCAGGTTGGCTCATAGGTTACCAAAGAAACTAGCAGAGGGGCATGCCCCTCACTGCCCCTTTGATAAGAATAACCACTAGCTGGGGCCTGGGGCAAGTATGTAGGAATGTCAGTCAAGTGAGTAGGGTATAAGTGAAGCAGTTCGGCACCCATGGGTAGAGCAGGGGGTGTACAGAGAGCAAGAGATCAGCCACTTTGAGGGGTCTGACCACAAAACAGGGAAACAATTAGACAACCCAGACCCTGTGTTGTCAGTTCACGTTGCAAGTGCCATGGGGATGACAAGCTTTGGTTGAAGTAAATCAAAGATGCTTCCTGGAAGAGGATTCAAGTGAGCCTTGGAGGCAAGGAGGGCTGAGTTGGGAGGAGAAGGTTCTGTGGCCTGCCCTGGGAAGAGGGAAGAGAAGATAAATGCATAATCCTGTTCCCAGGCATCAGAAGAGATCCAGAGGAAAAGCAGATGAGACAGGGAAATGCTGAGATCCGGAAGGGGATATGTCCAATGGGGCTGGCTCAGGGAGCTGAGAAAAAGAATACCAGAACTAATGTTCAGAACCTAGACTTCCTCTCCCTTCTCTTTCAGAACAGAGCCAGGTGTAGTCTCCCCATGGCAGGATTCTGGGCTTGTTCTTATGTGACCATGGTACATGCTTTCAGCAGCTTCATTGTCAGCAAGAAATTGTACCCAGAATAAGCCTTCCACACCTTCTTTGAGAGCCTCTCTCTCTGCCCCTAGAGTCTAACTCCCAGGATGCCTTGGGGTGCCCCCAAGAACAAGAAGCTCAGGAGAGCCTCACAGAGGCTGGAGGATGTGGGCAGCTGAAGCCATTGGATCTCAGCCTTAGTGACTGAGTTACCTCCATGTCCCAAGGCGATTTTTCAAAGGGGCAAAGAGGAAGTCAGCCAGCTTTCGAAGTTCCCCACCTGGGGGAGGCACTGGGGACTGTCGTCAAAATCCCACCTTCCCTCTTCTTCCTTACTGTGGTAGCCATGAGAAGGATCATCCTGGACTTAATGGAACATAAATGACTAAGGGCTCCAACTCCTAATATTTTAAATCCATGGACTATGGCTCAAGGACTCCCAGAGGCTTTGTAGAACTTTCCTTAAATTAATCTAAGGATGCTTCCACCCAATGTTCTCTCCATCTCCTTCACAAAGTCAGATTTGGATCATGGTCTGAAGATTTTTTTGTGTGTGTGGTTGTAATAAAAATGTAATAGGGAAGAAGATTTTGTATCCTATTACAAGTTAATCACTAAAGGGATGTTGCCTATAAGCTTAAATTATACATAATGGCCCATCTCTGGGAACCCTTCTTCTCAGGTAATGAGCATTAAGCTAAAATACCTTTGTTTAGCTCACAGGAAACATCCTGATTAGGCCCACCTGTGAATGACTGCAGGGAGGAAGAAATTAACACCTCCCCTCTGGAGGCTGATGCGATCCAGGAAGTGTTTGACTTTACTCTCTCCCCTTTAATATAAAAGGCCTGAATACTAACTCAGGCAGGATGGTTCTTTGGGGCATGAGCCCACAATCTTCTCAGTTTGCTGGCTTTCCGAATAAAGTCGTTATTCCTTGCCTCAACAACTCGTCTCTCGATTATTGGTCTGTCCTGCAGCGAGCAGTATGAGTTTAGACTTGATAACAAAAACACATAATGTGAAATTTACCTTCTTAACAAATTCTTAAGTGTACAGTAGAGAGTTGTTAACTCTAAACACAGTATTTTACAGCAGATCTCTAGAATTTTTTCAACTTGCATAACTGAAACTTTAAACCCATAGAACTCCCCATTTCCCTCTCCCCCCAGCTCCTGGCAACTACCATTCTACTGTTTCTGTGAGTCTGACTACTTTAGATACTTCATGTAAGTGGACTCATGAAGTATTTGTCCTTCTGTGACTGGCTTACTTAACATAGCATAATATTCTTGAGGTTCTTCCCTGTTGTTACATAAAAGAGGATTTCCTTCTTTTTTAAGGTTAAATTATATTCCATTATATGATGTATTTACTGCATTTTCATTATTCAACCATAAGTGGACATTTAAGTTGCTTCCACATCTTCACTATTGTGAATAATGTTGCAGTGAACATGGGAGTGCAAAATATCTCTTCAAGACCCTGACTTAAATTCCTTTGTATAAATACCCAGAAGTGGAACTGATGGATCATTTGGTAGTTCTATTTTTAATTTTTTGAGAAAATGCCATACTGTTTTCCTTAGAGTCTGCACCATTCTGTTTTCTCACCAATAGGGCCAAGGGTTCCAATTTCTTCAAATCTTAGCCTACACTTGGTTTGGTTTGGTTTAGTTTGCTTTGGTTTGATTTGGTTTGGTTTGGTTCCATTTTATAGTGGCCACCCTAGCAGGTATGAATTGATATCTCATAGTGGTTTTGATTCACATTTCCCTGATGATTAGTGATGTTGATGATTTTTCCATATACTTGCTGTTCATTTGTATGACTTTTTTAGAGAAGAATCTATTCAAGTCCTTTGCCATGTTGTCAGCTGATCTTCAACAAAGGTGCCAAGGTTACACAATGGAGAAAGGATAGTTTCTTCAACAAATGGTTGAGAAAACAGGATATCCACTTGCAAAAGAATGAAATTGGACCCCTACCTTACACAATACACAAAAATCTATTCAAAATGGGCTAAAGACTGAAACATAAGACCTGAAACTGTAAAACTTAAAAGAAAATATAGGCAAAAATCTTCATGACATTGGTCTTGGCAATGATTTCTTAGATATGACATCAAAAGCTCAGACAACAAAAGCAGAAATAGACAAATCAGACAACATCGAAGCAAAAATTTTCTGCACAGCAAAGGAAACAATCAACAGAATAAATAGGCAACCCTCAGAATAGGAGAAAATATTTGCAAACTATGTATCTAATAAGGGGTTACAACTCAATATCAAAAGGACAAGTGACAGGGGCTTCCCTGTTGGTGCAGTGGTTGAGAGTCCGCCTGCCAATGCAGGGGACACGGGTTCTTGCCCCGGTCCGGGAAGATCCCACATGCTGCAGAGTGGCTGGGCCCGTGAGCCATGGCTGCTGAGCCTGCGCATCCGGAGCCTGTGCTCCGCAAGGGGAGAGGCCACACTTTAATAAATAATTACACTACCCAGGTCAAGATAAAGACATTTCCAGCATCCAGGATCCCCTCCAACTGCCTCTCTCTCTTTCCAACCAAAGGTAACCATTATCATGATCTTTATGATAATCACTTGTTTGCTTTTCTTTATAATCTTATCACCTAATTTGCATTCCCAAACACTACAGTTTAATTTTGCCTGTTTAGAGCCTTATATAAAAGGAATCACATATGTATTCTTTCGTGTTCGGATTCATTTGCTTAATATTAGGCTTGTGAAGTTCATCCAGGTTTTGCATACAGCAGTAGTTTGCTCGCTCTCTTTGCTGAATAGGATGCCACTAGATGAATATACTAAATTTTATTTATCCATCCTACTGGTGATGGGCATTTGGGTTGTTTCCAGCATTGGGTTATTGCAAATTATCTCTTGGCCTATGTGTGCATGAATTTCTGCTGACTGTACACTTAAGAGTGAAATTGTTAGGTCACAGGATATGGATATCTTCAGCTCTGGGTAGCACAGCCAAACTGATTTCCAACATGGTTGTGTCGATTTACACTCTCACCAGTATTGTATATGAGCTCTCACTGCTCCACATCCTTATAAAATCTTTCTATTAATGTTTTTTTTAATTAGCCATTCTGTAGTGATGTAGTGTTACCTTATTGTGGTTTTAATTTGCATTTTCTCTATTATTATTGATTACTAATGAAAGTAGACATGTTGTCAGGTGAACACATGGTCTTTTTGTGGAAAACCTGTTGAAATCTCTTGTCCATTTTTCTGTTGGGTTGTCTTTTTTTTATTATTGATCTCTAGGAGTTCTTTCTTCTGGAGTTGGTTTTATGTGTTGCAAACATCATGTCTCATTCTTGGGGTTGCATTTTCACTCTCTTGTCATTTATTTTAATAGACAGAAGTTCTAAATTTGAACGTAGGTAAAGTATCAGTCTTTTCCATAGAATCAGTGTTGTTTCCTGTTTAAAAACCTTTTCCTGTTCTGAGATTATGAAGATATTCTCTATCTTGTCTTCAATAAGATTTATCATTTCGCCTTTTACATTTATATGCACAATCCATCTGTAATTTTTTTTAATGGTGTTAGGTAGGGGTCAGAATCATTTTCTTTCTTTTTTAACCTTCTAGAGATCTATTTTGTTCTGCAAGCATTTATTGAAAAGACCATTCTTTGCCCACTGCAATATAGTGTAACATTTGTCATAAATCAAGTGCTCATATGTACACAGGTCTGTTTCTAGGCCATTTATTCTGTCTCATTCATCTATTAACCTCTTACTGCAACAATACTGCACCATCTTAATTATTGTAGCTTTAAAATAAATCTTAAAATTCAATAGAATAAATCTTCTTATTCTTCTTCAAGAGTATCTTGGTTATTCTTAGCATAATTTACATCTTGTTTGTCTTTTCTTAGATTTATTCTTAGAATTTCATTTTATATCTGATGGTACTATAAATGGTATATTTATATTTTAACTTCTAATTTTCTAATTGTTTATGGCCGGTATTTCAAAATCAACTGGTTTGTGAGTAGTGACCTGTTTACAGAAAGCTCAGTAAAGTGATTTGTAAATGCTAATGATTTATCTGTAGATTTGTTTAGGTATTTTTTACATATACAACAATATAAGCTATGAATAAATACTGACAATTTTATTTCTTGCTTGTCATGGTGCATAGGTTAGGGTATCTTATACAATGTTGAATAGAAATAATGATAGTGTGTACCTTGGCCTTGGCCATGATCTCAAAAGAAAATCTGCCAACATTTATACATAAAGTATTATTTTTTGTTTGTCATGCATTTTTTTCATATAATTAATAATCATTATTTTTAAGAAAACACTTCATTGAGATAAGCTTGACATACAGAAATCTGTATATGTTTAATGTATACAACTTGATAAGTCTGGAGGTAAGTATATACCTATGAAACTACTGCCACAATCTATGTCATAAACATACCCATCACCTCCAAAAGTTTCCTCCTGCCCTCTTAATTATATTAATCTTTTGTGATAAGCATGTTTAACATAAGATCCACAACCTCAGCAAATTTTCAAGTATACAGTACAGTAATGTTAACTATAAGATCTATGCTTCACAGATCTCTAAGATGTAAAACTGACACTTTGTACCCTTTGACTAATACCTACCCATTCCTACCTTCCCCTAGCCCCTGGCAACCACTACTCTGCATCCTGCTTCTATGAGTTTGACTATTTTAGATTCCCCATATAAGTGATAACACGTAGTATTTGCCCTTTGTACTGGTTTATTTCAACCCAACTGAAAAATGGGCAAAGGAAATAAATATACATTTCTTCAAAAAAGGTATACAAATGACCAATGGGTATATGAAATGATACTCAACTATCACTAATTGGCAGAGAAATGCAAATCAAAATTGCAGGAACTATCACCTCCCACCTGTTAAGATGGCTACTTTTTTAAATGATAATAATAAATTAAAATTTTTAAAAAGAAAAAAAAATTTTAATAAATAAAAATAAAAAATAAGTGTTGGCAAGTATGAGGAGAAATTGGAACCCTTGGGCACTGTTGGTGGGAATGTAAATTGTTGCAGTCACAATGGAAAACAATATGGAGATTCCTCAAAAAATTAAAAATAGAACTACCATATGATACAGCAATTCCACTCCTGGGTATATATTCAAAAAAAGATTAAAATCAGGATCTCGAAGAAATATCTGCATTCCCATGTTCACTGCAACATTACTCACAATGGCCAAGACATGGAAGCAACCTAAATATCCATGACTGGATGAATGGATAAACAAAATGTTAACACACACACACACACACACACACACACACACACACACACACACACACATACACGAATATTATTCAGCCATAAAAAAAGGATATCCTTCCATTTGCAAAAACATGGATGTACCTGGAAGACATTACACTGAGTAAAATAAAGTATTGTTTAAGGTAGGGGTTTTGTACACCTCCTTTATCAAAAAGATTATCCTTTATGACAAGGAAGTTTATTTCTATTCCTAGTTTGCTAAAGTTTTATTTTTATCATAAATTTTATCAAACATTTTTCTTGTACCTATTGAAATAATCGCATAATTTTTCTGCTTTAGTCTGCTAATTTGGTAATATATATTCATTGATTTTCAAATATTAAGCCAATTCTATATTTGCAGAATAAACCCAGCTCATAAGTGACAGATTATGTCTTCCCATATATTACTGAGTTTGGTTTCCTTTTTGTTTAGGATTTCTGTCTAAATATTCAGGAGAGATTCTGGCATTTACCTGATATTTTTCCTTTCTTTTTCACAGATTTTGGTATCAAGTTTATGCTGGCCTCATAAACAAGTTGGAAAATATCCCCTTCTTTTCCCTCTGTAGAAGAGTTTGGTTAAACGGGCATTATTTCTTTCTTAAAAGTTTGGTAATTCTTTTTGATGACACTTTCTCTTTCCGAAGTTTTCTTTTTTGGGAAATTACAAAATAAATTCCTTTATTAGTTATAGATCAACTTGGATTTTCTGTTCTTATGTTATGTTTAGTAGGTTGAGTTTTTTCTAGAAATTTGTCTTTTTCAAATAAATTTTCAAATTATTTGCATAGAGTTTTTATAATACATTCTCTTTTTTTCTTATGTTTCCCAAATCCATAATATTCATTTTTTCATTATTTGTGCTAGCTATCTTTTTTCATGCTTACTCACACCAAGAGTTTATCAATTATGTTATTCCTTTCAAAGACTATTAGTTTCGTTTATCTTTTATTTTGTATGCTAGTTTTTACTTCTATATTTTTGTTTCATCTTTACTTCAATCTTTTCCTTTGTGTTTATTTTCAAGTTTTGTTTCTAACATTTGAAATGATTTATTATTAGTTTTCAGCTTTTTTTCTAATACATAAATTTATGGACATAAAGTTTCCCTTTAAATACTTCTTTTGCCACATTCCACAGCTGGATGTATTTTATGCTTATTACAATCCAATTCCAAATAATTTCTATATTACTTTGTGACTTCCTCTTTCACCAATGCCTTATTTATTTATTTTTATTTTTTGAATTTTATTTTAATTATTTTTTTATACAGCACGTCCTTATTAGTTATCCATTTTATAAATATTAATGGATACATGTCAATCCCAATCTCCCAATTCATCCCACAACAACCCCCCCAGCCACTTTCCCACCTTCATATCCATATGTTTATTTTCCTCACCCATGTCTCTATTTCTGCCCTGCAAACTGGTTCATCTGTACCATTTTTCTAGGTTCCACATATATGCATTAATACACGATATTTGTTTTTCTCTTCTGACTTACTTCATTCTGTATGACAGTCTCTACATCCATCCACGTCTCTACAAAGGACCCAATTTCATTCCTTTTTATGGCTGAGTAATATTCCATTGTATATATGTACCACATCTTCTTTATACCTTCGTCTGTTGATGGACATTTACGTTGTTTCCATGACCTGGCTATTGTAAATAGTGCTGCAATGAACACTGGGGTGCATGTGTCTTTTTGAATTATGGTTTTCTCAGGGTATATGCCCAGTAGTGGGATTGCTGGGTCATATGGTAATTCTGTTTTTGGGTTTTTAAGGAACCTCCATACTGCTCTCCATAGTGGCTGTATCAGTTTACATTGCCACCAACAGTGCAAGAGGGTTCCCTTTGCTCCACACCCTCTCCAGTATTTGCTGTTTGTAGATTGTCTGATGAGGCCCATTCTAACTGGTTTGAGGTGATATCTCATTGTAGTTTTGACTTGCATTTCTCTAATAATTAGTGATGTTGTTTTTCATGTGCTTCTTGGCCATCTGTATGTCTTCTTTGGAGAAATGTCTATTTTATTGGCATAGAGTTCCTTGTAGTAGTCTCTTACGATGCTTTGTATTTCTGCAGTGTCTTTGTAACTTCTGCCTTTTTGTTTCTAATTTTATTAACTTGAGTCCTCTCCCTCTTTTTCTTGATGAGTCTGGCTAATGGTTTATCAATTTTGTTTATCTTCTCAAAGAACCAACTTTCAGTTTTATTTATCTTTACTATTGATTTCTTTGTTTCTATTTCATTCATTTCTGCTCTGATCTTTATGATTTCTTTCCTTCTAATAACTTTGGGTTTTGTTTGTTCTTCTTTCTCTAGTTCCTTTAGGTGTACGGTTACATTATTTATTTGAGACTTTTCTTGTTTCTTGAGGTAGGCTTGTATTGCTATAAACTTCCCTCTTAGAACTGCTTTTGCTGCATCCCATAGGTTTCGGATCATCGTGTTTACATTGTAATTTGTCTCTAGATATTTTTTTGATTTCTTCAGTGATCTCTTGGTTATTTAATAACATAATGTTTAGCCTCCATGTGTTTGTGATTTTTACATATTTTTTCCCTGTAATTGATTTCTAACCTCATAGTGATGTGGTAGAGAAGATGCTTGATATGATTTCAATTTTCTTAAATTTACTGAGGCTTGATTTGTGACTCAAGATGTGATCTATCCTGGAGAATGTTCTGTGTGTACTTGAGAAGAAAGTATAATCTGCTGTTTTTAGATGGAATGTCCTATAAATATCAATTAAATCTATCTGGTCTATTGTGTCATTTAAAGCTTGTGTTTCCTTATGAATTTTCTGTTTGGATGATCTGTCCATTGGTGTAAGTGAGGTGTTAAAATCCCCCACTATTATTGTGTTACTGTCAATTTCCTCTTTTGTAGCTGTTAGCAGTTGCCTTATGTATTAAGGTGCTCCTAGGTTGGGTGCATATATATTTATAATTGTTATATCTTCTTCTTTGATTGATCCCTTGATCGTTATGTAGTGTCCTTCTTTGTCTCTTGTAACATTCTTTTTTTGTTTTGTTTTGCAGTACGCAGGCCTCTCACTGTTGTGGCCTCTCCAGTTGCAGAGCACAGGCTCCGGACGCGCAGGCTCAGCGGTCATGGATCACAGGCCCAGCCACTCCGCGGCATGTGGGATCTTCCTGGACCGGGGCATGAACCCGTGTCCCTTGCAGTGGCAGGTGGACTCTCAATCACTGTGCCACCAGGGAAGCCCCATTCTTTTTTTTCAAAGTCTATTTTATGTGATATGAGTATCATTACTCCAGCTTTCTTTTGATTTCCACTTGCATGGAATATCTTTTTCCATCCCCTCACTTTCAGTCTGTATGTGTCCCTAGGTTTAAAGTGGGTATCTTGTAGACAACATATATATGGGTCTTGCTTTTGTATCCATTCAGTGAGCCTGTGTCTTTTGGTTGGAGCCTTTAATCCATTCACGTTTAAGGTAATTATCAATATGTATGTTCCTATTACCATTTTCTTGATTGTTATGGGTTTGTTTTTGTAGGTCCTTTTCTTCTCTTGTGTTTCCCACTTAGAGAAGTTCCTTTAGCTGTAGAGCTGGTTTGGTGGTGCTGAATTCTCTTAGCTTTTGCTTGTCTGTAAAGCTTTTGATTTCTTCATCAAATCTGAATGAGATCCTTGCTGGGTAGAGTAATCTTGGTCATAGGTTCTTCCCTTTCATCACTTTAAATATATCATGCCACTCCCTTCTGGCTTGTAGAGTTTCTGCTGAGAAATCCGCTGTTAACCTTATGGTAGTTCCCTTGTATGTATTTGTCATTTTTTCCTTGTTGCTTTCAATAATTTTTCTTTGTTTTTAATTTTTTTTCAGTTTGATTACTATGTGTCTTGGCATGTTTCTCCTTGGGTTTATCCTGCCTGGGACTCTCTGCACTTCCTGGACTTGGGTGGCTATTTTCTTTCCCATGTAGGGAAGTTTTTGACTATAATCTCTTCAAATATTTTCTCGGGTCCTTTCTCTCTCTCTTCTCCTTCTGGGACCTCTATAATGCAAATGTTGTTGCATTTAATGTTGTCCCAGAGGTCTCTTAGGCTGTTTTCATTTCTTTTCATTCCTTTTTCTTTATTCTGTCTTCCCGGTCACTTATCCATTCTTCTACCTCAGTTATTCTGCTATTGATTCCTTCTAGTGTATTTTTCATTTCAGTTATTGCATTGTTCATCTCTGTTTTTTGGTTCTTTATTTCTTCTAGGTATTTGTTCTTTAATTCTTCTAGGTCTTTGTTAAACATTTCTTTCATCTTCTCCATCTTTGCCTCCATTCCTTTTCCAAGGTCCTGGATCATCTTCACTATCATTATTCTGGATTCTTTTTATGGAATGTTGCCTTTCTCCACTTCATTTAGTTGTTTTTCTGGGGTTTTATCTTGTTCCTTCATCTGGTACATAGCCCTCTGTTTTTTTATCTTGTCTATCTTTCTGTGAATGTGGTGTTTGTTCCACAGACTGCAGGATTATAGTTCTTCTTGCTTCTGATGTCTGCCCTCTGGTGGATGAGGCTATCTAAGAGGCTTGTGCAAGTTTCCTGATGGGAGGTACTGGTGGTGGGTAGAGCTGGCTGTTGCTTTGGTGGGCAGAGCTCAGTAAAACTTTAATCCACTTGTCTGCTGATGGGTGGGGCTGGGTTCTCTCTCTGTCGGTTGTTTGGCCTGAGGCGACCCAACACCGCAGCCTACCTGGCTCTTTGGTGGGGCTCTTGGTGGACTCTAGGAAGGCTCTCACAAAGGAGTACTTCCCCAAACTTCTGCTGTCAGTGTCCTTGTCCTCACAATGAGCCACAGCCCGCCCCCCGTCTCTGCAGGAGACCCTCCAACACTGGCAGATTGGTCTGGTTCAGTTTCCTGTGGGGTCACTGCTCCTTCCCCTGAGTCCCGATGCACACACTACTTTGTGTGTGCCCTCCAAGAGTGGAGTCTCTGTTTCTCCTAGTCCTGTCAAAGTTCTGCAATCAAATCCTGCTAGCCTTCAAAGTCTGATTCTCTAGGAATTCCTCTTCCCGTTGCCAGAGCCCCAGGTTGGGAAGCCTGACGTGGGGCTCAGAACCTTCACTCCAGTGGGTGAACTTCTGTGGTATAAGTGTTCTCCAGTTTGTGAGTCACCCACCCAGTAAGTATGGGATTTGATTTTATTGTGATTGCACCCCTCCTACCATCTCATTGCAGCTTCTCCTTTGTCTTTGGATGTGGGGTATCTCTTTTGGTGAGTTCCAGTGTCTTCCTGACAATAATTGTTCAACAGTTAGTTGTGATTCCAATAGTCTCACAAGAGGGAGTGAGCACACATCCTTCTATTCTGCCATCTTGAACAAATCTCCTTATCTTGTTTTAATTGCTTGAAAATAGTAAGCAATTATTTTAAAGTCTGTGCCTGATATTTTCAGTATATGGATACTCTGTGAGTCTTTATTTGGACAAGTTCTTATTCATGTTGTCTTTGTCTCCTCATATGTCTGGTTATCTTTGACTGTATCTCAGATAATGTATTTGAAATATTATTTACAGAAATAATTTGAGACCTAGAATGTCATTTTTTTCCTCCATAGGTGACTTTTTACTTGATTTTGCTTTACACTTGAGAACAATTATCTAGGATTGCCTTAATCCAGTTTCAAGTATCAAGAATTTCTGGGCTATCCAGTGACTCCAGCTAGGCTGGAGTGTTAAGAGGTTTCTTTTACTTCTACTTCACCTGTCCTTTCAAAGTCCCAACCCAAAATGAGGGTGATTTACCAATGCTTCATCTCTGGATTTTTATCTTCTCCTGAGAAATTCTTTACCACTTTGTTAGCTTTTCAGTGCCTTCAGAGTGCTCCTTTTTGTTGTTATTCATCTTTTCTAGTCCTCAACAGAAGGGTTTGTCCAAATTAATTAGTCCCTCGATTCTGGCACTGTCCCACATCTGACATCTAGGAATCCTATACTGCCTCTGTCTCCAGAGAGACCTCTGCCCATCTCCACCCCTTAGCTAGACACATGTTACTACCAAAGGGAATTGGAAGAGCTGTAGATTGTTATCCAATGACTCAGCTCCAAGTCCCTCTGCCCCAGTCTGGCCTTGGCTTCATGTCTCAGTACTAGTAAATGGGCTACTATCTTATCCTTGTGACCAAATAATACCCACCACAGTTCTGGTAAACACATTCATGTCTTTTTCTTTGCACTTAAAGGCATTCCCTGTACTCTATACCCTCCAGAACTGGATCTCCACCTTGCTCCTTTTCAGGAGGTTCCTAGCCTCCTGCAAGGAGGCTACAGCATCTCTATGGGTATAAACCAGGACCCTGGAACCTGCCAGTGTTCCTGGGATGCCACCTGCTGGCCAGGTCCTCAGTTGCTGACACTTGATCCCTCCTCCTGTCCTTTATAAGACTTCCCTGAGGCTGTTTGTCAGGGCATTATCTGGCTGCTCCCAGCACTCACCCTAAGAGTCTTTCCTGAAAAGCTAGCCTTCCGCCTACCCTTGCCCTTAGGTTTACCCATCTAGGGATGTTCTTACCTTTAGCTGGGCTCCAGCTGAGTCTGTCCAGGCTGCCAAATTCCATCTGTGCACCCAGTCCCACCAGGAGGCAACCTGGCCATGACATGAGGTGAAGGACCTGAACCATAAGGGAGACTATAAAAGATTCATTCATTCATTCATCTACTGACTCATTTCATCCTCATGACCTGAGATCCCAGAGTGAGGGAGGGGGTAGGCATGTTTGTAAGTAAGTAAGACATAACATTAAACTTCTAATTACCAATAGTTTAACTACTCAAAACTATTGGCTTTAATCTTACCATCAAGTTGCCTTTTCAACATTGACTATACAGTGATAATACTAGGTCTAGGAGACCATTTTGTCCAGGACTTGGCTAAAAACTATAAGACCTTACTCCTAAGATAAAGCCTATTTAAAATAAACACAGTATTCATTTTTATGTAAAGACTGTTCTGTGGAAGCTTTGCTTTATTTATTCACTGAAATAAAACATTTATTTAGGCAGTCTCTGAACTGGGGATACAGAGAAAAGGGACTGGGGGATTGTCCTTGAGGGGTTCCCAGTCTGTTGCATTGTGCTAAGGGCCATGATGGAGGGTAGCAGGCACAGAAGGGCCTGAGCATCTATGGAATAAGAAGTCCAAGAGGGCTTCTGAGCATTGACACTGGGCCTATTCTTGGCAGTCAACAGTCAGCTGGATCCTGCCCCCATCCCCACCTCCTTCTTCTCTTCTGACACTGCTCACTGACTTTACAGATACATTTTTCAAAGTGCAAAAGCAAAATTCAGTTCAGTGGGTCTGAGTGATTGCTTACTCTAAATTAGTGGAGTTTGACTTAATGAGGTTTAAGAGGGTCATTTTTCTCCATGTAGTCAAATGAGTCCATGCTCTGCCCATGAGGCCCTTAGAATAAGACCTTGTTTTATTTCCTCAGTCTCTATCCCACCTGCTCAGTCTCCTCATTTGAAGGTCTAATTATTTCCTATTGGACAAACTGACCTAAAGTCCTCCAAAGTCCCCATCAGGAGGGCTAGCTGGACATATGCTCTAATACCTCTGCTATATTTCTCAGTTTGTTTACCAAGGTATGTAAGCATTTAATAATCTCCAGCTGTATACCTGGTCCTTACGTATTATAGCTTTTTAAAATAGGGTTCCTATGTCAAGTTTGCTTATAATCTATGTCAGTGAAAAAGAGATATTTTCATGATACCCTAAACAGTGCACATTTATTTATTCCACAAGTAATTTTTGAGTATTGAGGATGTGCTGGGCATTGCACTAGACATCAGAAGCCCTAAGCCACTAGGCCAAAAGGACAAGCTAACAGAAGACTACAGTATACACCCCTTCCGAGGGCTCTTCCCACATGGGTCCATATGGTTGCACAACACCCTTCCCACACAACCCTCTGCCGTAGCTGGTTGGATTGGATCAGATCTGGGGTGAGCACCTAACTCAGGAAAGAAAATCTCTGTGTTGACCACCAGCCTTTGAAGGGGTGGGCACCTAAATTGTGAGCAAATAAGCTCACTGGTAATCAGCTGAATATATCATATTTTCTCTGCTAAAAAATTTTTATGGGGAGAAAGAAAGTGGGCCTGTTGATAATGGGACCACAGAAATCACACCAAAAGCAGCCAGTCTGCAAAGTTTTTAAGCCTTGAGTTTGCTCAAATAAGCAGAAGCTACAAGTAAACAAAAATTCCAAAATGAGACAGAGTAGTGGAGGAGGTGGTTGGTCATTAATGGAAAGAACAGGAGATTATGAGCTCCTGCTTCTAAGGGGGCACCAAGATAACCTGGGCAATAGAGCAGCCTGTTTGGAATCTGAAAGTCCTCCCAGACCCTGAGTATCACAGCCTCAGAATGGCCCCGCTCTCCTGAGTTTCTGTCCTAGGAGGTTCAGCCTGTGCCTGTGGGAACCCCACACGATGTAAACCCAAACTCCTGTTGTGAACTGAGCATCTTCCACCTTAAGGAGTCTGAACAATGCAACAGGAGATTCCCACTCCCCAGAGCTCTGGCCAGCTGGTGGGTGTTCAGGAAGGCTATCCCAGCCGCATCCTGAGCTCTGAGTCTGCCGTCCACACAGGCCGTGCCCCGATGCAGGCTGCTGATGGAGACGTGGATCGTAGTTGTTAGAAACAAATTACTTATGGTGAAGCCAGGTGTTACTCTAGAGGTGCATGGCTGCCTGGGAAGAGGAAAAGGAAGGCCACTCCCTGAGCAAGACAGGACTTGGATCCTTCTTAGAAGACAGGTCATCCTTCCTTCATCACCCTCCAACCTCCTCCCATGCTCTGGCCCCACATATCTGGGTCAGGACAAGTAGGAGGTGAGAAGGATGAGAGGTGTGAAGTGACAAACATCAGGTGACAAACGGGGAAAAGGCCACAGGACAGATTGCTCCTCCAGGGGGCACTGAAAACTGTGCCAAAACTCTATGCAAACAGAGATCATATTTATGCAAATACCCACAAGGGCTCTACTAGTTGTCAGAGGCAAAAAGGTAAGTTCTGAGGGGAGAGAGATATTGACCTCCCTACCTTCCATACAATCAAAGGATTGGAGCACAAGCCTTCAAATGTTGGGTCTTTAGGAAGCTCAGCCCAAACTACAAACAGATACGACTTCCTTTAGCAGGACCAGAGCTCCCTTTTGGGTGTAGCCATACTCAGTGCATTTAAACCCTGGACCCAGACATACCATGCCTCTTGCTGTCCCTTGCTGGCTCCACCCTGCTCTCTTCTCAGGGAAGTGCCCCATGTGACAAACTTTTCTCCCTTCTCTGCTCTCCACCCACCTTCTCCCTCACCTCAGCACCCTGAGAGGTGACTAATGCTAACTTAGCACACATTTCTTTCTAAGACAGTCAAGCATCATACACATCTGAGCAAGTACCTTCAGTGCCTTAATCTAAAAGATAGGCATCTCATAATGAAACTCCAAGAAGAAACATACTTTGTTTTGTTTTGGTTTTGAGGGTTTTTTAACTTTTTATTTTATATTGGAAGATAGTTGATTAACAATGTTGTGTTAGTTTCAGGTGTACAGCAAGCAGGGGGTGGGGGATGATTCAGTTATACATATACATGTATTTATTCTTTTTTCAAATTCTTTTCCCATTTAGGTTAGTACTTAATATTGAGCAGAGTTCCCTGTGCTAAATAGATATATACTTTGGATGGTGAGAGGCAGAGGCCTCCGTTAGGCTTCCAAAGTCAATTGTACAAGCAACCCACCCTCACCCGGCCAATGACAATGATGACCCCACCCCATGACAACTCATCCCTTCCTGGGAATCCTCAATTCTGCATGTAAATTTTTATTTCCCAAGTGGTCCTGCACCTGAGGCAACTCCCTTAAAGGAAGAAAAAAATGGGGGGGCTAAATTTTTAGGAAACAGCTTCCCTGGGGGCATGGCTAGGACTGGCTTCTGGAATTCATTTTCCAGCTAAGCACTTTAGAACAGTGTTTCTTGTGGTTATTAGCATGAGTGACAACAGCCCTTTTCTCCCTGAGCCACACAGATTAAGGAAACCTAAGACTACGTTTCTAAGATTGTTTCCATTTCAACCCACAGAGAATCAATACAAGAGAAGAGCATCGCCTTAAACACTAACGTTATCCAAACTCAAATTCATTTCTGATGGATCGGTGGCTGCGTTTTCTTAAGGCGAGGCCAGGATAAATATCCACATTTCCTGAGATGCTTTCTCTTCCTCAGCAGCACCTCCCCCCCAACCTCCCTCCCTTCCTACACATGGAGAGGGCAGAGAAAGATACACTCACATCCCGTCGTCCCTTCAGGACACAATCTGTATGAGGGAATTGGGAACCTATTTCTAGCAAAGAGGTCCTGGAGCTCTGCTAGAGCCGTCTGTCAGCACTGACTCTGTGGCTCAGGAGTCTGCAATCTGTTGGGAGCTGCCTAGCACAAGCTGCAGAGAGCCCTGGGCACAGGGTGCAGACATAGACACCAGCACCGTCCACAGTCACTGTTCTACCCAGCCCTGCCCCAACTTGTCTGCACTGCTGGGCTCCCTTAATTTCACCACCACCACCATGCATTCAGATGGTGCTCAGGACCGAGCATGGCCTGAAGCAGGAGGGGTTGAAGCTACAGGTCCACATGTCCAGGCTCAGCATCCAGTCATAGCTGGCCTCAGATGTCTGCCTTGCTGCCCTCCTGCTCCCTGAATGCCTGTCCTCACTTTCTTATTCCTCAGCACTCAGCTCAACCTGCCTGAGGAAAGCCTCCTTCCCAAACCCCCTTGTGGGGTCGGGCTTTCTCGTCTGTCTCCCATCATTACACCCGGGCACACCTCCACAAAGGAGATGCTCCATTATTTCATGTGGCCACCTGTGCAAGGTGCATGTCTGCACTGCACATAGCTGTTTATGTACCTCCCACATCATAATACGAGCTACCTGACTGCACGGTCCATGCTTACTCAGCAGCGGATCTGAGACAGCACCTGTCACACACTTTTTATTTAAGAAAAGGAAGAAAGGAAGGAAGAAATAATTGAACGAACCCCAACTCGGACCTGGTACCCAATGAACAAACCTAGCTTCTGCTTTCATTCCTGAGATTGTAGTGAAAACTTCCATATTGTTCAGTTCCTGCCATCAAAAGATGGATTTTTCTGGCCTTTGCCACAGGATTTGGCTGTGTGATTTGTTTTGGCCAATGGGATATTAGCAACTGTGACCCAAGCAGAGGCTTGGAAACACTTACTCAGTGGAGCTTGCTCTCTCTTGCTAGGAATCCAGCAAACATCATATGAATAAGCCTGGGTTCCTATAGAAGGATGAGAGACCTCTTGGAGAGGGCGGCCCAGCTGCCCCCACCATCCTTGCTATCCCAGCTGAGGCCCTGGACATGTAAGGGAAGCCATTCTAGAATACCCTGCCCCAGCTACATGCCCAGACCAGAAGAACTTCACAGAATCATATGAAATAATAAATCATTGTTTTATGCCACTAAATGTTAGGGTTGTTTGTTTGCAAAAGCTAGCTACCTGATATGGCTCCATTCGCTATGCCAGCTTCAGTAACCCGTTCTCTCCCCCTTGCCCATTTCCCCACCATCCTGACCCCATTTTACTTGCTTCAACAAGCCAAGGCTTTTCTGACTCAGGACCTTTGTATATGCTGTTCTCTCCACTGGGTTTCTCTCTTCTACCTTCTGAACCTGACAGACTCCATTTCATCCTCCAGGTCTCAGCTTTCCTAGTCATCCACGCCAAACATTGTTCTCTCTCATAAGTGTTCCCTATCTCGGTACCACACTGCTGATCCAGCCCTTATTACTGAAATGTGGCCTGTGATTGCTGTACCAGCAGGCACTGCGCTTTACTCACAGGCCTGAATCTCCTTCCCTAACTTTCTGTGGGGCAGGTCAGTCCCTCCATTGGCAGCCTTGGATCTTGTTCACACTAGTTCTTCCTCATCCCAGTTTTCCCAGCCCATGGCTGGCTATCTTCAAATATGTTACTAACAGAGTGACCCAACAGAAATTACAAACATGATACATAGATAAAACCAGTTTTATACCCAGGAGGGTGAAGGCACTCTCGTCATTTCTGATGCACTGGAGTCAGTTCAAGCCGACCAAAAAGCAGCTTGGAAAATGAACACTCAAGCAGAGTTCTAATGGATGACAGAAAAGGTCAATTAATTTAGCCCCACCCCATTCCCAACTGTCATGAGAAATTAGTGAGCCGAGGGAAGGTGTGCAAGTGGTGTGGAAAAGCAGAAACATCAAACCATCACTCAACAAACATGACAGAGGACCTACTGTGGGCCAGCGCTGAGATCTCCAGCTGAAAAAATACAAAAGGAGGCAAATACTAGCATAATGAGGAAGCCAGGGTCATGTACGAAATAATCATCAATTAATCTAAGCCCCGGTGATGCTGTCCTGGGTTGTGGAGGGGTACAAGAGGATCGGGGGGGCATCCCCCCCCAAATGGCAAATGGCGGGGCGAGGTGAGAGGGTTTCCTGGGAGAAGGAGGTGTGGGTGGTGAATGCACAGAGTGTGGGCTGGGCCCTAATCCAGTACAGGAAGCAGTGGGAGATGGTGCAGACAGAGCTCTGGTCCTAAACCCTACATGCCTCCCTTGGGAAAGGGAAAGTTAAGGTCTAGCTCAGAAGAGAGCTACCTCACCCCACCAACAGGACTTGATAAAACGTTGGTGCATTTTATCAGGCCCATAGAATTACTGGGAAGAGCTCACCTGGGGAGAATCCACCCATAAGAATTATGTCCAGCTGCCCTCTTTCCCCTGACTCTCCTGGTTTGGACTCCATGCATGTCCAGTCCTGGATGTTGTCCCACTCCACCTGGGCATCTTCTGTCCCAACACTAGTGGGACCCTGCCCTCACCTCTTGGGCAATACCTGGTTTTGTTCATTACTTCTCCAATATGAGTCTTGCTACCTCCAATGCTGTCCTACTGGACATTAACTGGAGTATAAAGTCATCACAAAGTTCAAGACTGTCTGCTTTATTATCCTTACAATCACCCAGCTAGAGCAGACTGGAGGGTTGGCGCACTTATCATCATGGTGTGTGGGAAGCAGTTGTCCACCCTCTCCAGGTGCTGTCATGACGGTCAGTCCAGCACCTTCCTGCGGGAAAACACCAGAGCAATGGTAGTGCAGGCTCAAAGGTCAGCTTCTTGGGAGTTTAGCAGAAGTCTAAATATTCCGTTGTTCTGGCTGGGGAGAAAGAGGAAGGGAAGAACGGATTATGAAAGTATCTTAGCATTGGTCTCAGTCCCAGATTCCTCATACGTGGCTGGGAGCTCAACTGAGGATCAAGGCTTCTGCCCTAGGGTGTGGCCCGAACACAGGGATCTCCAGGATAGGAAACTGTCCTCTGGAGGCTGAGGACCCACTGATGGGGCCCTTTTGTAGAAGCTGTGGGACTGCACATTCAGTCACATCTTGGAGTTTCAGGATACGGTGACAAGTTTGAGCTCAGGGAATTCCAAGGGGACACTGACTCACCACGTTTCTCTAGGAGATCTGGTGTCTGGGTTGAAGTGTGGGGTCGGGGTGGGGGGGAAGCATCCTTGGCCTGACCTTTGGCTGGGTGGAGGGATCCACAGCCAGAAAGATTATTACGTGTGGGTCAGGAATATCCAATCCTCTTTCCCAGAAGCTTTACCCTGTGAAAGGTACAACCCAATGAGGCGGTCACAGCACTGATATTTAGTAAAGAAATTAGAGTCTTATGCATTTTCAGTGACGTGTTATTATATGATTAGATTTAAAATTTTTCTCCCTGAGGAAATTCTCACTGCTCATCATAGAAAACTAACAACTAATTTTAAGTTCTTGGAAGGCAAAGGTGACAATTTTTTTTGCTTGATTGTTCCACAGCATCTAACTGCATAATTGGCAAAATAAATAATTGCTGTGTCTGGCTGAATTTGAGCGAGGCTATGTGAACACTGATGAGAGACAGAGAGAGAGACTAGGAACATTGACCAGTGTTTGAAAAGTAGCATTTATTGTTAGAATATCCTTTCCTGACCAGATTCAGGTTTGGGATAAACCAAGTTTAGTCCAGACGAATCACACCAAAACCTCTGAAGTAGTTTGGCTTAGCAGATAAGCTCAAGACTATCTATTTATTAATCATTTGTTTAATGATTCAATACATTTATTAAGCACCTACTATGTGTAAGCAGAGAATCATGCCTCCCCACAAAGTTGATGGCGGAATTGGGTGGGAGCTAGAAAATGTACATCCGACGTGGACATTGCTAATGAAAGAATAGACTCAGGCTGCTAGTCAGGGAAAGGGTAAGGGATTTCTCTTTGCATCACCATCACAGAATCAAACACTCAAGGTTACCTTACATTTGATGCCAGCCTTCTGTTTTCTCCAGTTTCTGCCATCCACCTATTTTCTCCTTCTGCATTATTTACTCTGTACTATTCATTCTGACTTCAATCACATCAACCTTGTCTGGGCAATTCCAAGAGTAAAAATTTAGTGTAGATCTCAGCTCCTCCTCAGAGCTAACCTCAGCTCCATCTAAACCTGCTTCAGTCTACCATGTGCAACTGTCTATAATGCCTGGTCTAGCTCCTAACTATAATTTACCTTTATCATGCCCTATTGTTTCCTGTGGGGAACTCTAGGTCCCCAGAAACTTCCCTCAAGGGACAAGGTTTTCTCCTTCTCTTGGTCTCCTTGGATAAGACAGAGTACACAGTTGGAGCTTAAGAAAAAAAATTCTCAAATGAGTAAATCAAAGGGTAAATGAATGGATTATCTATTAGTTACTGTAGATATGGAAAGACCTTGCATTTGGTAACTGAGTCATCTACAGGTTAATTTATACTAAAATGTGAATGGTTGATGATTACAAACAGATATTTCTGCAGGATGACATTTGCATTCAGTCAGGGATCTTCAGAGTATTAGGCCCCCAAGATATGTTACACTGAGTCATTAAGTTAGGTGAATATAACCTAAGCTCATGGTGCTGTAACCCATTTAACCCATTAACAAGCCCTGGCTCCCCTTCACAATATCATCACTATCACCAGTTGATTCGATAGTGGTATCACAAGCAGAAGTCTGTGTGTTTGGTGAGACTCAAGGTTAAGGGGCGTGTGAGTATCCCCAGCCCATGTTAGCAAGCTCTGACCTCCCAAGGTAATGGTAAGCAAGAAAACAACTACCACCACGCCACCATCAAAGCACCCTCACCACCTATACACACACACACACACACACACACACACACACACACGCATGCACACACATGCAAACATCCTTAGAAATCTCACAGCTCCCCATTCCTCTCAGCAGAGAGTGGGTTTTTAAGATAAATTCCTTTAAAGGTTGTGTGCCTGCCAGCCACCGATGCAAGGAATATAATTAAGATGGAAAAGAACCAAATCCTACAAGGAGCAGCAGCAGGACAAGACTGGGTCACCTCAGTGAAAAGTTCTCTCTCCCCTGTGGCTCTGAGCTCAAGAGCTTCCCACACACAAAAGCAAAAACAAAAAAAAACAAGTGAGAGCAGAAGGGAACACAGGAGCAAAACGAAAGTTATATTTATGGAGCTCTGTCGGGCAACCCTCTCACCACCCCCTGCTGGCTTGACCCCTGGGGTCACCTTCCAGTCTGGGGCTGGATCACCATGTCTCACGATGTTCTTTCCCACAGGCCCCAGATGTCATAAGTCAAGTGAACTCAGGTGGGACTCCTGCTGAGCACTCAGCAGCAGGGCATGTGGTGAAGGGGAGGATGCCCAGGGTAGGGAGAAGGAAATTGTGAGAGCTATAGGGCTGACTTCAAATCAGTGACCAAGAGCCCCAAAGAGTTGTGATGTAGTCAACCTTGGCTCCAGCAGGCCCTGAAATCCCCAGTTCAGAGGATGGGGAGGTCCAGCAGCATGGGCTGGATGGCCAGTGTTATCAAATTTGGGTGGGGGCAACATCCTGGCCTGAGGTGTTTGGTTCATTTAGAGCCAGAAACTGTCCACTAGCTTGGGAGGCAAGGAACTGAGTTCAGGCACAAAGAGTCTAGGCAAAAACGTGCTAGAGAGTCAAGGCCAAACCCAAGGGGCCTGGGTTTCAAGACAGCGTTCTGTCGCTTCCCAAAGAACTGGATGGCAGGGTAGAAAATGGCAGCAGAAAATCCTTCTTGAGGGTTATATAATTAGGGCTTATGGGACTGAGTTTCAAAATCAGGTAGATGTGGGCTGAAATCCAGCCTGTTCATTTGAAAATGAGGAGAATACCTCCCTATGGAACTATTGTAAAGTTTAAATGAGATAATGAATGAAAAGTGATTAATACAAAGCCAGGCGTATATTTATGGTATCATGAAGGTGCTGATGGCAGAGATAGGGCTGCTGGTGTTGAAGGAAAAAAGTTAACAGTGACATCTAGAGCTACTGAAAACCAAGCTGTCAATTTCAGATTCTATTGGCTCATGGGGTCAGGTGACTAAAAGCTACACTACTGGGTCAGGATTAATGCAAAAAGTGAAGAACTGTTAACTGAAAGCTGCCCTCACTCCAGCTATCCACTGCTAGAGCTGGCGGAAGCTGTGCCCAGAGACATAGGCAGCTTATCACTCCTCCCATACGTACCACATTGGCTTGGATTGTAGAGTTAAAGGACACATTAGCAATCAGCTTGCTCATGCAAGGAAAGTGATCTGCACAAGATCACACAGCTGGTTTGTAACAGAGCAAGAATCAGAACTGAGGCCTCCTAACCCAGAGCCTAGTATTCTTGCCATTCTGCTGGAGTTCTTCATCCTCACGACGATCAGGATGCAAGAAAGCATCCATAACTACCTCCCTCCTTTCCTTACTGCCCCTATCAGCACATAGACCTATTCTTCTAGGCTTGGGTAGCTCTTCCTGTGGGAAACAGACCTGTACCAATGAAGAGGCCAAGCATGGAGAAGCTATACGGCTGCATGAGTCTTCCCTTCCTGGATGTGGAGGCCACCTCCTCACTAAGGCACAGGTAAGGGGTGTGGATGCCATGGGGATCATGCCATGGAGAGGAGCCAGCTTTCCCCAAGAATTCAGGTATTGGTCCTGCCCACTTTTCCTCCATATCTTTCTTATTGTCATGAGACACCAACTACTCTTCCAAACATGAGGCATGAATCAGAACTAAAATTCTGTTTCTTAATTTCACAATTGAAAAACAACAGCATTTACGTTAGTTATTTTTGTCTAGGATACAAGGACAGTCTATGAATATAATACACACAGTTGGAGAGGAGGAGACAATTCATCCCACATCTCTCTGACAACCCAAAGGCCAACTGAACCAACTTCGTCACTTTCCATAGTTAAGAACATACCACTAGCCAACTAGAGTGGTTTAACCAATTCTTAGAATATTGAATTCAGGTCTCATCTGAGCTGATTTGGTTTGTTGATTTAAAGTAGCTAAATTGAAATGAATTAATCTAACTCCATGAATTACTGAGTTGAATTATTTGAAGTAAGGTAAAATGAAGTGGATCTAAGTTAGTTCATTTTTAGACTCGGAATAACCAAGGTCCTTAACACTGAGTTGATGATCAATGGATACTGGTGTTGACCTTGAGTAACTGATTGTTCTGGAAAACTGGCACCCAGACAGGATCCTGCACAAAGTAATTGCTGGGTCCTGCAAGTAAGGCCCATCTGGGGCAAGGGAATCTAGGTCTGGCTCTGGGTGTTCATCATGCATCATCATGGAACCCCACACACCGAAGGGGGACAGGAAACTAGGGGTGCTTCATGACTGGGGCAAATCCTGTAGCATACAGACCTTGTTCATACCCTAACCTCTAAATTTAATTCAATCTTCTTTGTTAATATAGAATTCAAATGCTGGTCTTAAAATTAAGAACCGCATGGGTGTGGTGTTGCTTAAAAGAAAGACTATGTGGGTCAAAACCTACAGAATATTTTAGATATCCTCTGTGTCTTCTACTTTCCTTCCCTATAGAATTAAATGTACTTTATACAGTGAATATTCACATCTTCCCCCTTCTCCACCAAGAACACGACTTCTACCAATTCTTTCTTCCGATTCCCATTGTTATGTAAGCTGAGTGTCTTGGAAATAGGCATATATCTTAAAAATAGGCTTATCCAAATAATGTAGCTGTGAACGTGGTATTCAAGCAGTCTCTAACTTAAGAGCGTGCTCTGTTCCAAAAGCTTGAGTGGATGTCAGTTTTCTGATGCTCAAAATGCATTTTCCCATAGAAACCATGTTGTGCGTGGTGGTTAGGGCCCCAGGCAGCCCACAGAAGCCTGCCGAAGCCCCATGTAACTAGAGTGTAGTAGTGTCCTAATAGCACCCTAGACCCCAACATTTTCTATGGGAGGGCACATTTGCAGTTCTAACTGGGGACTCCTCCTCCCCTCCAAATCCCACCTCTGATGGTTGTGGGATTGGTCACAGGATCTCCTCAAGTTCCCAGAGAAATGGATCCTCAAAGCACCTCAAGTTCCAAACACCTCCCCTGGAATTCATCAGTCTTCTGCTTTTCTTCCACATCTTGCTATTCACAGTCAAATGATGTTTTTCCTCACAACACACCAATCCAAAGCAGGGAATCAGACAGATGCTCACTAGGTTGTCCTGCCTTTAGAGAGGAGAGCAGTGAGGAAAGGCTTCACCTGGGAGGCAGGTAGCGTGGCTCGCATTGTGTGCTCTATCAGGCCCTGGGTGGCTGGGGGAGAGAGAGAAGGAGGCCCAAGGAGAGTAGGTGGGAGTGTGCCTAAGACTAACTCCAGTGTCTTAAGAAGCACCCTTAGTGCATAGAACTGCACCAAACACATCAAAGAAGGAACGAACTATACATGAGGGTATGAGGTCAAACAGAAGAAAAACAGATACATGTCCCTTTCAAATGATAATCATCCTTGGGTACATTATTAGGTGAAAAACAGAATAAACAAGAGGAAACAAGACAGAATGAGAGAAGGTGAATGAAGAGATGCCATGGCTGAGTGAAAGTGAGTGCCCTCTCAGGGGACCAGAGAGCACCCCGCCAGCCAGCATGCCTCTGGGTCCTGCCAGCCCACAGCAGCTCAGGCACTGTGTGGAAATTCCCTTGGGCATGCTAGCAAGGTGATTTCTCCATTGCTCCTGACTGCAGTTATTTGTTTGTTTGTTTGTTTTTTCAAGTTTTGATTTTTGGTTTTAGTATTTAGCCTAAAGTCACCTATTCAATAAAGAATTTATATAATTAATGTTTGGAGAGAGAATCCATTTTTTAATTTTTCATAACCATAAGGTAGATAACTCATCCTCACAGCTCTCATTAAATTCTGTTTCCAGCTTCCATTGTTGTACTGGAGAAAGGAAAATAATTCCATACCCAAAGTTTTGGGGCTTTCTTTCATGGTTCAGAAGTCCCTTTCCTTTGGTGAGGTAAGCACCACAAGTATTCAGTGGATCTCATCCGTCAGGAGGAACACAAGGGGTGACCGAGCCCACCTGCCATCCCACGCTCTGGTCCTTTGGGTATCATCTCTGCAAAAATAATGGCTTTCACCATCAACAAATGAATGGATAAACAAAATGTGATCTATACATACAATAGAAGATTATTCAGCTGTAAAAAGAAGGAAATTCTGGCACATGCTACAATGTGGTTGAAACTTGTAAACATTACGCTAAGTGAAATAGGCCACACACAAAAAAATCGTATTATTCCACTTACATGAGATACATAGAGGAGTCAAATTCATGGAGACAGAAAGTAGAATGTGGTTTCCACGGGCTGGGAGGTGGGGAGGAAGAAGTTGGGGAGTTATTGTTTAATGGGTTCAGAGTTTCAGTTTGGGATCATGGGGAAAGTTCTGGAAATGGATAGTGGTAATGGTTGCACAACAATGTGAATGTACTTAATGTCCCTGAACTGTGCACTTAAGAAATGGTTATAATGGCAAATTTTATCTTATGTATATTTTACCACACATACAAAAAATAAATGGGCTTCCAGCCTCTGCTCAAACACTCCATTCTAAAAACATGTATTGAGGGAGGACTATATGCAGTGTGTTGTTCAAGGTTGCAATTTTAAATAAGATGATCAGAGGAGGACTCATCATAAAGATGAAGTCTGGACAAGGACTCGAAGTGGAAGAAGTCATGGCAATATGTGGATAGAGAGAGAAAAGCCAGTGCAAAGACCCTGAGGCACTTGATGCCTGGATGTGTGGGGACCAAAGTGATGCTGAGAGAACTTGCATGGGTTTGCATGGTTGTGACTGTAATACTGCTGGAATTTCCAAGCAGAGATGTTCTGCAGGTGGTCAATACTGGATTAGAGATGGAGATACCCAATTCAAGTCTCATCCACATGGAAGCAATGAAGCTAATAGCATAGGCTAAGCATCCTTTTCATTAAGGCATCACACACTCACCCTCTGTTGTGGCCAGTGATGCAGAGTTTGGGACAATGTGATTCAATTTATCCAGAGACTAAACTTCCCAACTCCGGTCACAGTGTGAATCTAGGCACTGGAGTGATTCTAGGTGACCAACCACTCCTCAAACAGAATTTTGACAAATGCTTTTTTAGTCCACTTTTTTAAAATCCCAGCATTTGCTCTCACCTTCTGGGTGGCCTGGAGCCTCCATTTCATTTTGTTGAATAAAGGAGTGAGTGGGTGAATTAACAACATACATGAAACCAAAGAGAATCTGGTGCTGGAATATTAGTTAGGATTCCAGGGACACTTGAAGGTCTAGTGAGAAGGAGAACTCACAGAAAACTTTTGAGGAATTAGGAATAGTGTGAAAGAACAGGGGCTGCTATAGATGGAGCACATCATGGGACCAGAGCCGAGCGTCTAGAATGGTATAAGAGCCCCTACCAAAAGTGTGTCCTAGGACTTGTGTTCAAAACGCCAGAGTGTATCCATACACACTTTGGGATTATACCCAACGGTCCTATCAAATTCTAAGCCTTCTGATCTTCTTCAGTGCTTTCTTTCTTTTTTTTTAACACCTTTATTGGAGTATAATTGCTTTACAATGGCGTGTTAGTTCCTGCTTTATAACAAAGTGAATCAGTTATACATATACACATGTTCCCATATCTCTTCCCTCTTGTGTCTTCCTCCCTCCCCCCCTCCCTATCCCACCCCTCTAGGTGGTCACAAAGCACCGAGCTGATCTCCCTGTGCCATGTGGCTGCTTCCCACTAGCTATCTATTTTACTTTTGGTAGTGCATATATATGTCCATGCCACTCTCTCACTTTGTCACAGTTTACCCTTTCCCCTCCCGATATCCTCAAGTCCATTCTTAATGACCTTTCTTTTTTTCTTAGTTTCCATATATATGTGTTAGCATACGGTACTTCTTTTTCTCT
>NW_020175199.1:0-126 GCF_003031525.2 Neophocaena asiaeorientalis asiaeorientalis
TGATTTTGAGCATCTTTTCATGTGCCTGTTAGCCATCTGTACATCTTCGTTAGAAAAATGTCTATTCAGTTCTTCTGCCCATTTTTTTTTTTTTTTTTTTTTTTTTTTTTTTTTTTTTTGGGGTCC
>NW_020175199.1:799-1392 GCF_003031525.2 Neophocaena asiaeorientalis asiaeorientalis
CCCGTGTCCCCTGCATCGGCAGGCGGACTCTCAACCACTGCGCCACCAGGGAAGCCCTGCCCATTTTTTAATCAGGTTGTTTTGGGGGTTTTTTGATGTTGAGTTGTATGAACTCTTAGTATATTTTGGATATTAACCCCTTAACGGTCATATCATTTGTAAATATTTACCTCCAGGCAGTAGGTCGTCTTTTTGTTATGTTGATAGTTTCCTTTGCTGTGCAAAAGCTTTTAAGTAGGCCCCATTTGTTTATTTTTGCTTTTGTTTCTTTGCCTTAGTCAACAGATCCAAAAAAATATTGCTACAATTTATGCAGAGGCTAATTCTTAATAGACTTTTTATTCCCAGGTCCTGGCACAGCTTGTTTGTGAATGAAAAAGAATTAGACACTCCTTATGAATCAACAGAAAATAACTCTATTTCTTAATAAGGCTCCGCACCCAATTTGTGTGGGTTTTTCCCCCACACCAAGCAGTCCTCCAACACCAGCTGGGTGACCTACAATTTAACTCAGTCCTAACACTATCTACCTGGAGATAACATCAGATCCCACAAGTTAAGTGCTCAGTCCTACAAGAGTGCCCCACACCCCC
>NW_020175199.1:1482-96166 GCF_003031525.2 Neophocaena asiaeorientalis asiaeorientalis
TTCAGTGGAAAGTTCAGTTTGTCACTAGTGCTTCTGACAAACCAGCTATAAATTGGATGTTCCAATAACCCCTCTCTGGGTTCAGTTAATTTGCTGGAGTGGCTCACAGAATTCAGAGAAATGTTTTACTTACCAGATTACTGATTTATTATAAAAGGGTGTAACTCGGGAACAGCCAGATGGAAGAGATACAAAGATAGGGCAAGGTATATGGAAAGGGCCTGGAGCTTCCATGCTCTCGCCACGCACATCACTCTCCCCAAGTCTCCCCATGTTCACCAACCCAAAAGCACTCCAGACTCCACTCTTTTGGGTTTTTATGGAGGCTTCATTACATCGGCATGATTGATTAAATCATTGACAATGGATGATTCAACTCAGTCTCCAGACCCTTTCTCCTCCCAGGAGGTTGAGGGGCAGGGCTGAAAGTTCCCACCCTCTGTTCACACAGTTGCCTCCACTGGCAGCCAGCCCCCATCCTTAGGAGCTTTTCAAAAGCAACCTCATGAACATAACAAAAGACACCTTGATTGCCCTCTTCACAGAAAATTCCAAGGATTTTAGGAGCTCTGTGCCAGGAATGGGATAATGACCAAATATATATTTCTTATTATAAATCACACTTAATAATTACCATTACCACAAACAACATAAATTAAATGTTCTTAAATCTTCATGGTCAAATTTTTAAAGCAGTTCTGAATTGCAGATCATTTGTAAATGAATTTCTTTTAAATTAAGAGGGTATTGACATTTCCTGAGCACTCCGCAAATTCTAAGAATGTGTGCAGTCGCCATGGTTTTTTACCTGACTACAGTATGGCTTAATATTGTTTTCAAAAATTTATCTGTATGTGTCCTAGTTGCATTCATTGTGCTAACAGAAATACCCTACATGAATTCTCTGTTCCCAAAGTTAATTTGGCAAACATCTGATACAAGAAAATGGTCCAGATGATTTTTGACAAGTAGTGACAATAAATAAGTGGTCCTTTGCACATATTGCATGGTGTTTGCTGCAGTTTTCTATTAAAGGGATGTGGTTTTTAAAAGGGAAAAAAGACCACTTAATTTCATGGCCACCCAAGGCACGTGGAAACATATGTGACTCCTGTGTGTAAATGCCAGACCACTCTTCATAGATTCAAATGGGGTCACATTGCCAGTAATATCTCATATGTTACTGACCCATGTCTCTTATAATTTAACATCACTTATCACATGCTTTACATGTATTAATCTTAATGTTTTCAACAACCCTATATAGTGAGTATTATCTCTGTTTCCAGAGAAACAGTCCAAAATTATTAGTTAGGTGGTAGAGCATATGACACCAAAGTCCATGTTCCTACTGTCCACACACTCTCCACACCAGTGGTTTCTCCACTACCAGGTTTCATGCCCAGTGGACAGGGCCTTCTCTGTGCAAACTTGCACGAGGGCACCCTGTCACGACTCTGAAGCCCATTGTCAGTCCCCTCCCATCAGACAGAGTGGCACATTTGTGCCCACCCTGCAAGCTCTCAGGCACAGAAGAACCATCCAGAAGTGCAGAGGATGCCTCTCTCACCCAATCCAGTGTCCCTCTTTTATATCCAAACAGCAGTTTACCATAGTATCTCTCAGAGCATCTTCTGAAACACTTTCATCTCTGCCTCAGATCCCTCTCTCTCCCTATGCCGGACCAGAGGACTAAATCTAAGACAGACACTGCAATTCTCCTTCCCAAGGAGCAAAGGTTTTTATCCAAAACCCAACAGCAACCTGATCACTGCACACTGAGCTGGGTTAAGAGGCAGGCGAGCGCTGAGTTATCATAGGAAATGTAACCAGACAGAAAATGCTGTATTCATCAAAACTCCTTCCATGAAGAATGTGACATGTGGTTGAGAGGAATACGTTAAAAAGTCACTTGGAGGGCTTCCCCGGTGGCGCAGTGGTTGAGAGTCCGCCTGCCGATGCAGGGGACACGGGTTCGTGCCCCGGTCCGGGAAGATCCCACATGCCGCAGAGCGGCTGGGCCCGTGAGCCATGGCCTCTGAGCCTGCGCCTCCGGAGCCTGTGCTCTGCAACGGGAGAGGCCACAACAGTGAGAGGCCCGCATACCGCAAAAAAAAAAAAAAGTCACTTGGAGATGGTAAGATCCCACAAGGGTGTGTAAAGGTGGTAGTTAAATGCCTGGTAAGGAGGGGTGGGGGCGGGGGTCTGGTTAGCCTCTGAGTTTGACTTGTTGCGGGGAGGTGAACAAGTTTGGGGCTAAAGGGGAAGTGTTCTTGTCAAGGGCTAAGAGCTGAGGGGGATGGGTCTGCCTCTCCCACAAGGAGCGCTTAACCTTTCCCCAGCTGAACAGGAATTTGAAGAGCCTGAGAAGGCCATACAAGCCTGCCCTATAGTTTCTAGCAGTAGGTATGGCCTGGGCTGCTGCTGTGATTTCTACCTTCCATATAACTATTTCTAGAAATTTTTAACTTTCTTAAATTTAACTAATTTTTTACTTTCAATATTTATAGCACCTGCTTTAAATGGAGCCCTAGGCTATTGTTGTGAGAACACAAGAAAAACATTAGCATCTGAGAAGCTTTAAATGAAGGAACAAAACTATTACATACAAAACACTTAAACAACATAAGTGCTTAACTTAAGTAACATTAAGTAACTTAAATAACACTAGTGAGCACTTAGTATATCTGACACTGTGCTGAGTGCTTTATATGCACTATCTCATTTAATGTGTGCACGCGCGCGCACACACACACACACACACACACACACAATACCTTGAGGTAGGTACTAGTATTATCTCCATCTTACAGGTGAGAAACCTAAGACTCAGAGATATTAAATAATTTGCCGAAGGTCCTCCAGCTAACAAAGAGCAGAGCCACTAGAAGTCAGTATGTGAAGGAGATCCACCAAAAGGTGTGGGCAGAACTCAATGGAAGGGATAAGAATAGAGGAGCTGTAGAAGAGGGTCACAGAGTGAAAGAAAGCCAGGAAGACAAGACATGCAGTGGAAACAACTTGAGGAAGGGTGCAGATGTCAGAATAAAACTCCAGAATCCAAACTACGACCTGCAAGACAAATCCAGCCCACCATCTGTTTTTGTGCAGTTTAGTTTTGCAAATTAAGAATGGCTTTTGCCTTTTTAAGTGGTGAGAGGAGAGGGAGATTCAAAACAAGAATAATGTTTGTGGCCCAACAAATCATATGAAATTCAAATTTTAGTGTCCAACAATTTTAGTGTCCAAAAGTTTTATGATACACAGCCACGCCCATTCATTTATATATTGTCCATTGCCGCTTCAAGCTACAGTGGTAGCGTTGAGTGGTTGCAACAGAGAATGTGTCCCCCAAAAGCCGAAGACATTTATTTTATCACCCTTTGCAGAAAAAATTGGCTGACCCCTAGGCTAGAGCAGAGAGAGGTCCTTCTCAAATACCAGATAATGATGTTTTGCCAGTTTACAGGAGAATATAAAAAATAAGTATAATGAAGTGGTTTTTCATAAAGTTAAACTTACTCAATTTAAAGAAGAGCCCTTTATCCTGAGCTGACATCCTTCCTACTTTTTGTTGGAGTGAAATGATGTCTTTTCTGCTATTCAGTAATAATGAATGATGGTTTGGTTCTGTTTAATCTCTTTAGCTACCCTGGTTAATGGGGATAGAAGAAGCAATGTCTTCTCTCCTCTCTCTTGCTCTTCCTTAGCTGCTTCTTTTGGCATCTATCTACTCCACCCACCCACTCTCATTCTTCCCAGCTCCAACACTGTAGCTCTTCTGCAAAGTTAGTGACCTCAAAAAGAATTCACACTCCACAGAAATAGCAAAGGAAAGATATTACAGGTTATCTGCCATCTGTGTTTCAAGGTAGACGTCTAGTTCCATGTGATTGAGTCCCAAGCAGTTCCACTGCTTTACAAGCCAGTTTTTCTTCTCAGCAAAACCTTTATCTTAGCATCAGAGCATAGAGCTCAGTACCTCTTCCATGTCATAAGCACTCAATAAATGTCTGTGCTGAGTTTTTAAGAGTTGATTCTAAATGTACACATTATAGGCTACTTGAGTGATCTTGATGGAAATTTCTATCAAAGCAGACAGAAAGATTTCCTCCCAAAATCAAGCCAGAAATACATTCCTGTGCAAAATGATCACTCTTAAGTACATCTAATTAAAAAAAAATAAGTTGTAGCTTTTAAAAAACCTTTTTGTTGGAGTATAATATACAAAGAGGTACACAAGTCACAAGAGTACAACTCAACAAGTTTTCACAAATTGAACACACCCTTGTAACCAACATCCAGGCCATTTCCAGCCCCTAGAATCCCTTTCTGCTCCATTCCAGTCACTGCCCCCAAAGAGCTGAAAAACTATCCTGACTGCTAACAGCATAGATCAGTTTTGCCTGTTTTTGTAATCTATGTATATAGAGTCATATAGTATATACTTTTTTGTGGCGGACTTCTTTCACTCCATTGATGGGGCAGTTGTGGGTGGAGGTAAGGAAAGAAATGTTCTGCCCCAACAAGAAGGAGTATTTTATCACTTACAACGTTTGAAAGACACCACATGGTGATAATAAAAAAGAAAAATTGATTTGTACTCAGTTTTATTATTGTTTTTACATTCTCTACACACAACGCACATCGTTATTGCCTACACCTGGTGTGAACTGCGTCCACCACCCAGTCGTGCCAGTACACTACCACTTACAAACAAGGTAAGTAATGTGTCACTTACTATTATATTTAGCAGATTCGTCTGTGTGGTTGCACTAGATGTAGGTCATTCATTTTCATTGCTGTATAAGATATCATTGAGGGACTATACCACAAATTTATTTATTCATCTATTTTTGATGGGCATTAGGCAATTTCTAGTTTGGGGCTACTATGAACAGTGCTGCCCTGAACATTTCTGTGTCTTTTTTTTTTTTTTTTGCGATACACGGGCCTCTCACTGTTGTGGCCTCTCCCGTTGCGGAGCACAGGCTCTGGACGCGCAGGCTCAGCGGCCATGGCTCACGGGCCCAGCCGCTCGGTGGCATGTGGGATCTTCCCGGACCGGGGCACGAACCCACGTCCCCTGCATCGGCAGGCGGACTCTCAACCACTGCGCCACCAGGGATGCCCTGTCTGTGTCTTTTGATGAACATATGGAGGTACAATATTTCTGTTGCATAAATACTGAAGAGATTTTCTGGGGTCATAGGGTATGCATGTGTTTACCTTTGATATGCTGCCAAAGAGTTTGCCAAATAGTTGTACCAACTTATACTCTCACCACCAATGTGTGAGCACTCCTGCTGTCCCACATCCCTGTCAACACTTGGTATTTCTGTCTTTTCATTTTGGCCATTCTGGAAATTGTGTTGCATATACCCAAAATTATGAAATATTGGGAAATACCTGGAATATTGATTTCTTCAGAAGGGATCCTCAAGGGGAAGGAAAATATCAAATTCATTCAGGCATGAGAAAGCCTAAAAGATCAGCTCTAGATTATGTTAAGGGAATATGACCATGAGAAATAAGGAGACCTATGTAAATAAGTGACGTTAATTTAACAAATATTTATTGAAGGCGTGCTGTTAGGGATTGAATTGAGTGCCCCCTCACCCCACCAAAATTTATGTACGAAGCCCAAACCTACAATGTGATTATTTAGAGATAGGGCCTTTAAGAAGGCAATTAGGGTTAAATTAGGTCAGAATCCAGTAGGATTGGTGTCATTATAAAAAGACACACTAGAGCTCTCTCTCTCTATGCACACACAGAGGAAAGGCCATGTGAGGACACAGCAAGAAGGCAGCCAACCTCAAGCCAGGAAAAGGCTTCACCAAAAACCAACCTTGCTGGCACCTTGATCTTGGACTTCTAGTCTCCAAAACTATAAGAAAATAAATTTCTTTTGCTTAAGCCACCCAGTCTGTGGTATCCTGTTATGGCCACCCGAGCACATACTCTACATCAAGCACTATGCTAGGGACTGGGATATCATGGTGAACAACATCAAGCTCCTAAATTCAAGAAGCTGGGGCTAGCCATGATGCCACTGGGACATGTGAGAGTATGAACTTTTGCAAAAGTGTGTCATGGACTTCTAGTGTGGACAGAAGAGTAGATAGAGGACCCCCTCCTATAATTTGCATTTGCTTCCATCAGTGCTGTCTCTCCTTTTATTTCCTACCTATAGTTTTTGAAGCCTAGAGCCTTAATTCTAAGACACATTGATCTGTTCTTCCCCAGGTAGTCATTGTGTTTCATTGTTGCTATGATGCATATTTTTTCATATTTTATTATCACTGAATTGAGACATGGTTATTGTTGATGGAGTCTTACCAATTGATGGCAGTCTGGATTGAAGTCAAGTTTTTCTAGAGAGGATTTGAGTTTGCTTTTGCCAGTCATGTGGGTCCATACCAAACTGAGACCACTTTAAATTCTCTCCCTGAAGTTTTTTGGGTTTTTTAAATCATCTTTATTGGAGTATACTTGCTTTACAATGATTTGTTAGTTTCTGCTTTATAACAAAGTGAATCAGCTATACGTATACATATATCCCCATATCTCCTCCTTCTTGCATCTCCCTCCCACCCTCCCTATCCCACCCCTATAGGTGGTCACAAAGCACCAAGCTGATCTCCCTGCGCTATGCAGCAGCTTCCCACTAGCGATCTATTTTACATTTGGTAGTGCATATATGTCCATGCCACTCTCTCACTTCGTACCAGCTTCCCCTTCCCCTTCCCCGTGTCCTCAAGTCCATTCTCCACGTCTGCGTCTTTATTCCTGTCCTGCCTCTAGGTTCATTAGAAACATTTTTTTTTTGGATTCCATATATATGTGTTAGCATACGGTGTTTGTTTTCCTCTTTCTGACTTACTTCACTCTGTATGACAGACTCTAGGTCCATCCACCTCACTACAAATAACTCAATTTCATTTCTTTTTATGGCTGAGTAATATTCCACTGTATGTATGTGCCACATCTTCTTTATCCATTCATCTGTCGATGGACACTTAGGTTGCTTCCATGTCTTGCCTATTGTAAATAGTGCTGCAATGAACGTTGCGGTACATGACTCTTTTTGAATTATGAGCCTTCGTTGTTGCGCGCAGGCTTTCTCTAGTTGCAGCGAGCAGCAGCCACTCTTCGTTGCGGTGCGCAGGCTTCTCATTGCAGTGGCTTCTCTTTGTTGCGGAGCAGGGGCTCTAGGCTCACAGGCTTCAGTAGTTGTGGCAAGTGGGCTCAGTAGTTGTGACTTGTGGCCTCTAGAGCTCAGGCTCAGTAGTTGTGGTGCATGGGCTTAGTTGCTCCGTGGCATGTGGGATCTTCCCAGACCAGGGCTCGAACCCTTGTCCCCTGAATTAGCAGGTGGATCCTTAACCACTGCGCTACCAGGGAAGTCCTCCTTGAAGTTTTCTGACCCATATTGGTAAAGCAAATTTAGACCACAAACCAGAATGAGAACCTGTCTGCAGTTCCAATTTTCAGTGGAAATTTAGTTTTCCTCCTTCCACCCAGGGCCAGGTTTAGATATCTAAGGTTTCTGCCTAATCTCTGCTTAGCAGGTTTTTTTTCCATGAGGATGCAGCCTTTTGGACTTTCTGACTTTTGCTGTTGAAGGAGGTGACCCCTCCCCCTAGAGACTCTCCATCGTGGGTTTTTTTCTCTTTCTTTAGAGTACATAAAACAGTACCTTTCACAACAGAGGGGATTCAATAGTAATAAAACTCTGTCCTCTGATTCCTCCAGTGTTTTATTACATTGTGTGGTACCTATCTGTTAACATACCTCCCCTACCACTAGTCTCTCAGCCTGTGAGGATGAAAATGAAACTGGAGAAACATCTGGCTCAGCTCTGTACACCCAGATCCTAGCAATGCTCCTAGAACAAACTGGCAACTTAAAAGGTGCACTGAAGAAATGAACAAGTAAGATCTTGAACAAGTAAACGAATAACACATAGATCAATCCTTTCCATCAATCTTTAGTGCAACTGAGACAATAGTGCTGAGATAGTCTTAAATCTCTAGATATTAGAATTTAAAATCATGTTTTATAAAAATACTTTGTTGATACATTAAATATTCACAACATACTGCTAGGGAAAATGTACATCAAAACAGTAGATATTGTATATATCACTTTTAAATGATTTCTATATATAATAATATACCAAAATATTAATAGCTAATTGTAAATCATAGATTTCTAGATAACTTTTTCTTATTTCTGCTTTCACAGACTTGCTAAAATTTCCTCAATGGCTATATAATAACACACATATGCACATGATACATATTGGGTTTTTAAAAAAATAAGTCTGAAGGGCTTCCTTGGTGGCGCAGTAGTTAAGAATCCACCTGTCAATGCAGGGGACACAGGTTCAAGCCCTGGTCCAGGAAGATCCCACATGCTGCAGAGCAACTAAGCCCATGTGCCACAACTACTGAGCCTGAGAGCTAGAGCCCATGAGCCACAACTGTTGAGCCCACATGCCACAACTACTAAAGCCTGCATGCCTAGAGCCTGTGCTCTGCAACAAGAGAAGCCACCACAATGAGAAGCCCTCACACTGCAATAAAGAGTAGTCTGCTTGCCTCAACTGGAGAAAGCCTGCACACAGCAAGGAAGACTCAACACAGCCAAAAATAAATAAATAAATAAATACCTTTGTTTAAAAATAAATTTATTTTAAAATAAATAAATAAAAATAAGTCTGAAAAAATGAGATAGGAATTTTGTGTTGTTTCCATCCTCTGAAAGGAAAGTTGTTACTTTCCTTAATGAAATAGAACTTGGATCCCCCAATATTGGCAATGGAGAGAGACTCTTAAAATGGGAAGAGACAGCTAGACTGTGTTCTCAGCCAGTCAGTGTCAAATAAGAAGCAGCAAAAAGGTGTCAGAATCTCTACACTGGTAAGTGTAATTTGAAAGTTTGTGTCATATTATAGTGTAATATTATATTGGGTGGGAGAAGGCAGTGTAGGAGAACACATGATTTGTTTTCATAAATAATAGAAACTACACAAAAAGACTGACCACATCTTCTTATCTGATGGAACTTGAATTTTGAAAGGTTAAGAAAGTCGACATGAGTTTCCCAAGATTCACCTTCCCCTTGGAGATCTCTCAGTAATTACTGCAGGTACTACCATCATGTCCTGAGCCACTCCTTAAACACTGGAGCCCAAATATGGACACATATCACTTTCATGGGCATCAACAAGCTTGGACCACCAAAACAAAACTTCACTAATGACAAAAGGATAACAAAATGGAATTACTCATGGAGCTTAATTAAAGCTTTATAATCAGCTTACATTACATAAGCATTGCTGGGACTTTGCTGGTGGTGCAGTGGTTAAGAATCCGCCTGCCAATGCAGGGGACACGGGTTTGAGCCCTGGCCTGGGAAGATCCCACATGCTGCAGACCAACTAAGCCTGTGCACCACAACTACTGAAGCCCAAGCACCTAGAGCCCGTGCTCCGCAACAATAGAAGCCACCGCAGTGAGAGGCCTGCACACCGCAACGAAGAGTAGCTCCTGCTCGCCGCAACTAGAGAAAGCCCGCATGCAGCAACAAAGACCCAACACAGCCAAAAATAAATAAACAAAAATTTAAAAACAAAGCAAAACAAAATAAGCATTGCTTTCTATAAATCACAGATCCCATCTCATCCTGAGAGTAGGAGAGATGTTTTATTCAGAAATATACACATGCCTCAAAATGTACCCACAAACCAAAATTCCAGAGCCATGAAAAATATGCAAAGAAAGGTAGCCAAAAATTCTATAATCCCAATGTAAATGGGATCCAAAACAAATTAATATCTGAAAGAATCTGACAAAATTTGAAAATAAGTATATTTAGTAATTCACTAAGGAATAAATTTCATCTTATGAGCAAGAATTTGTGAAGCAAAAACCAAAAAAAAAAAAAGGTAAAGCAAAATGAAAGAAAAGTTATATAAGAATCCATTTAAAATCTTAGATGCAGAAAAGAAAATCTTAGAAGCAAAAATAGAGTCATTGAAATTAAAAATGCAGTAATCAGGAAAACTCTAGTCCAGACACACTAAACAAAAAAAGTTAGTAACTTGGAAGATACAATGAAAAACTTACCCAAAACACAGCACAGAGAGACAAAGACATTAAAGTTATGAATTTTATGTAGTTAAGAGAAATGAGAGGTAAACTAAAAGACTTTGACATATGTAAGATAGGAGCTTCACTAGGAAAAATTGGAGGTTATTTAAGAGAAGAAATATTTAACCAGGTAATAGGTGAAATTTTTGCAAAATTGAAGAAAGATACCAGTCATCAAAGTAAAACTTCATTCCAAATACCAAACAAGATAAACAAAGATAAACCTATACCAAGACATATTACAATTTAACTAGAAACATCAAGGATAAAGAGAAAAATATTAAAAGCTTCTAACATTTTCCATAAGGGAATGACAACTAGCCTAATTTTTTATCAACAATAGATGTTGCTCTAGAAATCTATATCTGGGTAAAATATCATACAAGAGTAAGGGCAAGGGCTTCCCTGGTGGCGCAGTGGTTAAGAATCTGCCTGCCAGTGCAGGGGACACGGGTTTGAGCCCTGGTCCGGGAAGATCCCACATGCCGCGGAGCAACTAAGCCCATGCACCACAACTACTGAGCCTGTGCTCTAGAGCCTGTGCTCCGCAACAAAGAGAAGCCACTGCCAAGAGAAGCCCGCGCACGGCAACGAAGAGTAGCCCCCGCTCACCACAACTAAAAGAAAGCCCGCGCACAGCAAAGAGAACCCAACACAGCCAAAAATAAAAGTAAATAAATTAATTTATATTTTTTCTAAAAAGAGTAAGGGCAAAATAAAAACTTTCAGAAAAATGCGAAGAGTTTAATAGCCACAGGATCTCATGAAAACAATAATTAAAGAGTAAATTTTAGTAAGAATAAAACTGAAGAGGAATGAAAGTATAGAATTAAGAAAAAGCAATAAGCAGAAAAATTACAAAATGACACACGAATATGACAATAATATCTCACTTGTGTGTTAAAAAAAGGAACAAATAACACACTTGCAACAATAACAAGATGGGGTGGTATTGATTAATATGTGGCTAAAATGTATTAAGATCCATGTTATATTCAGGAAGGGGACAGAAATAGTGAGTAACTTTATACCTGGTTAGAGAAGGAGACAATTAAATATATATGCTTTTAAATTAATCATTAGGGGCTTCCCTGGTGGCACAGTGGTTGAGAGTTCCCCTGCCAATGCAGGGGACACGGGTTCGTGACCTGGTCCGGGAAGACCCCACATGCCGCGGAGCGGCTGGACCCGTGAGCCATGGCTGCTGAGCCTGCGTGTCCGGAGCCTGTGCTCTGCAACAGGAGAGGCCACAAAAGTGAGAGGCCCGCGTACCGCAAAAAATAAATAAATAAATAAATTATTAGTACTAAAATTAGAAAAAAGTCCATAGTTTATAAAACAGGAAAGAGGGGAAAAAGGAATATAAAAAGCTTTATTAATTCAATGTAATAATAATAGTAGCAAACACATATAGTTCTTACTATGTGTCAGACATTGTAATTGAGTAAAGGAGGGGAAAAAAAGCAATAAAAGGGATACTATACAGAAAACACAAAATAATATGTTAGAAATGATTCTAAATTTATCCATAATCAAATAATAATTGTAATTATGAGTAATATATTATCCTATTTTTACAAATAGAAAAAAAAATACTCTTATATGCTACTTATAAGAGACACATTTTAAACAAAACCAGGGACTTCCCCAGTGGTTCAGTGGTAAAGAATCCACCTTCAGGGGAGGAGGGTTCCATCCCCTGGTTGGGGAACTATAGTCACACATGCCACAGGGCAACTAAGCCCACGCGCCTCAACTAGAGAGCCCATGTGCCACAAACTACAGAGCCCACATGCTCTGGAGCCTGCACGCCACAACTAGAGAGAGAAAACCTGCACGCCACAACTAGAGAGAAGCCCAAGCCCCACAACTAGAGAGAAGTCCACGTGCGGCAACGAAGATACCTCAGGCCACAACTAAGACCCGACGCAGCCAAAAATAAAGTAAAATAAAAACAAAACCCCAGGGCTTCCCTGGTGGCGCAGTGGTTGGGAGTCAGCCTGCCGATGCAGGGGACGCGGGTTCGTGCCCCGGTCCGGGAGGATCCCACAGGGCGCGGAGCGTCTGTGCCCGTGAGCCATGACCGCTGAGGCTGCGCGTCCGGAGCCTGTGCTCCGCAACAGGAGAGGTCACAACAGTGAGAGGCCCGCATACCGCCAAAAAAAAACCACTAAAAAGTTGAAAATGAAAGCCTGAAAAAATGTATGATGTGCAAATATTAATCAAAAGAAATATAGTATAGGGACTTCCATGGTGGTCTAGTGGTTAAGACTCCATGCTCCCAATACAGGGCGCCCGGGTTCGATACCCAATCAGGGAACTAGATCCCCACAAGCCACAACTAAAAGGTCCCCGCATGTGCCAACGAAAATCCTGCATGCCGCAACTAAGACCCGGTGCAGCCAAGTAAATAAATAAATATTTTTTTAAAAATACAAACGAACAACTAATACTAAACTTTCTTTGGGTTATTTGTATGGATATATGTTAATATAAATGTTTCCGACATTACGTGAAATTGCTAAAAATCTTATATGTTCTGGTATCATATTATAAGTCATAATTCTAGTTATTACTTTAAAATGTATATCTCAGAAATAACTAAATTTCCTTGTCAATTGCTTTATTATGAACTTTCATCAAATCTTCAACCGTGGCCATTTTTAAGTCTTTTGTCATTTACAGACAGTTCTGGGTGTACTCTGATGCTTTTGCAAAAATGTTCCTATGAAAGGGTTTCATCTTCAAGGAGTTCATGGAAAAGACTCTTGACAAGTACAGGTTTCTGGTAACTGACCATACTGCTGAACTGAATGAATAAGCATTTTCAGAACTCTAATGGAAAACTGATGAATTCATAAAAGTGCTAACAAAAGATCAAGATGAAAAAAAAATTAATTACATGGGACTGAGTGAACTGATGAGGATGATTATGATTTTTGTGACTTTCTGTTTGAATAAAAAAAAAATCCCACAAGGACTCAGAGGCAAAACATATACAAATCAATTTTCATTGCAAAGTAAAGGAGCTGTTACAGTGCAGGATTCCTGGACTGAATGTCAATATTATGACATTGGTAATTGCAATCATCGTTGCTTTTGTTGTGGTCATCCATTTATAATGCTTGGTGTCAGTTTATTTATCTCTTGTAAAAAAAAATAGTGTGTGTGTGTGAAAAACATGAACCCGTGTCCCCTGCATCGGCAGGCAGACTCTCAACCACTGCACCACCAGGGAAGCCCAAAGCAAATATATTAATAGGAATTACGAAGGAAATGCACAGACTTAGAGGGAAAATCCTTTAAGAAAGCACAATAATCATAAATGTGTATATAGCCTTTAAATATATAAAAGGAGAAATTTACAGTTTCACAGTTGATTTGGGATTTTATCTCAAGCAGACAAATAAATGAGAAAAGATATAGACTATTTTAGCAACAAATACATATATATACTGAGACTGAGTGTTCCCTCAAGGACAAAGCGGGTACTGAATCTCATGGTATTTTATCCCCTAACAGCCCTGGAGGTTACATCATTAATGTAGCTCAACCCTTACAAAAAAGTGATGAGCTTGGAAATGCATATACAACCCTAATGTCTGAACTCTATGTTTATAATTTCCAGTTATGCCATAGATCCTGGGGGTTTCGAGTTAACATAAGGGCTTCCTCACATGGTATAGGGGTTTTCCAGCTTAAGGGCTTTCTGAGTGGCCTTGTGATGACCTATCCCAAACGACATAAAAGAAGACTAGAAAAAAGAACATAGGAAAAATGCTCAGTCACGCTACCAATCATGAAAGTGCATATGTAATTTACAAGATAACTAGCAAAAATTACTTAATCCATAAATACCAAATGTTGCTTAGGATTTGGCTTTGCTGATGGTAGTAGCAAATAACATGAGTGAGAAATCTGGCAGCATCTAGTAAAGATCTAAACGATGCCTATCCTTCAAGCTGGCAATACCTATATAGTTCTTTTAGGTATCTATACTATAGTATATAAGGAGGCTAGTATAAGGATGATGATTGCAGCAATAGCAAAAGAAATCACTTAAATGTCCAATAGAGGACATTTTTAAATAAAGTATATAATATTCAAACATGAAATGTTATAAAGTGGCTAAAAGGAAAATTAGAATTTCATGTATCAACATGGATAAATCTCAAAAAACACAATGAGCAATGTAAGTGGCAGAATGATGCGTATGCTAAAATGCCACTTCTACAAAGCTTGAAAAAATACTCTATATTTTTTATGGATACATACGTATATGGCAATAGTATTGCTATGATCTGAAAGTCTATGTCCCTCTAAAATTCATATGTTGAAATCTTAATGCTCAATGCAATGATGTTAGGAGGTGGGGCCTTTGGGGGGTGATTAGGTCATGAGAGTGGAGCCCTCATGAATTAGCTTAATGCCTTTATAAGGGGACAAGAGAGCTCGTTTGTCCCCTTCCACTATGTGAGGATAAGGAGAACTCTGCAACCCTGCAGAGGGCCCTCACTTGACCATGCTGGCACTTTGATCTCAGTCTACCAGCCTCCAGAATCGTGGGTAACAAATTTCTGTTGTTAAAAAGTCACCCAGTCTGTGGTATTTTGTTATAGCGACCTGAGTGGGCCAAGACAAGCATTAAACACTCGCAGCGTTAAAAAACACAAAATTTAGGACGATGATTTTACCCTCTAGGTAGGCAAGGAGGGGACTGGAATTGAGGACAAGTACACAGGGAACTTCAACTAAAACCATAAATTTTGACATTTTTTAACCTGAGTGAAATTTAATAGGATGTTAAAAGGGGTTTTCTTAATATCTTTGAAATTCAGCTAAGGCCCTAAAGCCAAAGAAACTTACTAGACACATCCTACAGAATTTTATAACAAATGACCTTCAAGTATCTTAATCCCCATCTGTCATCTCCAGTCATTTTAAAAGGCTATATATTCACTGATGCTTTGAATAGGGCACTTTGAAGGGGATCTTTAGGAGGAAAAAGGCTTTGGCTCCCCTACACCCCACTGTGCATGTGATGCTCACCGCCCCCCGCCACCGCCACCATTGCCAAGCCAAGTGAGGGGCCCCAAGCAAATCAGTTATAGAGACTAGAAGTACCTACAAGAGAGGAGACTGGTGTCTATTTCCCGGCTGGATGTTTACAGAGCCCTGACATTGCAGGCCCTGGTGCTGCTTCAAGACCAGCGAGAGCAAGAGTTCTCAGGAGAGCCAGTGAGTATCAGCAGACATTTGCTGGCATCTGTGCCTGGGCTCTTATGCCCGTCTGGAGAACTGCAAAGGCAGGAGACTGGCTGGGGCAACACGCACGCAGTTACAGAGTGGGGAGAGAGGGCTGATTACATGGGCAAACTTTTTGCAGGAAAAGGATGCATGTTTTCCCATTGACCAAAAGGCCCTGCAAGGAGTAGCTAGGCATGAGTCATCTTGTAGAAACTCTACGGCCCAAGAACACAGCTTCCTGAGGCAAGGGGTCCCCAGCAGGAAGAGGCTTTAGCCCCAAAGATGTGGGGCAGAGGCTGAGAGTGAATTTCAAGAAGCCAACTGAATATCTGGAACAGTATGAAGCCCCCATTCATGGGTTTTCCAAGCAAACTATACCCACACCTGAATGCTTAGATTAATGGAGGCGATGAGGTCCAGCCAGCAGTAGGCAAGAGAGGGCTATACACAACACCAGCTAAGTACAAAGATTGTTTTGCTCCTCTTTAATCTGTATGCTGGGTCCCACGCTAGAGCAATCAGAAAGCAGGAGAGAGGCGAGAACCAATCAGAAAAATCACTCAAAGGAGAGCCATGATCTCCTACCTCACAGAGGCAGCAGTAAGAAGAGTTAAAAAATATTCAATTTGAGGGCTTCCCTGAGGGCGCAGTGGTTGAGAGTCTGCCTGCCGATGCAGGGGACACGGGTTCGTGCCCCTGTCCGGGAAGATCCCACGTGCCGTGGAGCGGCTGGGCCCGTAAGCCATGGCCGCTGAGCCTGTGCATCGCGAGCCTGTGCTCCGCAACGGGAGAGGCCACAACAGTGAGAGGCCCGCGTACCGCAAAAAAAAAAAAAAAAAAAAAAATTCCATTTGAGCTGCACATGATACCGGACTAAGATTTTGCATGTCCGAAAACGGGACCCCTCTTACGGCTAAATGTTAGCGAAGAGCTATGGGATCTATCAGAAATGTCAGTCACGGCAAGAAAGGGAGATTTAGCAGGGTGTCATTGAAAGCCCTTGTGAGAGAAAAAGTTTCTCATTTCTGTCTCCCAGAGTTTAGCCCTGGGCTGAACTCATTCCATGAGCAGTTATACAAACAGGGCAAAATGTTACTGTTTATTAAAGCTTGATGATGGTTTGGTCCGTAGCAGCCTTCAAGATGGCCCCGGTCATCAACGGTGACTGCCTCCCACTATTCATACCCTTTCGTAGTCCCCTGCCACAGGGTACCAAGACTGGTTTGTGTGACCAATAACATCTGGTAGAAGTTAAGTTACTTCTGAGATTAGGTTCTAAAAAAAGACCGTGGCTTCCCTCCCTCTTCCTCCCTCCCATCCTCCCTCCCTCCCATGTCCCCCTCCCCCAGCCCTTGCTCTGGGAGAAGCAAGTCCTATGAAGAGTTCTACTTGTAGAAGAACTGAGCCTCTGGCCAACAGCCAGCCGGAAACTGAAACCTGCCAACAACATGAGTGAGCTGGGAAGCAGATTTTCCAGCCCCAGCCGGGCTTGAGATTTCTGCAACCCCAGACTAGTTTGTCTACACTTCCTAAGAGACCCTGAGCCACCCAGGTAAGCCACTCCCTGACTCCTGATCCGCATAAACTCTGTGAGATAACAGATGTTTGCTGTTTAAGCTACTACATTTTGAGGCAACTTGTTATACAGCAATAGATAATTAATACAGTGGGTTCATAAATTTTTATTCCTTATGTTCTTCTGAATGTCTAAACATTTCTTAACAATTTCAATATATACCATGAAGATTTTTCCCATGTTTAGCATCTTGAAGCTAAAGTAAAGGAATCTTTTAGGGCTGAGCACATTCAAAGTATCTAGACACTGTCTCTAACTTGGATGAAAATTCTTACGGTCCCCCAAGAGCATTCTCATAAAAGAAACCATGCTTTGGAAGTGAGAAATGTCATGAAATGAGTTACTCTGAAATCAAACTATTAAAATAGTCTACAGAATCAATGGTCGATGGTAAAGGAACCAAACAGTGCCACCTGGGAGTGCAGGTTAATATTTACACATATATAGAAGGAAGGTGCCAAAGGAAGAGGGACAAAAAAAAAAAGCAACATTACTGCAATGCTCCTTACTGACACTAGATGGCAATAAGGTTTTATCGTGCAATTATATTTCAATTACACTGTTTAACCAGGGTAAAAATACTTTTAATGTGTGTAACTCAAAAAAACAAGGATATTATTTCTTAATTATTACTCAGTTAATACTATTTTTGAATTATTATTTCCAAATGGGAATTAAAAGAGTTACTTGTATTGATTTCTGACCTAAATCCATTTCTGAAAGCAGTTTAAATGTATTTATTATTCACTTTATAAAAATAATAGCTTAATATAATTAATAATGGTACTATTAGCATTCATTCAGCTCTTCCTCAGCATACCTGAAATTTGGGATAATTTAGGCAGAACTGAATCATAGTTTACTTTTGAAAGATTGGTGCTTATAAATCAAACTAGGAAAGTTCTCCAATAATTAACACAATAACACATTTCTCATTCTTTTCCTTCAAATTATTACCAATTTTAAGAGACTGTGTAGCATAATAATTAAAAGCACAGACCCTGGAACCAGACTGTGTAGGTTTAAATTCTAGCTCTACTTTGGATTGTATATCTCAGTATCTACCTCATAAATGAGTAACAAATGAATTAGTATACGTAAAGCACTAGGAATAATACTTGACACTTAGAAATGCTATTTAAATATTAACTGTTTTTATTATTCCACATAAGCTCCCTGTATCTGAGGTACAAAGTGCTATGGAAAGATATAGTAAAAACTGAAGCGTGAAATCTAGGTCAATTTCCCAATGCTACACAATTGACAGAATCAAAGTCCACAGATAAACTAGACCAACATTTGGAATTGCACTTTACTATTGACATGGAAGGTATGCTTCCAAAGAAAAGGAATCAACTAGGACTTAAAACACAAACCTTCTAAATCCTGAGCCAATGAACTTCCCACTGCACCATGACAAATAATTCTTATTTATGGACTGAAGAAATGACAGATGAAATTTTGAAATATTAACAGACAGTTTCATCCACCTACATTATTATAGTTATAACCATCCTCCACCTCATGAGATGTTCTGCTTTAACTGCCTCGGAGACTGACATAGAAGAATCCAGAAAACAGAATATTTTAAAAACTTAGGCCAGGCATCGAGGCAAAAAGATTTAGAAGCCGACTTTCCTGGTGGCTCAGTGGTAAAGAATCCAGCTGCCAATGCAGGGGAGACGGGTTCAAGCCCTGGTCCGGGAAGATCCCACATGCCGCGGAGCAACTAAGCCCGTGTGCCACAACTACTGAGCCTGTGCTCTAGAGCCCGCGAGCCACAACTACTGAGCCCACGTGCCACGACTACTGAAGCCCACACACCTAGAGCCCGTGCTCTGCAACAAGAGAAGCCCCCACAATGAGAAGCCCGCGCACCGCAACGAAGAGTAGCCCCCACTCGCCGCAACTAGAGAAAGCCCGCGCGCAGCAACAAAAAAAAAGACCCAATGCAGCCAAAAATTTAAAAATTAAGAGATTTAATTTAAAACATGTCCTGACATGTTAGGACAAAGCTTCCTGTGCTGTCAATACTCAAAAAGATTTGTCTGATGAGGAAGAAAAGGGAGATTTGAAAGAAAAGCCAAGACACTAGTGTGCCCCTGAGAAGGGGCCCTGAGTCTGATCCTACTCCCATCCTAATCTGAGCCCTCTGTTTGAGGTCAGAGGGAGGAATAATAAAATGCCTAGCTTTGTTTAAGGATTCTAGAGCAGAAGATTCTGCCCCCTTTCCATATGAAATCTGAGGGCTGTAGGACTCTAAATTCCTGTGTCCAGCATGTATAGGAGTAATGGAAAATCTGTATGCTATGTCTTGGCAGATGGTCCCATAAGAGTCCCATATAGTTCCCAAAGCCACAGAGTGGTGTGGTGGCAGTAGAATGATGGCAGAAATATAAGACAAGCACAGAAGCAGAGTTTCTCATAGTGAAGCTGGTAAGGAAGCATTAGAATTAGCAACACACAGAGAGCTACAAGAGCCAGTCATTGAGAAGCAGTAGACTGAAAGAGCCTTGGCCATCAGAAACAAGGGAGGACACAGCAGGAACTACCTTGGAAAATGGGTATATATTCTGGAAAGTGGGTGTATTAAGATATTGGTTCAGCTGTTTTCACAGAGTAAAATAACAGAGCCTTAAACAAGACGGAACACTCATTTCTGTCACATAGAAGTTCAAGGTAGTAGTAGTCTAGGGGGCTAGAGCTGGTCTGTGCTACCAGGTCATCAAAGAACCCAGGTTCCTTCTATCTTGCTGCTCTGCAACCCACCAGAATATTGCCCTTCTGCCATCACAGAAACAAAGCTGGCTTGCTATCATCATATCTTCATTCCATCCTGGGAGAAAGAGTAAAAGGATGTGGAAAGCTGAGGGCCAGGAGATGCCATTTAAGGGCATGACCATACCTAGCTTTAGGAGAGCCTGGGAAATGCAGTCACTGCATGGGTAGCCATACCCAGATAAAAACAAGGTGGTTCTTTGACTAAAGAAACAGAAAATGGGTATCTGTGAATAAGTGGTGATCTCTGTCATGCTTAGTAGCTCTTGAAAGTTGGTGGGGGGTTCGGGGGGAGGGCGGATATATTCAGAGGGCAAGTTTATGCACTTTCCAATGCCTTGATGCTACATAATCCCCTTGAATCTTAGATGCAACCCTGGGCAGGTAAGGGAGGCCTGAAATTTAATAAAATTAAGTTTCTCCCGCTCACTGAAATGGAGACATAAAATAGAAATTAAATTCAGCTATTGAAAAAAAATGAAGAAAGTTACATTTTTATACACTTTAATCTGTGGACTGACATAACAGCTACTCTTAATTCATATTACTTGAATATGCCTGGAAAACATAAAGCTATAGTTCTTTATAAAACCTTGACAAAGTTTGATTTTGCAATTATTGTGATATAGTAACAATAGCAATCAAAACATTGTTATATGTTTTTAAATCTTCACTATTCAAAATAATTCTACCAAATTTATTTATTCATTTTATCTCCAAATTTCTACACGTTTTATTCCTAAACTCCTTTCCACAGCTGGCTAAAACAGGTGTGGGCACGTAATCAAAAGTAGTCTGGCCAGTGCATTTCAGATGGCTTTAAACAAAGGCTCTGCCCACAGAGACAATGATGATAAACAAGCCAGTCAGTTTGTCCCTTTTGGGCATCCAACCCAGAAATAGATTGGAGAGAGTATGATAGAGCTATTTAGAGAAGCAAAGACAGAATCAGGCTATGAGCCAGCAGCAAAGGTCTTAAGGCACCATCAGTTAAATAGATGTGTGATGTGAAATAGAAATCACCATCAGTACTTGGGCTGCAGACTCACAAAACAATTGATGTGCTCCCCTACATTTTCTACCCTTTCTTGCAGTTAGGTTGGAGCCATGTGTCTAGTTCTGGACAGTGAAAGGTGAGCAGAAGTGTCCGGAATCACTTCTAGGTCAAGAACGAATGGTGAGACCCAGGAGGGGTCCCTCCAGCTTTTCCATCCCTTGTACAATGACTTCGGAAGCCACATGTTAATATGGCAGCACCACCGGATGATGGGCCTGGGGCCTCCGAGTGGAAGGAAATCCCTGCTGACTACATCACTTTGTGTGTACAGGAAAGACATTTCTGTTGTGTAAAGCCCCCGAGACTTGAGAGTTGGTCTATTGTGGCAGCTAGTGGTTAGTTATCCAGACTAGCACAGCAACCAAATGTTACAGTGCTTCCCATACTATAATTACTGCAGTGACAATAATTACACAGTCGCAACTTGTTGTTAAAAAGAACCAGTAAGTCTGGAACAGTTGTTTACAGCTGGTGTTTGTCCTGACTATGACCATGTCCTGACCATACCATACCATGGGTATGATCCATTCTGATCATACCTAGGCCATCTCATTTGGTAAATATTTCACATATTGCCCTGCTTATAGAGAAATCCTATTTACTTGTGTCCTTCAATTTATACTAAAAGTGAAAGCTTAAAAGTGTCAAATGTATTTGTAAATTATGTCAGAAGTTATAAATTAATGGATCAAATCCAAAAGACCTATTATATACATTAGACAAAAAGATAAAAAAGCTTAAATACAAGGGAAGAAAATGAGACAAACTCTAAAAGAAATGAGAAAAAGATGAAGTCTTTAAGTTATAGGTTACTAAGACCAAGGGGAAAAAACTGAAAAGAGAATTATTATCTATCTATGAAAAAGGAAATATCTTTATATTTAGGTACCACTGCAGTTATTTTACTTGGTAAAGTTGTGGCATTTCAAGAAAAGAAACCATTTTATCTTGTTTCCCAATAAATTACCTGTCTGAATGATACTTGCATATCAGTTGAAGAAATTTAGAGCAATTGAATGTATTTCATATACATTCCTGAAATTAAAATTTGCATTTCTTATACAGTTAAAATAGCAAAAGATGTAATCTAGCCACTTAAGTGAATGTTCTAAAGGATTAAATCCCATTTTCATTTGATTCTCTCTCTCTGAAGATAAAAAGACTATGCATAATAGTTTATTTAGTATTAAGAGAACTAAACTTCTCTCATTTACTTGTCTTTGCAGACTTATTGCAATTATTATAGTTTTATAGAACACATATGTATCCAAATGACAGAAAAATTGACTAAAATGCATATTACCTTATATTATACAAATCTTAACATATTGAATTATATATTAAAATATGTTCATTTAGTATGCTAATAACATAAAAGTCTGCCATTAAAAAAAAAAAGTCTGCCATTATTACAGAATGCAAAATACAATTCTGAAGTTTAAATATATACTCCATCACAGCATGATTTCCCCAAAGCCTAATAACATGAAATCAATTTTTTTTTAACATGGAGGTACATAGTAGAGATTATTTTTAACCCCTAAAAAAACCGGAATAATTAGCTCCCAGGCCAAGAATTACTTGGGAGCCTGAATATGGATAAAGTTGTCTTCCTGAAACTTACCCTCCAGTGGAACTTTACTAGATTGAAAAATATGATTGAACAACCTATTAAGGTTCTACCATTCAGATCTATAGTACTTTTCTGCAGCTTACAACACATTTTTAAACACACAGCCTCTCTGAACAGTTCTGTGAGATAGAGAGCACAGAAATTCTTATCTTAAGGTCCATGAACCTGGCAAACTGATCCTCTTCAAGTTGAATTTACTCCACAGTCCTATTTGTCTATTTTGTGAGACCCACAAGATTTTTTTTTAAATTAGTTACCAATATTTAAAAGTTTAGAACTTTCACATTAAAATAAAGAACGGGCTGCCCCAGTGGCTCACATTCCCAAGTGGCAATAATTGGTTTGAGGTGAGTCCCTTTTTTGAGGACTCTTTCTCTCCAATTCATGACAATCCCCACCACTCTCTATTACTCCCCAAAACTGAGAATACAGGGTCGGTTGGCATTTATCAAGTTCTGCTGGGTCTCCTTCTCTTATAACATGGCCTTTCTGGTCCCTGGGTCTGAGGGAAAAGGAGCCTGGTCACCTCAGTCACCCAAGGACCAGTGAGGATGCATTACTTATAGTTAAGGCTTGGGACCTTTGTTGGAAATCCATGCAGCGGAATTTGGAAATAACTTAAAAGGTTAAATATGAAAAAGATCTTTCCAGATCATCTCCAACTCTTCATTGTACAGAAGAGGAAACTGAGATCCCAGAAGGCTAAGTGACTTCTACCGTGTCATACAGTGAGCTTGCAGAAAAGCCCAGCCCAGAGCCCAGATCTCTTAACTCCAGGCTTCTTCCACTGGGAAAAGAAAGGAGAGGGGAGGGGAGGAGAGGGGAGGGGAGGGGAGGGGAAGAAAAGAAGCAGGAAAAAGAAACAACTACTGTGCAGAGGAAGGAGAGTAGGGACAAGATCTCCTTTCCCCCTCCCCCAGGCTGTGGCAATCAGCCAACTGCAGCTTGCTGCATATTTAATTTAAACCTTAGTCTGCCCTGGCAAGGACAAAGTACAATCTGTTTTATGTAAAAAGTCTTCCCTGAGGAAAGCCTCGGCCTCCAGCTGCGAAACTGATTGATGTTCTTCAAGCCCCCAGGAACCTCTGCTGGGATGCAAGGTTGTGGTTTCCAAAAGAAGAGTTTGTAAAAGGGAAGCACTGAAAACAAAATTTTTTTCGCTTTATTGTGTTTCTCACAATCTGGGAGAATTAGACTGTAACAGGGTGGAGAACATAATAATAAAGGCTCTGTTTTAAAAGCAGATTTCAGAGTTCCACACGGGAGGGAAGGAGCTAGGGATGGCAGTGGGCTGAGGGGGAGAAAGCAGCTTATTTGCATAGCAAGCACTCTGCTTTTACCTAGACTGCCCATTCTAATCACTAAAGATACCAAAATGTTGTAGAGAAGCTTTAGATGCACTTGGCAGAAGACTGAGAGCGTGGATGTTTTTATCTGGAGTGTTTGTGAAACATTCTAATAGAGATTAAAATCCATCTTATTTTGAAAATGTTGTGGTATTCCCCGATTCTCTCTTTAGGAGACCCTGACCTGAAGTGACACTTCCTGTGAAACCAAGGTCAGTTATGAAATACAGTTTTTGAGTTGCCTTCTGAGTGTTGCTGGATTGGTCAGCATCAGGTGAATCTCCTGCCGGGTTTTTGCTCCATCCCTTGTGATGTCTACACTCACTTGGGGCCCAATGCACAGGCAGCAACACTGAAGTGTACCCCTGAGTCCCAGAGCTGACCAAGGTTAACCCCGGAGGCCTGCGCTTCCCTCTGGCCCCTAGGACCGCCCGAGGCCGACTGTGTGTCAGGCTGGGAGGAGGGCATATGGATCTAGGTACACAGGTCTGCCTTCACCTTCTGGCTCAGGGGGCGGAACTTCAGCTTAGAGCCAGAACAAAGCCACAGCCAGGTCAGGGCTAAGGAGCTTGGACCAGTCTTGGGATGGAGCCAGGACCCAGAAACCATTGCCATGAGCCACCAGCTGGCTCTGGTCCCAGGAACATGTGCAGCTGCCGTGCAGGCCAGATTGGGCCTGTAGACTGTCACTGTGCCAACAGCTCCATTAGGCCTCCCAGTCTCTGCTCCCGGCAGGCTCACACCCAATGGCCTGTGTACTTTGGCATCAGCCTACCTTTAGGTGTGTCCTGAGGTGACTGAATAAACATTTAGAAAAGCCACATCACCTGCTAGTTCTTATGGCTCTGGACATTACATTGTTGTTCTAAAAATCTATAGAGGTCAAGGTGTATAGGTACAAACCTCTGAAGTTTGTTGGCCTGAAGAAAATGAAAGTGCCAACGATTTTCCTTAACTCTGTGTGGTCTAATTTAAGTGCCTGTCATTAGCACTCTAACTAGAGCAACCCAGGCTCCATGACAGTGGAAATAGAAATCCCGCCCCCTATGTCCAAACGTTGGGGGCAAACCAATGAATGGCCACATTCACAGCTTCCTGATACCTTGGGCATAAAGCTTCGGTAATAAAGTTATCATCAATACAATCATATCAAGAAAAGGTCCAAAAAAGGGAATCTTTATTTTAAAAAAATTATACTCTTCCTTTGCTATACTAGATCATCTTCTGTATCAATAGCTATTCTCCAAGTCAACGGGTCCCACTGACCACCTGGGAACTTTTTCTGAAAGATTAAGCTTCATCTCTTCCTAATTTTGTTCCCTCCCAAACTTATTTAGCCCTCTCCAGCTTGGTTACAAATTCCAGCATTTTAACCAGCTGTACCTAGTCCATCTTTAGATTCTCTTATCACCAGGGAAAAGCCTGTACAGCTTCTCCGTAAATTTTGGCCTTCAGGCAGCTTCCTAATGAGAATAAAGGGCAGCATCCCACAGTGGGGCCAGCAGGATCAGTCCCATGGAGAGCGGCCCAATAGGGCTTAAGCTATAAAGACAAATAAGACAAGCTCTCAGTGCTCGGGAAACTCATCATCTAAGGGTGACCACTGCTATGTTGCTTAACAAGGTGATAAGCTACAGTGTGAACTGAGTGCTATGGGAACACAAAGGCAGCGATGATTAATTATACTGCGTATGGGGATTAAAGATCTGGGAATGTTTCCCAGAGAGAGTAGCAGTTGAGCTGAAAATTAAAGGATGAACAAACTTTGATGAGGAGGAAATTTAGTGGGCAGAGTGCACAGCAAGATGCATTCCAGGAAAAGGCATGGTGCAGAAGTCCTCCCAGCACCGAGAAGTGTTGATATAGGAAATGTTTGGAGCGAAGAAGGTCGTCTGGTACAGTTGGAGTTTATGATAGAATGTAGGGGTGACACAAAGACTGAAGAGTTAGGTTAGGCCAGATGGTGACTGTCTTGAAAAACAAACTCCTTGGACTTTATCCTGAAGGGACTGGTGAAGCATGTGAAGGATTTTGAAGGACTGCCTAGGTCAGGAGTTAAGGTTAGTGTGTGTCACAAGCAAAATGGTCTAGAAATGACTCTGGGAGGTCACTTTAGGTAGCCTGGCCAGACCAACTAGAGCAGGGGCCTCCCGCTTCTCCCCATGGTATGGGCTGCCCCAAACTCATTGGACTGGTGGCTTCTTCTCCACCCCCAGTCAGGTAAGCCACAGGCCTCCCTGCAGGCCTCCAATCTCCAGAGCTGCAAAACTGGCTTTCCTGGACAGCTGAAAATATCTAACATCTACCTCAGATTGCTTGGTGCCCCAGAATCTGTTTGTATCCCCACAGTGAGATAAGTTGTTCTCTCACTTTCTCTGTCTGGAAAGCAACAAGGAAGTATGGTCCTTTGCCTGGAACATAAACCTTAGTAGATGGAGGAGAGGCTGAGATCACAGACTTCTGCTCTTCCTGTGGACACTTGCTCAGTAAATTTCCTCAAGAAAGCCTGTTTCTAAATCCACACCATAGGGTGTTATGAAATGCTTTCTGACCTTGGTGATTTCTGACCATGGTGAGCCATAAAGGCACCCACATTGCACCAAGATGGGACCTCTTAGGAATGGAATAAGGCATTTCCCCATTGTCAGTTAAGAGTCTTCAAGTTGTAACAGAAAATCCAACTGAAACTGGCTTTAAAATTGAAGGGGATTTTTGATTCACATAACTGTTGGGGGTGGATATAGAGAAGCTAATCCAGGGTCTCAATGTGTTATCAGTGGCCTATTTCTTTCTGTCTCTGCTCTGCCTTCTCTAGTGTCAACCTCATTCTAAGGCTGACTCCCTAACAGTTGTAGGAAGGCTGACAGTCACAATCAAGTCTCGAACATTCACATCCCATGGTGAGAGGGCCTTGTGGATCAGCATTCCAAGCCAGTGTCCCGAAATTCATCTTGACTAGATAAACTCATGTCACATATTTATGCTCACATCAATTCATGTATTCATTTAACAAATATTTGTTGAGTATCTACTACTTGCCAGCCACTCTTCTAGATTCCAGGACATGGAAATAACACTGAATGAGTGATTGACTTAAGCCAGTTGGTACCTACCACTAGAGCTAAGAGTGTGTTCTGTTTCCCCCAAAGCACATGGACAGTATAGGGGTGGAAGTGAATGCTTGGGTAAAGACCTCTGTGCTATTAGGAAAGGGGTAGGAGAGAATGGATATTACTTAGGCAGCCAAAAACCTCTTGCTACTGAAAGTGTGGTCCGTGGACTGGCATTACTGGTATCACCTGGGAGCTTACTGTAAATGCAGAATCTCAGGTAGTACCCCAGTTCTGCTGGATCAGAATCTGGACTTTAACAAGGTCCCCAGGTGATCATATAAACATAAAACTCTGAGGAGCACTCATCTACAGGACAGATAAAAACATTGTTATGATTGGGGCTGTAGGGGAACGAAGTTGGAGAACAAACGAAATGGTCTCTGTAGCAGACACAAGTTGGGATGACTGCCAGCTCATGACAACTCTCCCTGTGAGAATTATACAGCTAGCTCCTCTTTTAGAGATGATTCATCTAAGGGGAGATACACCTGCCAAGGTGGGCCAATTAATGGATCATTCTTCTGGGCATTTCAAACATGAACGGTGAGAACAGGATATAGAAGGCTGTTGGAGCAGAGTTGCAGGTTGACAGAGCCCTAGCACGTCCAGAAGTAACTCATCTGGGGACCCACAAAATGCTCTGAGGCTTGGTTATTTGGCAACTCCTTTGATTCATCCATTGCCTAAAATATCCTCTTTTTAGCTTAAGTTAGCTAAAAGGGGTTTCTCTTGCTTCTCATTGAAACAACTTTAACTTATATAGCTTTGACTTTATCAGTATAGTTATGTACCAAGGATGAGAGTTTTTGTTCTGCCTTGAGGGAAAGGGCAAAGTCAATTCATTTCACCATATAGCGTCTGAGATGCATAAGTTGCTTTTCTCTTTAGCTTCCAAACTTGACTCCTAACACAAGCTATGAACACTGAATTTCATTCACAATTGACATAAGCATAAAAAGCCATTTTTACAGTATTTTTTTAAAATTCTACATATTCTGAAAATGCTCATGGGTTCCATAACAAATGTCCAATTTTTGGTTTACTTTCTGTATATAAATGAATGTATCTTTCCAGAAGGATTAATCCATTGTTCTCTTTCATCTGACCATCTATTGTTAACTTTTTCAGTTGCAGCTGCCTTTTATAAATATATCTACCAAATGATTGAATTGTTGTTATACCAATTTTTCTTCTTTTACATGCAAAATGTTTTTAATCGAATGTTGGCTAATAGCTAGGCTGTTTGGAAATTAACAATCCTAATAGATGAGAACAACAGTATAGACATTTAAAGCTTAATTACTCCTTCAGGCTCATTGTGAGAAAATCAAGGCTTTTTTAATTTGTCTGATTCTGTATTCCTTGGAATATTTCATCTTATTTTACAATATTCTCTTTTTCTTCTTTTTTTTTTTTTTTAAAAAAGCTAACCCTAATACAACAAAACAACGAGGAGGTCAAACCTTACAAGGAACAAACATGACATCACATAGGGAAGTGAGTCACTGTGCATCAGACTGGGAACTGAGTCAGGACTAAACTGACTCACATCTTTCTGGGCCAAGAACCAATTCTAGTTATATCATGTTGGAAAATGACTCATATATTACCTTTATTAGCTCCCCTCAACATCAAATCAACTGCAAATTGGAGTTGATCTTATGAAACTCAAGTGGCCCTGTTTGAGCCATTGCTCTCTGCTGGTACACAGAGGGGTTTTGTATGAAACTAACTTCCTGTTTGGCTGCAGGAACTCATAAGCCTAGCCTCATCAACAGGGTGCTACACTTATCTGAGCTGACCACATCTAAACTTAATCTTTTTTTTTTTTTTAAACATAATCTTTGTAGTCTCTATACGGTAAGGACATTTTTTGGATAATCTATTGGTGGATTGAAAATCTGTTATCATTCATGTGTTTTTTTTTTTTAATGTTGTAGAAAATAATCTGAAAAAGCAACTATTTTGTCAGTAGAAAGTCAAAGTCCAGCACTAACTAACAGCACTCTTTTCTGCCTTGTATTTACCTCTGCAACTAAACTGAATACAACAGAAAGTTGCATTGATAAAGTATTCCAGTTAAAATTGGAAAGGAAAATAGGGAAAATTAGAGCTCCTAAATCACGAGACAGTTCCCAAAGTATCTTAAATAAGCACCTTATGAATACCTGGAAGTCTACAATGAATTCTTTTTTGATGTATGCATTGTTTTTAGCAGAATCCTCTAACTGGCTAATATAGCCACAAACATACAGAAATTTCACATACACATTCAGAAGTTCTGACAACACTGCTGCCACTCTTCCGTTTGACAATTGGCTAGGACAGAACATCAGCTGCCCCCTTTAGAGCGGACACAAAGTTCTCTCCAATAATCACCACTTCTCCACAGTCCCCACTATTCCCTTTTTCTTAAACAGGTTCATTTTTCATTACTTACTTAATCCCTGGTAGGCATTTGAGTTTGGAACCCCTGATAACTAGATTTCTAACATCTTTTTCTTACTACTAAATATAATACAAAGAAATAGAACATTTTAAAAGAGTGTAAACATTAAAAACTTATTCACATTGCAGATTGGCCAAGCTTAGTTTTGATTTTTCAATCAGATCTTTCTTTATTAAACACGTATTGAGCATCTTATTTCTGCAAGACAAAGTGCTAGATACTACAAATAAAAGTATAAGATGCTGGCCTTGCCCTCAAATTGCTTGTGATGTAATTGGACAGGTGATAGAAGCATGTTCTTTATTTAAACTTCTATCTTTAAAAGCCTTAAAATGAGGCTTAGAGACTATATATAACTTAACCAAAACTGCAGACACTAGAGCTTATCTTTCTGCATCTAGGGACCTTCACCTTTCAATCAAAAACATTGCAATACCTAATATTTGAGTAGCACTATATTATGAGATATAAAATTCTATAGGGCAAAGTCTTTATCCTCAAGAAATCTAGGGACTTCCATGGTGGTCCAGTGGTTAGGACTCTGTGCTCTCACTGCCAGGGCCCGGGTCTGATCCCTGGTTGGGGAACTAAGATCCCGCAAGCCATGTGGCACGGCCCTCCCCCAAAAAAGGTTAAAAAAAAAAGAAAGAAATCTACATTCTATTAGGATTGTAAAGACATTAACATTAAATAATTCAAATATTTGGCAACATGTGGTGACACATGGAGCAAAAACCCACCATAGCAGTCAGAGATCACTTCCTGTGCAGATGTTCGCAGAAGGCCTGATCCCACCTCTGAAACTTGAGCAACTCTCCTGCAGACATTACCCTTGACTTAATTGTTCTAACCCTAACCCAAGGCTGTGAGCCAGCTGAAGACAAGTTAAGGTTTTCCCCAGAAAACCTGCTTAATTCTGATTAGTGACCACAGGGAAAGTTTAAGCAAGGAAGTAGTGGCAGGCGTGGGAGGGAAGAGAAAGGTAAATACAAAGTCCCAAAGAGAAGGGAGCTTAAATTAAGCAGGTACTCTAAGAACCAGGCTGTAGATAACTTCCAGATTCCGTAGTCCCTGCCCCCTTGGATTCAGAAACCTACACGAAGATTTTTGCCACTATTGGGGCTTGAGAGAGCTCAGCTAGGGTCAGATGGTGACCTTCAGGAGGACATCCTGAGCTTATACACTATATGATCCTTTCTCCTCTCCCTTCCCTTTGTGTTACCCAGCCCCTATCCTACTCTGATCTGTATTGCAGGAAAAGGTGGGTTGTTCTCCACAGTTTGCTTTCACGGAGCTCCCGTGTCACTGGCTGCCCTTAGTGACTGGCCAGTGGGAGGCACTGGCATGAGACCATGGAGGAGATGGGGAATGGCGGAAACCTGAGGCTGCAGCTCCCTCCACCTTGGACAGCTTCTCAGGTGACTGATGGGTCTCCTCTCTGGCTTTAGCTCCTGTGGGACAGGGCTGTCATGGTTCCAGCCACTGCTAGGTGACCCTGGCTCCCGAGGCTTTACCTGTAACTCTGCCTCCTTCACTTCTGTCTCTGGTGATAAACCTGTTTTGCTCCCAGCTTCTCCTGTGTAAACAATTTCTGTATTGAATTTCTTCTCTTATAAATACTTAAAGTGGTTTCTGATTTCCTTGCCAGATCCTGACTGATACATATATATGTAAAGGATTGATACAGTAAGGTGGTAACTTGCCAAGTAGTGCAGTTACAGTATTCAAGAGTAGAACACAATTCCTAAGACTTCCCTGCCCCCTCCCCAATAGGCAGGAATTGCATAAGTGACTGTTCAAAGAGAAGATCTATCTCACTGAGCTTCAGGAAAAACTGGGCCACCAGCTGAGTAGGAGCAGTTGTAATATGAATCCATCGCCCTTACAGTATATTATGAGCACCAAGTACTCCACAGTTCTCCTATCACTGGCTCATCATCCATGAGAAACCAAGGGTATGTAATGGGCATGCAGTTTAGCCCACAAACTTGGGTGTGCCAAGAGCTCTTGCAATTCTTGAGTTTATTTAAATTAACAGAAGATTTAAAGAGGTAGTGAGAGAAGATAAAAGCAGAAATGTTTCTGTTTTTTAAAAAAAAGAGGAAGACATAGATGAAAGTCAGAAAGAGAAGGGGTGAAAGGAGCTAGCCCGTGGGATCTTGTGGTCTGAACATCAATGCACTCAATCCCCTTCATGGAACAAGGGACATAAAGGGAATGAACAAGTGGCCAAATGAGGAAGCTGGAAAAGTGATTGTTCCTCCGTAATTAGGTCACCCTCCTGGCTTCACAGTGTAGTCAAAATGCCCACATTTTGGAAAAACAGATATTCTCAGACAAATAAAAATGCAAAACTGCATTTCACAGTAAAGAATGATTCACAGATTGACGATGTCCTTTTTATAAATCAAAATATAAAAAGTTTCTCTCCTTTAACATACAAAGGACAGTTTACATACTAAATTTCTTCTATCTCTTAGATATAATTATAATATCTCTTAGATTATAATTTATGAAAAATTATACAAATTATGTATACACACTCTTTTGCATGTAAATGTATCTATATATACAAAACTTATATAAATTATACAACTATACAATTTCTAAGTCATCAAACCAAATCTTCTATGTCTCATCTTCCAGAGCCTGTTGTTTTTTAGAACACACACATAAACCCTCCAAACACTTCAAGATAGTTTTAAATAAATTCAATTTATTAATAGAAATCAGGCTGAGATTCTTTATACTCCATATTCACCTGCATTGTTCCAGTAAAAATGTAATAAAAATGCAGGCACATGCTGCACATACTAAATTAGAAAAAACAGCTGTGCTTTTTACATTGTCCTGCCCTAGATGAAAGGCACCCAAGACAATCTGAGCAGCTGGCATCCCCTACATGGCGTGCTCATCACCACAAGTAAATAAAGTCAGTAAATTACTGGCAGAGCACAGGGGGCCATGATGAGTCTAGGAAATAACCCTTTCATCAAACTCTCTGCACATTGCCTATTGCCTGGGCAAAAAGCAAATAATGAGGATCAACGGGGAATTAATATTTTAGTCAAAGAGGAATGGAGATGAATGCATAGTATAAATTATTAACCAGCACCTGTACTCTATCCCCTTGGCACAATGTGAATGAGGCTTCTAAAGAAACAGGATACACATCTTGTGCTTCCCTAGCAATACTTTCTTCAACCAATGAATAATATTCATAAAGATGCACATTTCGGAGACATTCAGGAGGGAAATTTATACTTGAATTTCTCTACCTTTCTGTAACAGAATGTAAGCAAAACATAAATATTTCTGTTTATATAAACATATATGTGTGTTACGTTATTTGTCTATAAATATTACTCTGCTGTAGCAGGGAAACAAGCCTCGGGTTGGGAAGCAAGACCCATCAGTTCTAGCTCTCTCTTGGCTATGACCAGCAGTGACACCTTAACCTCTCTGGGCCTCAGTTTTCACAACTGTACAATAAGGGGTTGGATCACAGATGACCTTAAAGGATCTTTTTAGCTTTACTGTTCTGATAAGGACTTTGTAATAAGCAAATAGTAAGAACTAAGAGATAGTTGCCACCAGAGCTCCAGCATAAAATTTTTAAATAAATATAAAAATTGTTCACTTCTTTAATCCAATAAAACATATACTGGCACAGGAGAAAACATATATGTATATATAAGATGATATACACATGTATGTCGCTGTTCCTTAATGAAAGAAAAAAACAGAATATGGAATAGTTAACCAATAATTGTACACTTAAGTGAAGGAGTTCTGTACTTGCTTATCAGTAGCTTATCATGAAAGTTACACAAGAAATTATTACATAATTAGCCTTCAGATTTTGAGAAATAATAATACTTGAAATATTGAGCAATAATAGACTTGAAGTTTCCTGGATATGTAATTCTACTAAACAAAAGACAAGGCAGCATTCACTATATGCTATAGGACACCCTAAAATGAATGACTTGGAACCTGTTTGCCAAGAGTCCACCACAGGAGACAGGAGAACATAAATCACTTTCAATAATACAAATCAGGCCTGGATTAGGTTACTTATAGGAAGGTGTTCATAAGCTAAAGAGAACACAGAACCAGGGAGAGGGAAACCATGGAGAGAGAGATCATTGATCATTTAGGATTTTTTTCAACAATTAAGGAGAAGCCTCCCAATCACTGCTGTGACACAGGAGGAGTAGATGTCAGAGCTTAGAGAAATTTGGAGACCATCTATTCCTATCCTCCCGTTTTATAGACATAGAAGTTAAGGGCAGAAAGGGTATATCCCTTGCCCCATATTAAGTATTTGGCAGAGTTAGACTAGACGTGAAGTCTTTTAACTTACACTCTGGTCTGCCTTCCCTCACTGCTTCCCTTTTCTCTGTGTGGGTCCAAAACAAATTCTTCCCTGACTGACTTATGGCAAATGGTCCTCCTGGGATGAATATACTGTTGTTACCTCTCCGTCCCTGAGAAGTTCCTCCCTAGTCAAAGTTTTTCCCAAGCTAACTAATGCTTTGGTTGGTCAGAACTGTTTTTAAGCCATCATTCTAAATATCATCTCCCAGCTGAGAGATCTGGGAACCAAGCTATTCATACCCACTGACTTCACTGTGTTACTCCCAGAGTGGAAGAGCCAGCATGGCCTGTGTGATGTAGGTCAGTGACTCACTGACAAAGCATCACACAAGGGAACAGGATCTCTCTGAAGATCCTGTTTGATGTTAGGTGGGCTATAAATCTCTCTGAATCTTAGTTTTCTTATCTGTGACATAGAGGCAAATATTCATTTAAATTTCCGAGACTGTGAAGATAAAAAATAATTGTCAATATTTTTTTTAAAATTTGTTTTCATAGGGCTTCCCTGGTGGCGCAGTGGTTGAGAGTCCGCCTGCCAATGCAAGAATCAGATCTTAAAATTTTATTTTAGTTTATTTCCCCATTTCAAAAGAGAAAAAAGGGACCAGAGGATTTTGATTTGTTCTACATCACTCAGCTAGATGGTTCTAGAGTTTAGGCTAAAAACTCAGCCTTTTGATATGCAATTCAGTGCTTTGGGCTCTATGCCATATAGCTCACCCTATTCAAAGTGCTTTATAAATATGAAGATATAGAACATGTAAAATAATATACTCATATTGAGGCTTGGTAGGACACAAGATGGCAATCTCCTACACTGTCAAAACAGACTTTCTCCCCCTCCCCCAAGCTATTTGTTTATCTTATAAATTACGTGGTAGGCCTTACCATATAATTTCATATACGAAGACGGATTGGGAGTCATCTCCTACAACCTAACAATTTTGAGATGATAAAGCTGAGTCATGATGAGGGAGGCAGCGAGCAGAGGAGGGACTGACTGTACGAAAATAGTGCTTTACGAGGCTGGAGTTTCACAGACCACAGGGAAAGCTCTAATCCTTCCTCTCCCATTCCACCTTCAACAAGGGCAGTTGGTAGACCTCTCTCTTGCCCACTTCCACATATATCACTCAAACTTCAGGTTACTTTTTGGTGATTTAATTCAGGCTCCTAATCGTGTGGCAATACCTAGATGAAAATGACAGGTTTGGAGAAAGAGATCCAAACCGTCAAGGTTCGAACTCTCCACTGGACTGGTCGGCATTTGGAACTTACCTGCAGGATGCTCCTCCCTAAATCACTCAGCTATAGTATTCTCCCGAGGAATAAATGCTACTCTACTAGTCCCCACTATGCTCTGCAGAAAAATGGTTTAAAACAGTGTAGCCGGAATGGATTCTGGAGAAAACATCACCCAGAGCCCTGCTACTGAAAGAAGGTGGGAAGAGGGCAGGACGGTGGCTAGCTGTCCATGGAGTATCTAGAAATACTAGGCTTTTATCGGATAAAAGCGCCTTGGAGGAATTAAACTATTTCCCCGTGTTGTTAGGTTGGGGTCAGAGGCCAGAGCTGCCTTTTAGACCACTTTTCTCTGGACAAAACAACAGCAACATTTCAAAATAAGAAAAGAGGGATTCTTCTCAAAGACAGGAGTCATTTCACAGACTTGAAATCAGACCGCACTGAAGCTTCGTCTAAAAAAATAATGGTTTTTCTTGACATTTTAAACAGCACAATTTAATGGCTCAATGTTTCATTTGACATTTAGGAAGTCATCCATCTCCAAGAAGCTTATTGGCAAATCTTCTCAGTTCCCAGAATTAGCAAATGTAGCGTGCATGTGAACACATTCTACAATAGCCCAAAAGACTCTTGAAAAAGGAAGCCCAGGACACTGAGAACTAGCTATTACCTACACTGGGCTGGATCTGCCCCTAACCTCAGGGCCTGCCAGCCCACCTTCTGTAAACCACTGATTTCTCTTAGTCAGCCTCCTCATGACCAGAAGGAAGAAAAATCACAGTCTTAGCTTGGTAAACTATTGTAGTTAAGAAGATGGCTGAGGGGCTTCCCTGGTGGCGCAGTGGTTGAGAGTCAGCCTGCCGATGCAGCGGACGTGGGTTCGAGCCCCGGTCCGGGAGGACCCCACATGCCGTGGAGCGTCTGGGCCCGTGAGCCATGGATGCTGGGCCTGCACGTCCGGAGCCTGTGCTCCGCAACGGGAGAGACCACAACAGTGAGAGGCCCGCGTACCGCACAGTGCACACAACAGAGAAGCAGGTATTCAGGAGTGAGACTGCTTTGGTTGGAGTTGTGGCTACTCTACAGGCTACAAGCCGTGTGACCTAGGACACATGACTTAACCTCTCTGTGACTTGGTGTTCTCATTTCTAAAATTAGGATAGTAATTAACTATCTCGCTGGGTTGTTAAGATGATTAAATGGGTTAATGTTTGTAATGTTCTTGGAACAACCTGGAAGAGCAAAAGCTGTGTAATTGTTAGAAAATAATAAATGACATGTAGGTAACAACTTTTTTCAGATCATTTTTGTACTGATTCTCACTGTATGTGACCCAAGCGTAAGCCAATCAAAGCATCATATTCCTCCTGGCCTCTGTGATTGCTACATGGCATATCGTCTGCATAGGGTATGAGGACCAATAGGTTATGAGTCTACTTCTGGGATTCCTGGTTCTTTCCTACCGAGCTTGAATCTGAGAGGATATAGAGTCTGGAACTGCTGCCACCATCGTTCAAATTTGAAGCAAGAATCTATCTGAGAATAACAGTGAAGCAGATCCATAATAGAGAAAATGGGTCCCATTGACATTATTTGACCTGCTAGATCATGGGATGCCTGAAATCAAAACTCCCCCATACTTCTTATTTACATGAGCCAATAATTTCCCCCATTTTCTTAAATTAGGTGCTTTTTCTGTTGTTAATCATTTGCAACAGAGGTTAAACCAAATTGATACAACTTACAATATATCTCAGGGTCCAAAGTAGGTATCATGGAAAAAAAAAATTATAGTCTCATCAGAATTTAAAATATCAAGTTCCGGCTTTGTTATTTTTACCAGGTCGCTTAACTTTTCCTGGTCTGTTTTCTCATCTGAAAATCCAGAAATTAAACCAAATAATCTTTAACCTTCCAACTCTAAAATTTTATGACCATGCCTTAAATTAAGGTCTTCTTTGCTACCTTCAAGACTGCTTTTAAGTTCAGTTTTCCATTCACTACAAAGCCAGGAAGAATAATTCCCCAAAAATGGTTTATTTGTTTTTTGGCTATTGGGCATTTTTAAGGCAGAGACTGGAAGGGAATAGAACAGAGTCAATCTAGTGATGACTTACATGATTTTTCAACAGCTTTGCCTCATTTCATACATCATAATTTGAATTGTGTACCTACTTTCATGTAGGAAAGACACAGGTTAGATTAAAAACACCTTTAAGGAAACTTGTCAGTTCACAAGCTAGCAGAAAGCTATGGAAGTTCTCTGTAGTTAGCAATAGATAGGGAAGCACGGAGGAAATTGTCTAGCCATCATCTGCCACTATATCCATTCTTCGTCTCCCTTGCAGAACAAATTCTATGCTATCCTTGAATGATTGCTACCTCATATAAGCATTTGTATAAATGGGGAGGAAAAAGTAAAGAAATGCAAAATATATTTACAGAATGAAAGATAGTATGATAAATCCTGTTAGCTAGAGAACACTTGGGAACTACTCAGAACATAATCAATTGGAAGAGGAGAGGAAAGGACCATTTCTGAGCAAGTTAGATAGATGTTTCTTCATCCAAGAACTAAAGATCACATGCTTGATTCATAAGAAAGATCTTCAAACTATTCAACTTAATTTTAGATGTAATTCTAATGAGTTGATATCCTCATTTCTCAGGCCACCACAAAGTAGAGACAGTCACTTAGTAAGGGAGTAAGGTAGTAGAAATGGATTCACCTGGCAGCCAACAGAAAGAGAGGAGGCAGAAAACCATAAAACGCCAACATAACTTAAAATGAGAACCACGGCAGGCCAAGGCGATTTACATACACCTCAGTAACACTCGCTGGAGCGTATTTATTTTTACTTAACAAACACAGAAGTACTGCTTACTATGTGACAGGCAGTGTTCTAAGTCTTCTACTAATATTACCTCATGTAATCATTTTAACAAACCTGTAAAGTACTGAGAGCTTAAATAACTTGCCCAAGGCCACACAATTCATTACTGGCAGAACCAGGATTCAACCCAGGCAATTTCCCTCCCAGGCCCATTCACCTAACCAGCACACCACACTGCCACAGCTGCTGCCACCGTACAGCAAGCTTCATTACTATTCAGTATTCACGACGACCGCCATCAATAAATGTAGAATAGATAACCAACATATTCTGTGAAATAAAGCCAAAAAGTGAAAAATTCAGTGTAAAATATTTTATTCCAAAGTAATATACCAATATGACCAATCATATGATTGTAATAATAATATCTGGCCTTTAAAAATAAAAACTTGAGGTATCTGGGAAGTCCATTACCCTGACCCTCCTCATTCCCTGTTAATGACAGGTGAGTAAAATTGCAACGTTGTAGTCCAAATTCTTTACATTTAAGCAACAAACATTATCTTGAACCTCTATAATGAAATTTGCTTTCCCTACAAAGCCTCTAAACACAAAGGCAAAAACCTACAGCCAAAAGAAAGAAATTAAGTTGCAGTCACAGAAAAAGCTGCTGGGGGTTTAAAATTCAGTCCCTACCTGGTAATGGGATTTATGATCATCAGAAGTTTTTTCCCAGATAAAATATTAAACCTATCATATACAGTAATTAATTTCAATACTTAGAGTTAGGCTATGAGAATGGAGATACGATACAGAATAAGAAAAAAGTTTTGGTCCTAGTCATCTCTTTCTTTATGGAACAAATAACTTCTTGGAATTCTCTGGAACATTTTTGTTCACCTCGTCATATTTACCACCTCTTTTACCCTTGTATTAAATTTCACTCTTAAGCCACTAATTGTAGGGTTGGATTTATTCAATATTTTAGGAGTAGCACTGTGTGTGTGTGTGTGTGTGTGTGTGTGTGTGTGTGTGAGAGAGAGAGAGAGAGAGAGAGAGAGAGACAGAGACAGACAGACAGAGATAGAGAGAGGAAGTTTACAATGTGTGTGGTCAAAGCAAGAACTATTTACTTCTTTTAAAGAAGTATCAATAATGTGCATGCCAAGACGGCAGCCAAAGGAAGAGGAAGCCCAGTACTGTCTATAGAAGCAAGCCAGAGAAAGTAGAGCCAAAAATAATCTGGCTGAAAGAAGGAAAGACAACAGAAACAATGAAGCTGATGAGTGTCCAACGCTGAGAACATTTAACCTTTCATAATTATCACGTGTGGATTTCCTGTAAATTCTTCAAGACTCAAATTCGACCTACATTCACACACACACGTAAATTGAGGACCTGATTATAATATAAAAGTTCTGATTGTTTCCTTAAATTCACCTCTCCTTACTTTAGCAGTTATTTTTAATTTACCTGAGAAGGTTTATACTTTCTCTATTTGTTCTGTTAAATTTATATTTCCTACTATTCTCAGTCAATATTTTTGGTGTTGACTTTCATAAGCCCATAGTTTTTCTTAAACAAGTGACTACTGCAGAACTTTGAAATTTTAACCTCAAGTGCACAGGATTGAGTTAATTATATCTTTTATTTCATGGCACCTTAGAAGGGTCCATGCAAGACCCTTCTTTCCACCACCACATCTTTTCTTCCGTGATCTCCATGCCCAATACCTGCCCCAACTGTAACACCTGATGTATTTAATATATGTATTTGAATATCCACTTATCTTTGTTAAAAGCTTACTGATATTCTGTGTTAAAAATACATGTTTTTAATTTACATAAAATTTTAATTACGTAAATGGTATTATTCTACAGAACTGATCATTCCTATATTTTTTCACTATATACTGTATATTCAGTTCTATCTGCATTGCAGTATATACATCTAGTTTGGTGCTTATAATAGTAACAACCCATGGTAATCATGCAACACAAATGACTTATTCATTCTCTTGTTATGGTTCCCTAGGTTACTTCCAGCTCCACCCACTACTATGAATAATGCTGGAATCAACGTTCTCATACATCAGTCCTCAGTTTAAAAAAAAAAACACAGACTGTTTCAGAGTTCCAACACTTTGATTTCATAGCCAAGGACACTACACTGAAAGAGGCTAAGAATGTTGTAGCCTGCATCCAAAGAAGAGAATTCAAGTTACAGAAAAGCAGTTGGCCGCAAGGGCAGGATGAAGACAAGTTCAGCTCTCAGACAGCCTGCTCTGGCACGCTTAACATACAGCAATCCCCCAAATCCTAGGAGGGTGCATTCCAAGACCCCCAGTAAATGCCTAAAACTGCAGAGAGCATGGAACCCTAGATATACCATGCTTTTTTCCTATACATACATATGTATGACAAAGTTTAATTTAAAAATTAAGTACAGTAAGATATTAACAATAACGAATAATAAAATAGAACAATTATAACAACATACTATAATACAAGTTCCGTGAATGTGGTCTCTCTCATAAAATATCTTATTGTACTGTACTCACCCTTCTTGTGATCATGTGAGGTGATAAAGTGTCTCTGTGATGAGATGAAGTGAAGTGAATGACGTAGGCATTGTGACGTAGCATTAAGCTACTACTGACCTTCTGACGCTACATCAGAAGGATCATCTGCTTCTGGTGATCCTGGATCATCGAGCCACGATGATGTCAACAGCTGGATGTCAGGAGCAAACAATGAAGATCCCAGGCTGGACAAAGCAAGACAGCAGATTTCATCATGCTACTCAAAACAGCACACAAGGGACTTCCCTGGCGGTGCAGTGGTTAAGAATCCACCTGCCAATGCAGGGGACACAGGTTCGAGCCCTGGTCCGGGAAGATCCCACATGCCGCAGAGCAACAAAGCCAGAGCACCATAACTACTGGAGCCCATGTGACTAGAGTCCACGCTCCGCAATGAGGGAAGCCAGCGCAATGAGAAGCCCGCGCACCGCAGCAGAGGGTAGCCCCCGCTGTCTGCAACTACAGAAAGCCCGAGTGCAGCAACAAAGACCCAATACAGCCAAAAATAAATAAATGAATAACAATAATAAAAAACCCAGCACATAACTTAAAACTTATGCATTGTTTATTTTTGGAATTTTCCATTTAATATTTTCTGACTATGGTTGATAGGGCTGATTGAAACCATGGAAAGCAAAGCTGCAAAAAGAGGATGATGACTATACTTACTGGGTGTATAAGATACACTCTTTAAAAATTAAATATCTTTCATCACACAGCTATTGAAAATGGGTGTTGATGTGGCTTGTTGTTAAACACATAATGCTATATCCTAAAAATCATTAAGTTGTGAATATGTTACTATATTCTACTAACTGATAAAAAGAATAAAATCACAAGCTAAGAAGAAATATATAGGCATTGGTGCACAGTGGCACGTCGCAGGCTACAGCCATGTAATTTATTTTGAACTGTAATTTTGAGAAATAACCCAAACTCTACCTCTGACCAGCTGTGTGGTTTGTTATTTTCGTTAAGAAAACTTCCAAAGGGATGTGAGTCTGGTATCTTTGGTGGAAATGTTCTGTGCTTCTGAGCTCCACCACCTGGGAATGGTCTCATTTGTCATTTTGCATCTTACACACTAGCCCCCCTACAGAACATGTGAACAGTCATTTTTGGAATCATTGGTGGGAGGCTGGGGTGATAGAATGCAAATAGCTACATCTCCCTATAAGCCTCTGTTTCCTCATCTAAAAACAAGGGAGAGTCTGGTATGTAACAGACAATGAATAAAACGTATCGTTTTTCTTTATCCTATTTTTAGCGAAATTCCATGCATTCCACTACACATAATAACAAATGTGCTTTCAGTCTTCTGTTATGACATAAAAGTGAAATATAGAAGCCTTTATTTTCTGGGTTATACTGCTTCTTACCTTGCTGGTCACTCTTAAAATTCGTGTAGTAATGTGTATGATATGTGCAGAAGAGGCTTTACCATGAAGGTGGAAAAAGCCACGAATGATGGAAGTTGTGGAGTGTCCAAGTGGGGAAGGGAAGGCAGACTCTGCTTGGAAACATTTCTACATGTGCTTCTGGTAAATTGCCTGAAGAGATCTTAGGAGAAAGGGACTGGAATCTCTAAATCTTCACTAACTTATTGTGATATTTTGTTCTATTCTGAATACTTAATTTTATATTTATAATTAATTTTATACTTTATTTTTTTAACTTTTTATTTTATATTGGTGTAGAGTTGATTAACAATGTTGTGATAGTTTCAGGTGTACAGCAGAGTGATTCAGTTATACATATACATGTATATATTCTTTTTCAAATTCATTTCCCATTTAGCTTGTTACATATTGAGCAGAGTTCCTTGTGCTATACAGTAGGTCCTTGTTGATTATCCATTTTAAATATAGCAGTGTGTACATGTCAATCCCAAACTTCCTAACTATCCCTGTCCCCCACCCTTTCCCCCATATACTTAATTTTATATTTATAATTCTGTGTCCTTTTCTAAAAGTGTTCATTCACAAATGAATTACTTTAGACTCCACAAAACCTGGATTTGCCCTTGAATGTATGTGTAACATGGTAATTTAAGAATATGAGAAAAGCAGGCAGATAAATCTCAATTCACGTAAAAGAGTTTTCTGGAGCAGAAGGGATTCCCTGAGTTGAATCTTTGGGCAAGTTACTGTTCTTCTGTCTGGACTTGGCTTTCTTGTCTTAAAACATGCAGATTTAATGGGCTCCAAAAACCCCTTCCAACCTAGAAAATCCTGACTTCATGCCTGTCTTACTATACTTTCAATAATATTTTCCAATAAATAATATTTTAAAGGAAGTCCAAAGTGAATCCTCATTTTTAAGATTGTAAGTCTTCAGTACTGTGAATAATCACATCCACCCTCCCACTAGGTATTTATTTTGTAAATGTAAATGAATGAATGAAGTTCTTAAAATCAAGCTCACTAGTTATAGCATGTCACTATAGAACTAATTTGCTTTATAAGGGCAGGAACATTTCTTCTGTTGGCTCTAGTTCAAACTGACCAAGATAAAACTACATGCTGATCTTCATTTATATCACTACTTGAAATAACCCATTCTGAAAGAGGAAGAGGCATTTTTACAGTCTCAGTGAGACCAACTAAAATCTCCATGTAAACCAAGTTGTTTTAGAAAGTATGAACAAAATAGATCTGACATTTATGAGAAATCAATGATAGTTGTTTCTCTTCTGAGCTTAGTTAGCTGACAAGCTCTGAAAGACTTTAAAGGGGAAAAAATGATAACCTAGCTTAGTCCTCAAATGCAAGGACACAAAAAATAAGGGGTTGGAAACATTCCTTTCCAGTTGTAAATTCCAAAACACACTTCTGTTTATGGGGCACAGGGGGCAGGTTGTTGGAAATATGGCAAAACAGGTATGACGAAGTCAGGATTTCCTCAATTGGAAGGGACGTTATGGAGCCACTCAAATTTACATGTTTTAAGATAAAAAAACTTGAGGCCCAGACAGAGTGTGACCTGCCCAAAGCCACATACCCAGATAAGGCAAAACTGAGGCCAGACCCTGTGACCACAAAGCTTGTACAGTTTCACCCCCACTAACCTGAGACTGCAGAATCCCTTGAGTGCTTTAATACTTCAGTGCCCAACTAGGAGCTTATGGTACAAAGCATGAAGCAATGTTTGCTCTAACCAGTGTTAAATTTTATGATAAAGTTACAATAATTAAGAGAGTAGGTATTGGTGCAAAGCTAGACAGAGACCTGTGGGACACATTGGGGTGCCTAGGAATTAGACCCACACATATACGGAATCTTGATGCATGAAAGTGGTGGATTTGTAGATTAGAGGGTAACATTGGCCAATTAATAGTGCTTGAACAAATGGTTATCCATATGGAAAAAAACTGGATCACTGCTTCTTTTTAAAAAATATTTTTTTATTTATTTAGAAATGAGCAATTTTTAAAAATTGAAGTATAGTCGATTTACAAACTACTTCAAACTATGCACACACAGACACATACACAAAACAATTCCAGGCCCATGAAATGTAAACAAAAATAAAACTTTAAAATGTTTAGAAGAAAAATAAGAGAATGGGTTTGTGACATTGGGATAGGGAAGGATTTCTTAAACAAATCACAACCAATAAAGGAAAAGATTTAATAGTTCAACCACATTTTAAAATGTATCAAAATCCATAATATTTATATAAATATTTGTGAAAACTTATTGGACTATTCTTTAAGATTTGTGCACTCTGTGTCTATTATACTTTAGTTTTTTTTTACGTTTACCAAAAATAGGACACTATAATAAAAGTGAAGAGGCAGGCCACACTCTAGGTAAAGATATTTACAACATCTATAGTCAACAAAAGATTATTATTCAGAATATATAAATCTAGGGGAAAAGATGAATACTCAAATAGAAAAATATGAAAAAGGTATGAACAGTCAAGTCATAGAATAGGAATCCTGAATGGACAGTAAACATGAAAAGATGTTCAATCTAACTGGTTACAAGCAAATGAAAATGAAGATCATAATGAGAAAACATTTTGCTTACATTTAATTAACAAACTTTAATAAGTCTACTAGGACCAAGTATTGGTGAGAATGTAGAGCACTAGAAAGTTTTATATATTGCTGGTGGGAGTAAAAATTGGTGAAAATTACTTAGGAAATTTTTGAAATATCCATTAAATTATGCACAAACACCATAATCCAGCAATCCCTCTCTAAGTAAATACCAAAGAGAAACTCTTTTATACATTCACAGGGAGACATGTACCAAAGACACTCACAGAAGCATTGTTTATAACAACAAAAAAGTAAACAACTGAAAAGTCCAAACAACAAAAGACCAGATAAATAAGTTACAGTACACTCAAGCAATAGAATACTGTATGGCTGTGAAAATAAATGAACTAGAGCTAAATGTATCAACATGAATAAATTTCACAAAAATAATGTTAAATGGAGAAGGGGAATTTGCAGAAGGACGCTTACAGTATGATTTCCTCCCCTTATCTTCACTGAGATGTTACCAAAGCCTTTTGGGGAGATCACATCTTGAATCCTGAGAAACACTGGGCTCACCACAATTGGGACATTTGGCAGGGTGTAGTATGGGCCAGGTACTGGACCTCAGGCAGGAATATGGTCTGTATTTCCTGCTTCTAATCTCACTTTGGCTAAACTCCAGCTCACAGGAACAGGTCCAAGCAGAACCTATATATGGGGTAAACGAGTATCCTCAACTGACCCAAGACGGAAGAGAAGAGGTGGAATTTCATCTGTATGTGACCCAAGAAAGCCAAGTACAGATAAGCACAGGGCCATGCTCACCCAGCCGTTTTTAGGTCAAAAAGGCAATGACAGATATGCCTCTGAGTCATGCTGATCCAGTCTGGACTTTAAGCTTGATGTACAGTTGTCATCCTGGAAACTCCCTTCACCACCAACCTGGGGAGTCCCTTCACTGGTCCCCTGAGTTGCATATCCTGTTTCTTGTATCCTATATCTTCCTCTTGCTTCATTCACTTACTTCTTTTGGTGCTACATATCATCCCACAACCTCCTAAGAAATTCTTTTTGGGAGATAAACATTTTGAGTCTGAAAATAACTTGCCCTGATACTTCATTAATACATAGTTTGGCTGGGTATAAAATTCGAGTTTAGAAATCATTTCTTTCAGAATTTTGAAGGCATTTCTCCACCATCTCCTAGTTTCCAGTGGTGTTGCTTAGTGTAAATCTCTTTCAATTCATTGTGCTGAGGCTTCATTATGCCTTTTTAATTTGGAAAACTCTTATGTTTCAGTTCTGAGAATTGTGCTTGAATCACCTTGTTGATAATTTCCTCCCCTCCATTTCCTCTCTTACTTCTACTTCTTTTTTTCAGATTTTGGAACTCGACTCCTGGTTATTTTTCTCATGTATTCATTCTCTCTTTTTTGTTTGTTTGTTTTTTGGTCTACTTTCTGGGATAATTCCTAACTTTATCTTACACTTCTGAAGTTTTTATTTCTATTATCATGTTTTAAATTCCCATGAGCTATTTTTTCTCTTAATTTTGCCTTTTTATATATTTCTATTCTTATTTCACAGACACAATATGTTCTCCTAACTCTCACAGGATAATGCTAGTTTTCTTGAAATTATCTTTACTCTGCATAGCTGTCATTTCTTCCAAGATGCTTTTTTCCCCATGTGTTTTAGTTTCTAGTTTTTATGTTAGACACTTTTTTTTGATGTCTGGTAATCCTTGGTTGTCTGCTCATGTTTAAAGGTGGGAGGTAAAAGCGGATTGGAAGCTCTGAGCATTTGGGTGTAGCTTCCTTATAAGTAGGGAGGGAGCTTCCATGTAGGGTGATATGGTTGGACCTTCTATGGGGAAATTTCTGATGCAGTATCTTTATGTTTTTCCTCCTTCACACATCAGATTTCTCAGAGACGATGGTTTCATTCTTTTGTCTGCAGGGGAAGGCGTGTCTGCCAGTATTTGGGTAGCTGAGTGGGAGAAGAGAGCTAGTGGGGTTCAGCAATCAAAACATACATTTTTTAAAATATCTTTATTGGAGTATAATTACTTTACAACGTTGTGTTAGTTTCTGCTGTACAACAAAGTGAATCAGATATACATAAACATATATCCCCATATCCCTTCCCTCTTGAGCCTCCCTCCCACCTTCCCTATCCCACCCCTCTAGGTCATCACAAGTATCGAGCTGATCTCCCTGTGCTATGCAGCAGCTTCCCACTAGCCATCCATTTTACCTTTGGTAGTGTATATACATCAGTGTTACTCTCTCACTTTGTCCCAACTTCCCCTTCCCCCTTTGTGTCCTCAAGTCCATTCTCTACATCTGCATCTTTATTCCTGCCCTGCCACTAGGTTCATCAGTACTGTTTTTTTAGATTCCATATATGTGCATTAGCATCCGGTATTTGTTTTTCTCTTTCTGACTTACTTCACTCTGTGTGACAGACTCTAGGTCCATCCACCTCATTACAAATAACTCAATTTTGTTTCTTTTTATGGCTGAGTAATATTCCATTGGAAACATACATTTATTTAATCAATCCTCTTCTTTCAGGTATGGTATCTGTACTGTTAACCAACTATATCTGGTTTTCTCCAGTTCAGAAACTTATCTCCAGAGAACAAGAATTCACACTGCTGTTGTGGTGGTAATGGGAAACCTCAGGATCTGAATGCTTCTTAACAATCCTCTTTAGCTTTTAATCAGTCTGCTTTAGTTTAGCCCCTGCTTCCCCTCACCCTACCCTACCCCTACTCCACACCATTTCACACATCCCTAATGCCACCAGTTTTGAGGTTTCTCAGAATTATGTGGTGTAAATCTAATTGGTTCTCATCTTTTCCAGCATCAGTTTAGGATTTGGCTTTTCCAGGTTTACTAAGTCAATTCCCACTCACGCATCTGCTTTTCAGCTTCTAAAAAACAAAAAAATGCCACTGCAGGGATTCCCCTTGGCATGTGAAACAAAATACTGACCAAACCTGGACCTAAAAAGAAGAGCTCAACTAGGAATTTTCTGTTATGTTTGATTTGTAGGTAGGTTCTCACTGTTCACTTGGGAGAGACAATCATATTCTCCTTGTCATTGTAGGTTTATGCCCTTAATTAGAAATTCCTTTATGTGTAGCTCAGGAGGGATTGAAATTTTATGTGTATATTCAAGCCACCATTTTTACTTGGCAGTTTATATCATAATATAATGACTGTTTAATTCCTTATGTCTTTTATTTATCTCAAGTATCACATAATTAATTAATGAAAAGTTTGAGAAAGTACATCAGAGGCATGAAGTTTAGAGAATAGACATCATTCTGCCTCTCTGTACATAGATATTTTTAAAATTTCATCTAAGTTAAGAGAAGGTAGAATTATAGAGCTTGAAACCATAAAATCCAGCCCTTTCCCCCTTATTTTCAAGAAGGGCAAACTATCCAGGGAGTTGATGTGATTTGTTCCTAAATGTTAGTAACAGACCTAGAATTATCTGTAAAATCTCCTGATGATGGGTCAAAGTTCCTTTGCTAAGCATCCAGAGAACTCAGTCTAGTGGGGTTTTATTTTGTGTTTTTTTTTTATAGTAGACTAAACTATTTCCCCCAATATTCAGTTTTTCTGTTTACTGTTTTTCCTGCTGGTAACATTCAAATCATTCCAATTTCTTACAGCTTCCACCAATTACATCATAATCAAGAGGATCTAAATTTACACACATTGCTTAAAACAATCAATCAACCAGATATTTTTATGTAAAGAAAAAAAAAATCTGTTCTTAAGCAAGGGACAAAATGGGAAAATCTTAATCAGTTTCTCATGGTTGGTTAATCCAAACTAACTCAGGCCTTCTCTTTCACGCAATCACTTAACTAATAATATACATCTCTCAGATACAGTTTGCCAAGAAAGACCTGAGTATTTCACCTGGTTTGGGGTATTGGTGTTAAGTCACACGCTTTCATTGTTCCTATAGATGTCTTCAATTTTATACTCAGACTTCCATTCTCACGGGTGATACTTTACAACATCTCCTCTGCTTTTCCACATCACCTTGGGAACACACCATCTTAGGGATTCAGGAAGCATACACCCAAAAATGGATTCAATTGTGAAAGTTCATCCCATTTAAGCAATGTTGCTTCCCTGTCTTTTCTCCTTTGCAAACTAATGTGCACAATAGCTTATAAGGTAATGACACATCCATTTTAACACTTCAAGAACTGAGGACTCATCAGGTTTTTCAAATCAAAGAAAATAATCAGTTTTCATGTCCCAAAGTTTTAAAGTTCTGCCAGTTAACTCTATGAGAATGCCTCATACACATTCTAAAAAACTGAGCTACTGGGAAAGTATTTCTGAATAAATGAATCTTCCAGATTATTTTCTCTTATTATCCTTTTTTTCCACAGAAAGTTTTTAAAATCCACTTACTCACATTCACTTCAAGAATTTAAGCAGAATTTGTACATGCTTAAGTAAAAAGGAAATAGGGCGAGCATTTTAAAACAGCAGCAGCAACACTGTCCGCCAACACACACCATTCTCTATTGATTGTGTTAATGGATCTTAAATATTAGGCAATTTGAAGTTAAATATAACGCGAGAGTCTGAGACCGGAATGCAAAATGATTCACAGATCCTTGATTTGTGATTTTAAATATGAGCATGAGAGAATATTTGGTGGGGTTTTATTTTTACCTGTGCCTGGTCCAGAACGGTCCTGCGCCAGTGAAGACAGGAGGGTAAATGGTCGGAGAGCAGCTGCCTGCCGTTAAATTTATCTGCTTCTCAAAATCATTAGGAACAGCTGAGAGTGCTTCAGAACAGCCTCGTGCTTTCTCTTAGTTCAAAGTCTCTCAGGTTCAGCCCAATCTCCCCAATCTCCATCTTTCTCCTGGGAATGGAGAACAATATTCCTTTCATGAGGGCTTTATGTACATTGTGAAGAAAAACAAAAACCAGGGGACAAACAGATGTGTACCTACACAGACTTGCTCCTGCCTGTGTTTTTACTCTTCTAGACCCCCATATTCCTGTAAGGGGTTAAACCAGAAATAATAGCTAATCATTATGATGCATTTTCTATATCCTAGGCTCTTTATATATGCTGTCTCATTTAATCTTTGCAAACACTACAACATGGAGACCGCTGTTATCCTTATTTTATCCATGAAAAAAAATCGATGCTTTGAGAAATTAAGTAACTCTTCCCAAGGTCACTCAGTCAGCAGATGGTGAACTAGAGTCAAATCCTGACAGCTTAACTCCTGAATCATCACACTTATCCCACGCTTGACAGAGAAACAATCACCTCATAGCAATTGCTAGAACAGCTTCCCCCAGTATCAATGGCCTACTTTTCATTAAACTATAAAGGTGTTCACTATTTTACTGCTGGGCACCATGTCGAGACTAATTTGGATCCTCTGTGAAAAAATTATCTTGTGAAAAGTAACTTTAGTCTATAAATGATAAAGATATGAGTATTTTTCTTTATTTTGAGTAATTTTCTTTTTAAATCAACTTGACTGAGGTATAGTTTTTATGCAACAATATGTACCATGTTCTGTGTATTGGCTGGTGATTTTTGACAAATGTATGTACCCGTGTACACTCACCCAGACAAGCTGTACAATATTTCCATCATCTCAAGAAATTCCCGTGTACTCTTTTGCAGTCAATCCCCCTGTAACCCCCAGTCAGCCTCAGGAAACCACTGATCTGCTTTTTACCATTATAGATTAGTTTTGACGGAAGTTGTTATTTCAGATAAATGGAATCACACAGTATGTACTCTTTTGTGTCTATTAGTTTGGCATGTTTTTGAGATCCATCCTTTTTTTTTTTTTGTATGTATTTGTCAGTAGTTAATTCCTTTCTATTGATGAATAGTATTCCACTGAATGAAGATATACAAAAATTTTCCATCCATTTACCTGCTGATAAACATCTGGATGTTTATATTTGGGCCATCATGAATAAAGTTGGTAGGGACATTCATGTGTAAGACTTGGACTGGGATTTCCTGGATCATATGATAAATGTATGAGTGTTCCAGTTGCTCCACATCCTTACCAACACTTGGCATTATATCTTTATAATTTTAGCCATTCTACTGGGTGAGTAGTGATATCTTGTTGAAATTTACATTTTCCTGATGACTAATAATAATAATAGCACTGAGCATCTTTTCTTGTTCTTATTGGCCAAACACATAACTGTTCTTTTTTTTTCGTTTCTTCTTTTTAAAGTATTCTGCAAAGGTAGCAAACACCAGTAATGTTTTCTTTACAAATTAAAGAAAACCGAAGGAATGTTACCCCTATACTTTGTATCTCTCTCTGAGGTTGCAAATGATTTTTCCAGTTGTGATCTGCTTTATGAGACACAGGGCTTTTCTTCTAGGTTTGGGCAGCTTCCTGTCTCTGAAGCCCTGATGCTCCAGCAATCCTCAAAATGTTTGAATTGAAATGAACTGTATTGAAGTAACTGTGCTCAAACTTTAGATGGAGCAGAGGAAACTGCATTGGTTGTAGGAAGGATGGGGTTCTATTTTACCAAGGTTTGTTTACAATTATCCATTCTGATAAAAGTATCATCTTCTATGCATTACATTGTCCCCCATTTCATCATTAACTATTTAATATCCTTACACACAATGACAACACAGACTAATAGACTATATTTGCTTCAAAATAAACTCAGTTACAATCGATCAGCATATGTTTTTGTTTTGTTTTTTATTAAGGTAACACTGGTTTACCACATTATATAAGTTTCATGTGTACAACATTATAATTAGACTTCTGTATACACTATGGCATGCTCATCACCAAAAGTTTAGTTTCCATCCATCACCATGCAGTTGACCCCTTTTACCCATTTTGCCCTCCCTCCACCCCCCTTCCCCTCTGGTAACCACTAATCTCTGTTATCTATGTGTTTGTTTCACTTTCCTTTGTTTGTTTCTTAAAATATTTCACATATAAGTGACATCAAACAGTATTTGTCTTTCTCCATTTGACTTATTTCACTTAGCATAATACCCTCAAGGTCCATCCATGTTGTCACAGTATACCACACCTTTATCCATTCATCCATCAATGGACAGTTAGGTTCGTTTCATACCTTGGCTATTGTGAATAATGCTGTGATGAACATAGGGGCACATGTATCTTTTTGAATTCAGTGTTTTCATATTCCTTGGATAAGCTTCTGTTAGGTAAAAATATTCTACTTTAACTTTTCATGCCAGCTTCTATTGGACTCATTTCTCATTTCACAAATTGTTTGACCTTCTGTGAATAATGCAGGATGGCCTAAAGTGGGAGTATTTGTCTCTGGCTTACTAGTTTTCCTTAGCCTTCTCAACTCCCAGATGTTCAGTGAGTTCAGACTGCTTCTAGCCTCTTGACTGTAGACCTCATTTTTTTTTTTTTTTTTTTGCGGTACGTGGGCCTCTCACTGTTGTGGCCCCTCCCGTTGCGGAGCACAGGCTCCGGACGCGCAGGCTCAGCGGCCATGGCTCATGGGCCCAGCGGCTCCGCGGCATGTGGGATCTTCCCGGACCGGGTCACGAACCCGTGTCCCCTGCATCGGCAGGTGGACTCTCCACCACTGCGCCACCAGGGAAGCCCTGTAGACCTCATTTTTATCCAACCCCCTTAACCACAAAGCCCACCCAGAAGATAAAATTTAATGTGATAGATTAATTCAAAAATCTTATGGTCTATTATTTTTTTTTTTTTTTTTTTTTTTTTTTTTTCGCAACCAGGGAAGCCCATGGTCTATTATTTTTATCTGTCATCCTTACTGGATAACATTTGTTTTTGTTTTGTTTTGTTTTTAATGGTAGTAATAGATCTCTTATCTCAAAGGAGTAGATTGAAATTCAACAGGCCCTGTGGTAGAACAAGGCGATGGATAGGAAAGTTATTGATTTGAGACACCTTTTTTCCATGTTTCAAATAACACGTGGTTGCCCCATGATATGCCAGGTTCAAACTTTCCACATAACCCCTTGTTTTTAAAAATCAATAATCAACCCCAGGGAAGATACATACTTTGGTTTACTCCATGTGAAATTTTAGTAACCTAAAAAGAAGTGTGAAGGACAAACCTCCAGAGGTACTTTATACATCTGCCAAGGTGGGCCAGTCATTATGCCATAACCTAACAATGCATAGGATTTCATGTCATCTACAATTTTCTAAAAATAAAGCCAAAATTCATGTGAAATTGTTAGAGAAAACCTATATAAACTTTTGCCAAGAAGGAAACATAATCTATAACCAATGTTATAACCAATGCTTCTTTTAACTATCGATTTTTATGTTACAAAAGCATGTTCTTACAGTAAGAGCAACAACATCCACTACAAAGGATACTAGGATGAGAACCAAGAAAACCCAGAGCCTTTGTCTCACTTCTGTCACTCACTAACTTTGCAACTCTGGACAAATTATTCATTCTCCATGTACAAAACTGGAATTGTAATAAGTGTTTCTCCCTCTTAAGAATAACAGGAAGATAAATGTCTGCAACAGTGCCTTGGGTTGCAACATAGACATGAGGCATTAATATTTTAGGAAATAAAGGCTAGAAATAAATACCATATTGTCCTAACATTTTTATTATTTTAATTAGCCCAAATGTTATGGTCTCTGTGGGACTTTTACTTGGCTCTGTGCAAGAGATAGGCAAAAAAGAAAAAAGCCATGTGAAAACAGAGAAATAAGAAGAGGAAACAAATGAGACAACTTCGATTAACGTATTATGCTAAAAATTACTGTGAGAAATGAAAGGGCGATTCTAAATCAGTTAGCTACAAGACATGAAATCCCCCTCCTGAGCTATTTCAAGCCAAAGCCCTGTGAGAGAGGATGAAGCTAAACAAAGAACACATGTCATTAGAAAAATGAAGTAACAGAAAGCTCAAGTAGCTAAATGATCTCCATGATTACAAATAAAAAAGGCGTATTAGTTAGTAAGAGGAACCCATTGTCAAGAAAGAGTATATAAATCTCCCCAAGGGTAAGGATGCTCTCCCCTTATTCTTTTTCAGCGTTAAAGGCTAAGCATCAGAAGTTTCTGGTCCTTGATCTGAACCTGAAATCCCGTGGGGCCTGGTCCTGCAGATACTCAGCCTGAAGCTTAGCCACAGACTCTCAACAGCAGCTTCACCTTCTATCACTGAGGAAGCCCACCTCGAAAGGCACCAACATCAATCTTCAGCTTTCATACCTAGTTGGTGAAAACACACTTAGCACATTTTAGGGTTATCAACAGTAGCTATTGTTTATTTTCATATTTAAAAATATTAGAAGATTCAGTACCTTTAGTCTGAAAGAGGTAAATGCTAAAATGATACAAAAGTTAATGAGTGGTATGGATTAAAAAATGACTTTGTCCTTAACTTGATAGGATAAGAGAGGCTCTGTTGAAACTGGAGCAAGGGGCACTTAGGACAAACAGAAGGAAGTTCTACTTTGAACAGTGGGATTCGTAGGCAGAAGATATACTGCATATCACACAAACAGAATTTTCTGACTGTTTGTCTAAATTATCAGTTTCTTGAGGGCTCAGTCTTAATCACTGTTGTTTCCCTAGCAACGTGGCACAGTGCCAGACACGTGGAAGGTGCCTAATAAATCTTAAATAGCCCTTACTAAGCCCACTTCTCTCTTGAAGAGTCTGTAGTCTGTGACCCAGATACTAAGATTTCTTCTAGCATTGGAAGATTGCGCAATTACTTTCAAGTTCCAAGGGTAGCTGGAGGAAAGGAGAGGAACAAATAAGCAGCACCTACTTCAGTGACTTCTGCTGTATTTCTTTTCTATTTCCATAACAATAATACTTCATCTCTCACTCGTTTTTTTGTTTGTTTGTTTTTTTTCCGGTACGCGGGCCTCTCATTGTTGTGGCCTCTGCCGTTGCGGAGCACAGGCTCCGGACGCGCAGGCTCAGCGGCCATGGCTCACGGGCCCAGCCGCTCCGCGGCATGCGGGATCTTCCCAGACCGGGGCACGAACCCGTGTCCCCTGCATCGGCAGGCGGACTCTCAACCACTGCGCCCTCAGGGAAGCCCTCTCCCTCACTCTTTATGATATAGAGAATCCAGTAAATAGCAGTCCTTAGAGGAGGCAAGTACAATTTTGAATGGGCATCTCAGACATTATTTTCTTAATTTCTGAAGACAATGAAAGTTGGTCTTTAGCTTATGTTATTTAACCAACAATGCTAACTATAAACACCACTCTTACCCAAAATAATTACCTAAAATAATTTTCATATTAGAGATATTATTCATGATTCCAACCCAAGGTTACAACATAGCAAAGACTTAAATAATTTGGGGAAAACCTGAGACAGTTTAAAATAACAAAAAAACCAGACCTACATGTTCAGAAAATAGCTCAAATATATATTATGTGTACACACACAGAAATACATATATATATTTACGTACACACATATAAAAAAATAAATTCATAATTTAAATTGTGATGAGAATGCCATAGACAGGTAAATAAAACCAACTCTAGTAGTAGCAATAGCTGATAGAACCTAAGCCAGTGGTTCTGAAAGAGTGGTCACTGGACCAGTAGCAGCACCATTACCTGAGACCCTGTTACAAATGCAGATTCTCAGACCCCACCCCACACCTACTGATTCAGATATTTGTGGGCTGGAGCCCAACCATCTGTGCTTTAACAAGCCCTCCAATTATCAAACCAACACATTGTACACCTGAAATTTACACAATGTTATGTTTCAGTTATATCTCAATTAAACAAAAAAAAAGTGAGTCCTCCAAGTGATTCTGATGCACCACAGTTTGGGAACAACTGCCCAAATCTATACGTATTACTATGTTTATTTAACCAATGAGGGAACGTGGACTCCTACATAACCCAGCTAATGGAGCCTGGGACAACAGCCTTGTGACTCTGAATGCTGTGTGCAGTGTTAGAAGGAAAAACTCAGTTTAAGAACCCGAAAATCTCTGATTCCCAAAACGGATGCTTTTTTAGCTGAGGTAGAAAAAAATTGGTTAAAACTTCTTAGGCTTCAGGGACTTCATCTGTGACACATGGGTAATACTAATAATGTACTAACCTCAAAGAGGTTTTGGTGAGAAATAAATTAGATAATGTATGTAACCCTAATTTTAGGCAGTAAATAGTCATGACATTTGCTCATCATTATTTTCTATAGCCTTTTGATCTATGAGGAAATGTATTCTCTGTTGCTATTCCACATTTCTAGCTACAGGATATACATGAACTTTTAAACATGATCTACTTCTAATTTTGGTTTCATGATGTGTTTTTCCTCCAAGTTATAAAATTATATGAGCTACCACTCTACTCAAGACAGAAATTACTATGACCCACATTTTTGTATAGAGAAAAGAGATAGTACTGTGGAAATTTTCTAGAAAAGAATCAAGTGATTTCAATTTTACAAAAAAAAACTTCTCTAAGATTAGATTGATGCATATCTTATGCTTTTTAGGTCACAGAAGTAGCTTTCACTTGTAAATTACCATTCTACCTTTATTTTATAAAACTGGCATTTTTGATGTATTACTTATTGCATCCCAAGGGTCCTTTATATAATAATCTCATAAACTATGTATGTGTTCACTTTTTAAAAATAGTTTTGTTATATGGTATTATAATGCCATTATAAGTAACTCTGAAATTACAAACATATATATTGATAAAAAAAGGAAACAATTTAAAAACTTATATTCCTACTAATCAGCAATAGGTGCTTTTAACGTTTTTGTTTTCATCTTTCCAGAATTTTTTACATGCACACAACACACTCATACATATTTTAACAAACAGGAGCATTTGATTTGAACACTTGTAAGTATATTGTGAAAATATTTCCAGGTAATCATTTCTACTTCATCAGTTCAAATGACTCCATTGTATTTCACTGGATGGAAGGATTGGATGGATGGATAATGTATTAACCAATCACTTATCATTAGACATTCAGATTTTTCTGGTTATTTCATTTTTATAAACAATGATTCAGTGAACACTGCACACTGATGTAATTATCTTCTCAGAATATATTTTTAGAAGCAGAGTTCCTGGATTAAGGAGAAGCACATTTTTAAGGCTTTTGATCCATATCCCAAATGGCCCTTATAGAAAGATTATACTAACTTTTACCCTCACCAGTAGCATATGACTGCCAGTTTTCCAACATCCTCCCCTTTGAAAAAAATTTTTATTCTAATGTATCAAAAGTATGTCAAAATATGTCAAAATAGTGCTTCCCTGGTGGTGCCATGGTTAAGAGTCCACCTGCCAATGCAGGGGACACGGGTTCGAGCCCTGGCCCAGGAAGATCCCACATCCTAGTGGTATCCTAGTTGCCATGGATCCTAGTTGCCATGGATCCTAGTTGCCATGGAGCAACTAGGCCCGCGCGCCACAACTACTGAGCCTGTGCTCTAGAGCCCGCGAGCCACAACTACTGACCCACGTGCCACAGTTACTGAAGGCTGCGCGCCTAGAGCCCATGCTCTGCAACAAGAGAAGCCACCACAGTTAGAAGCCCGCACACTGCAAAGAAGAGCAGCCCTCACTCGCTGCAACTAGCAGAAAGCCCTCATGCAGCAACAAAGACCCAATGCAGCCAAAGATAAAATAAAATAAAAAGTCAAAATAATGTTTCATTGTTATTTTAATTTGCACTTATTTGATTGTTAGTGAAATTGATCAACTTTTCATATGAGTAGCAAACACTGTGCAGCCCTCCCATATCTCTCTGTATCCACTTCTACAGCCTCTGGTGGCTTATTCCACTGCTAAGAGTGTTTCTTTGGTTACCTAGCAGTGGAAAGCTGTGCCAGGCAAGTGGGAAGTGTCAGAGAATTAATACTCCCAGGAGCAGCCTCAACCAAGTTGAGGGATAAATACCTCAGTTGCACCCCTTAGGTGGGATAACTCTGGAGAATGTTCCACACTCTCTCCCAGAGTTCCCCAACAGGACTGAGCCCCAGGTGCCCAAAGAGGAAATGGCTTGATAACTCATCCTTTATTGGCTTCCTTCCCTTCCCTGTCTCACTTCTCCACTTCCTATCAGTGTTTTCTAGGATCATCTCTTGAATTAACTACTTGAATCTGTATCTCGGGGTCTTCTTCTGGGCTGGGAACCCAACCTAGACAATGTGAGCCTTTTCTCCTCTGATTTAGTCAATGATCTGATCATTCATGCATTTTCCCCATTTTGATATTGGAGTCAGAATTATCTACTTTAAATATTAAGAAGGAAGGGATATTTACAAAAGGCAACCGTGGTTTGAGAGATCACCAACCAGGAGCTTAATAAATAATTACAGTTACCACCAAATTGTCTTAATAAACACGTTAAGATTTAAAGTATTGCAAGTTATTAATAATAACTATTATATTCAAAGTAATTATCCTCTCTTTATATGGAGCTAAAGATTTTCTTAGTGATATAAGTGAACTAAAATGAAGGTAAAAGGAAAAAACTAGCAAACTACGGTAAGGAGAATATTTTAGCCAAGGTGTACTAAATGTGTTGAGTGCTATAAGCAAAACTACATTCAACAATGTAAATATGCTCAAAATATATTGGCATCATTTTTAGGGAGAGACTAGGATTCAGTGAGAAGTCTGCTGAGTTTTAGAACGGAGAAACATTTTGGGTCAAATGACATTTTGTAGTATCTAAAATCAATATGTTGTTAATTAAAATACCAATCTCCCAAGAAGACTCTGACAGTAAACAATGTTAAACTAAACTGGATCAGAGCCCAGAAAGTCAGCCAGACTAGGAGTGCATACAAGTAGGCCAAAAAAAAAAAAACCCCACAAAAACCCAAACCAAATAAAAAGCAAACTAATCATTTCGAATGGGGAGGAAAGGGCTGGGAGGGGGTACGTAAAACAAAAGAAAATGGCCAGTTTTTCATCCTGCTCTGGGGACAGGAATCAGACAAAATCTCTCCAGCAGAATCTAGGTAGAGGCCATTCTTCCAGCTGCACAATTTAAGCCTTTGCAAAGGTAAAACAAGGACAGTCTAGACAACCTAACTTGCCTTGTATGGACAACGAAAGTTTTTAAAGAAGACACATAGAATACAAATCCACAACAGTCAAATTTAAATGCCTCTTCAGAACTGTGACTGCCCCAGTATTTCATGCTACCCCCAGCAGAGTTAAATTTTAAAAACGTGTGACTCAGTCATTTTAATGTGTTTTATCGGGACAGATTGTAACGTTTTTCTGAATCTACATGATACATTAAGGCTATGCATCTACATAATAGCAAAGACCCAGAAGAAATATAGAAAATTCTGTTCAGATTAAAGTCAGTGCAAACGATGGCAGTGCAAATGAGCTCAAATCTGAATGCTTGGAATATATCAAAAGATAAATGCTCAGGAATTCCCTGGCGGTCCAGGAGTTAGAACTCAGCACTTTCACTGCTGTGGGCCCAGGTTTGATCCCTGGTCAGGGAACTGAGATTCTGTCAGCTGCATAGCACAGCCAAAAAAAAAAAAAAAAAAAAAAAAAAAAAACCAAAAAAAAAAAAAAAAAAAAAAGATACACACTCAACAATCCATCAGCTCTGTACCAGTCAGATTCAAAGAGCTGAGGAGATTCCCCTGAACATTTTATCTTAAACTAAAGAATTATCTACTTAAATATGTTTATTAGGTGCTCATCCAACCACTATCACAAAATAAAGACAACTTATTACATTGCCAGCCTCAATATGTACTTAATTCTCTAAGGCAGTCAGCAGCCATCAACTAAGTAAGGATAGGGGTGGCCTTGGGCAAACTCTCTTCCAGCACAACGCAACTTCGGATTAGTCAGAACAGACTTGTTTTTTCTGTGATTACAAACCACCCCCAAATCTCAGTGGATGAACCCATCACAAGTTTATTTCAACACACTCTCCATGTGGATCAAAGACTCTACTCCACCTAGCCACTGAAGGGCTTGAGGAGATGAAGACTCCACCAGCTTATAGCTGCACCATCTGAAACACGTAGCCAGAAAGAAGTGGTGGAAGGAGAGGGAGACACTGGAGAATCCCACATATGTTACTTCTGCTCATATTCCATTAGCCAGACTTAATCCCATGGCTCCGTCCAACCACAAGGAACTTGAGAAATGCTAAGTCAGTTGTGCCTGGAAGGGAAATAGAACTGGATATTGGAGTAATTTCTACCCGACCCCTCAACGATCTGGAACTTAGGGTGATTACCTTGTGCAATATAAGGATAGAAACAGACATTGAAAGGCAAAGCTAAGGACATGTAACAAAAAGCATGAGTCATGGCTCAGAGGTCTTAAGCCAAGTTCAAGGGTCAGCAAGGAAGGAGATTCAGAGCTCTAAGCAAAGGAGGGAGCAAACATCAAAATCCTGAGAATGTATTCAAGTGGCAAAAGCCAAACTGTCATAAATCTATTTTAGTTGATTTTGTTTTGACACAAAGTAACATTTTTCTCAGGGCATCTTAAATATGTCACTTGATATCTGACATCACCCCATCTACATTTCTCAAAGTATGGTCCTTGCATCATCAGGAACAGATAAATCTGAGGAGCTTCACAGAAATACAGATTCCTAGGACTTACCCAAAACCTTACACATTAAAATTCCTGAAGATTTTAGGTCCAGCAATCTGCTTTTAAACAAGGATCCACTAGGCAATTCGAATGCATTCTAAACTTTGGGAATCTCTGTTTTAGACTTCTGCCAGGATCCAGAGCAGGTCTGAGATCTGGGTTGGGTTTGAGCCCTGGGAGAAAGTCTCCACTTGTCGTAGTTTCTCTAGTTACTCCAGTAGGATGGAGTCTGCCCTAGTACCAGAAAGCTTTTGGTAAGGTCAAGACTGTGCCTTTAGGCTACACGGAAACTTTCCTGGGTGAGGAAAATTCAGGAGCATGGAAAATAAGTTGATTCTGAGTTGCTGCTGAATTTGGTTTGAGAAAGACTGGTTCAACGCAGAGGAGTTTCAAGGAGGAAAGAATTTGTAGGTAGGTTTGCCAACGGATTGACAATGGTGAGGATGGTGAAGAGCCCAGAGATTCTGTTGTTGAGGTTTTGGAATGTCAGGTGGAACACTGAGGAATGTCAGATGAGGGCCTTAGGATTTCCAAGCACATGCTACACGTGTTGTTCCTTAATCAGGCTGTGCTGGGCAGGCAGGGGAGAGGAGGTGAATCCTGAACCCTCTTTGCTGAGAATGTGGGAGTGGGTGCAAAATGCTGTCATAGTTATTAGAAACTGTGAGATAATAGAAAAAAAATATATGTATATATTGGTCTCTGCTCCTGGTTACTGACACAGGAACCTAAAACCCTTGTAATTTCCTAAGTCATAAAAGCACTAGGAGTATCTTTTGTTCAAATATTTGGTCTGTGACCCTGGTTCCTGACACAAAGTTCCTATAGCTCTTGAAATTTCCTAGTTGACAACCTGTCTTTTGTTCTAAGAAGGCGACTCTTGGTAGGCTCCTGGATAGGGACCAGTCACCCCACAGACCAAGCCATGATTAGAAGCTTTGAATTTTTGACCCAACCCCTGTTCACAAGAAAGGGGAGAGGGGCTGGAAATGGAGTTAATGATCTATCATGCCTACACAGTGAAGCCTCCATAAAAATCCCCAAAGTACAGGGTTTGGATAGCTTATAGGTTGGTGAACACGGGGAGGTGTCAGGAGAGTGGTATGCCTGGAGACAGCATGGAAGCTCCAAGACCCTTCCCATACACCTTGCCCTATGCATTTCTTACTTCTGGGTGTCATCTGTATCCTTAATCAAACCCTTTTATAATAAACTGGCAAACAAATTGTTTTCCTGAATTCTGTGAGCCACTGCAGCAAATCTGTTGAACCCAAGGAGGAGGTCACGGGAATCTCCAACTTACAGCCAATTGGTCAGAAGCACAGGTGACAACCAAAACAAATTGGCATCTGCAGTGTGCAGGCGGGGTGGAGGGGTGGGAGGTGAGGGCAGTTAAGGACTGAGCCCTCAACCAGTAGGATCTGACTCTATCAACGGGTAGATGGTGTTAGAATTGAGTCAAATCGTGGGACACGCAGCTGATTTGGTGTAGAATTGTTTGGTGTGGGGGAAAACCCCCACACAACTGATGTCAGAAGTGGTGTGAATATGGTTAGTAGCGTGAGAGTAAAGGAGAAGCACATAAGGACTGGGTTTTGCCTAACACAGAAACTTTCCCTAAAATAAAGAGAAAAATACACACTGGGTAATTATAAAATAGAGCTACTTACACGCGTTATGGGAGGGATGAGTGCAAGCAAAATGAACACACCAGAAAGCTTTGAAACTTCCACAACCTAAAATTTATGGTAAAGCATGGGTTAAAATTCCCTGCTCTGAAATTTTGAGAGGAAATTCTAGTATCCAAACAAAATGGAACTATGGATCTTGGAATGAAATATAAGGATATGAAAATAAAGAAAGTTGATGTAGAATGTGTATGGAGGGAGTATCTCCAAAATGCTATGCATCTTATAACAAATTTGTTTTACTGTCTCAGAAGAAATCGTTTTGCTTAAATGGAGGTATTTATTACCTGCAGAATGGACAAGCTCTCTGCCAGCTCTTCAAACCTATGATCAGGGAGTGAGCTGTCTCTGGAAGTATAACATCATGGCCTACATGGTACGGGGCCTAGGGTCTAGGAGTGGGTAAGAAGTTCAGACCATGATGTAACAAGCAGAAACAAGGACTTCCCTGGTGGTGCAGTGGTTAAGATTCCACCCTTCCACTGCAGGGTGCACGGGTTCAATCCCTGGTCAGGGAACTAGGATCCTGCATGCCCCGCAGTGTGGCCAAAAAAAAAGAAGAAGAAGCAGAGACAAGATACTGGGCACAGTGGCTTTTGGTAAATAAAATGAAAGAACGGTGTACCAAATGCCAACAAACAATGATATTCCTCAAGGTAATCAATATCAGAAGCTATTAATATGCACCCCTCCCAAGTCTCAGTTGCTTAACAATAAAAATTTATATTTTTTCTGGTTTGATTGAGGTATAATTGACAAATAAAATTGTAAGATATTTAAAGTGTACTTCATGGTGATTTGATATGCATACACATTGTGAAAGTATTCCCACAATCGGTTAAAATTTTTCTTTCTTTCTTTCTTACATCCCTGCCCAATACAGATTGGGCAGCTCTCCTTAGGCTCTCCTCCAGACAGAGACTCAGGAATGTAGGGTACATCTATATTACAGCTCTGCTATTTCTTAGTGCTTCCATGGACTCCTCTGTTTGATCATCACTCAACCATTAAGTAAACAGAGAGAGCAAGGAGGGTCAACCAGATGTTTTAAAGATAAATCTGAAAGTACTGTATATTACTTCCTTTCACATTCCATTGGCCAGAACCTAGTCAAATAACACCAACCGAACTGCAAGCAAAACTGGGACGTGAGTCTTATTTATCCGGGAAGAAGAAAGGAGGTCGGTGAGTATCTAGCCAATTTCTGCCACTCACTGACTACTAATCCATAATCTGCCTCTATCTTAATTAAAATCATACAACTTCCTAAACTTTTTAAAGCATGTTTTACAGGGTAGCTCCTAAGATATTTTATTTAAAACTGCAGGGGCCCTCCCCCGGTGGTCCAGTGGGTAAGACTCCACGCTCAGAATGCAGGGGGCCTGGGTTCGGTCCCTGGTTGGGGAGCTAGATCCCACATGCTGCAATTAAAAGCTGGCTCAGTCTAAATAAATAAACATTTTATAAAATTTTTAAAAATAAAACTGCAGTAAATATTTGAATGTCTTTATTGGAATAGCTAAGATTCTCAATAAAATTTTAGAAATGCAGGGCTCTCTGGTAGTGTGTGAATTAGAAAATAAGTATTCAAAGTTCAGGTTGGTTAAGTTTAGCCATTTGGCCCTGGAGTTTGGAGGACAGCTAAGCCCTCATTCTTATGATATGACTTGGTGTGAGTCAATTTTTGAAAAAGGTATATGATAGAGAAAAATATGAAGAATGTTTGGGCTTTAAATTACAAATCTTATTTATGAACTTCTAACACTACATTTATAATCCCAGATCCATTCTAATACTGTATCTCCCTGCACATTTATAGCGGACCCAGTAGAAAATTTGTTAACAGCTGGTTTTGAACATTTCTGAAGTATCCCCTCCACATACATATATATCATCACTGTGCTTTTTCTTCACATTCTTATTTTTCAACCCAAGATTCATCTGCATTTTGTTTAGCTATCAGCATTTCCTCTAAATATTCTAGAGCAAGAAACTTTGACCTATGATTCACCATTAATTTTTTTTTTGATTCACCATTAATTTTTGTGAGTTGTGAACATTTCAAAACTTTCTGGTAAATCCATTTTGCTTTCAACTCTCTCCCTTCCTCCTTCTCCTCCCTCCTGTAGACTACGTAGTAACTATTTTATAATTACCCAGCATGTACTTTTTTCTTTATTTAAAAAGATTTGCAATAGTTATGACAGCATTTTAAAGATTATACTAAGAGAGGCTATCTAAATATGAAACAGATGAATAAGTATATCTTGGGCAAAATAACTTACAGATATGAGAAAGAAAATTAGAGGATGTCTATGTTTGTGGTTGAGAAAGCATGTCTGTCCAAATGTATGGGAGAGGATTGGTATGGAGAAAGGATGACTGCACAGAAGGGTATTGTCTAGTTTTTACATAAGCAACTGAGAATTCTGGAGTGACACTCAACCTCCTTGGCTGACAAGATGCCTGGAGTTGGAAACAATTGATGCCAGGTGGATACAAGAGAAAGTTGATTTCATTTACTTACCACCTCATTTATTTGGGGCATGAGGCAAGAGAGACAAAAAAACATATGTATCAGCCTCAAATGATCATTGTTTTTCATTTCTTTGCAAAGCTGTCTGTGGACATTGGCATTGAAAACATCAAAATCTAAGTAAGACCAAGCTTTACACACAAAAAATTAATGTAAACCATAGATTAGAACCATCACAGAATGCATTCATATTGGCATATTTCAAATAACAAACAGAAAGAACAACTACAAAAAGAAAAAAGAATGGTTATGGAGGACCCCAACCATAAGGTCTTATATATATATATATTTATATACAACAGGTTCTTACTAGAGTTATCTATTTTATACATATTAGTGGATATATGTCAATCCCAATCTCCCAATTCAGCCCACCACCACCACCACCCCAACCCCACTTTCCCTGCTTGGTGTCCATACGTTTGTTCTCTACATCTGTGTCTCTATGTCTGCCTTGCAAACTGGTTCATCTGTACCATTTTTCTAGGTTCCACATATATGCATTAATATATGATATTTGTTTTTCTCTTTCTGACTTACTTCACTCTGTATGACAGACTCTAGGTCCATCCACGTCTCTACAAATGACCCAATTTTGTTCCTTTTCATGGCTGAGTAATATTCCATTGTATATATGTAGCACATCTTCTTTATCCATTCACCTGTCGATGGGCATTTAGGTTGCTCCCATGACCTGCCTATTGTAAACAGTGCTGCAATGAACATTGGAGTGCATGTGTCTTCTTGAATTATGTTTTTCTCTGGGTACATGCCCAGTAGTGGGATTGCTGGGTCATATGGTAATTCTATTTTTAGTTTTTTAAGGAACCTCCATAGTGACTGTATCAATTTACATTCCCACCAAGAGTGCAAGAGGATTCCCTTTTCTCCACACCCTCTCCAGCATTTGTTGTTTGTAGATTTTTCTGCTGATGCTCATTCTAACTGGTGTGAGGTGATACCTCATTGTAGTTTGATTTGCATTTCTCTAATAATTAGTGATGTTGAGCATCTTTTCATGTGCCTCTTGGCCATCTGTATGTCTATTTTGGCAAAATGTCTATTTAGGTCTTCTGCCCATTTCTTGATTGGGTTCTTTGTTTTTGTAATATTGAGTTGTGTAAGCTCTTTATATATTTTGGAGATTAATCCTTTATCCATTGATTTGTTTACAAATATTTTCTCCTATTCTGAGGGTTGTCTTTTCACCTTGTTTAATATTTCCTTTGCTGTGCAAGAGCTTTTAAGTTTCATTAGATCCCATTTGTTTATTTTTGTTTTTATTTCCATTACTTTAGGAGTTAGGTCCAAAAAGATCTTGCTGTGATTTATGTCAAAGAGTGTTCTTCCTATGTTTTCCTCTAAGAGTTTTATAGTGTCTGGTATTACATTTAGGTCTTTAACCCATTTGGAGTTTATTTTTGTGTATGGTGTTAGGGAGTGTTCTAATTTCATTCTTTTACATGTAGCTTCCCAGTTTTCCCAGCACTTATTGAAGAGACTGCATTTTCTCCATTGTATATCCTTGCCTCCTTTGTCATAGATCAGTTGATCATAGGTGTGTGGGTTTATTTCTAGGCTTTCTATCCTGTTCCACTGATCTATATTTCTATTTTTGTGCCAGTACCATATTGTCTTGATTACTGTAGCTTTGTAGTATAGTCCGAAGTCAGGAAGTCTGATTCCTCTAGCTCCACTTTTTCCCCTCAAGACTGCTTTGGCTATCTGGGGTCTTTTGTGTCTCCATACAAATTTTAAGATTTTTTGTTCTGGTTCTGTAAAATATGCCATTGGTAATTTGATAGGGAGTGCATTGAATCTGTAGATTGCTTTGGGTAGTATAGTCATTTTCACAATATTGATTCTTCCAATCCAAGAACATGGTATATCTATCCATCTGTTTGTGTCATCTTTGATTTCTTTCATCAGTGTCTTATAGTTTCCTGAGTACAGGTCCTTTACCTCCTTAGGTGGTCTATTCCTGAGTATTTTATTCTTTTTGTTGCAGTGGTGAATGGGATTGTTTCATTAATTTCTCTTTCTGATTTTTCGTTGTTGGTGTATAGGAATGCCAAAGATTTCTGTGCATTAATTTTGTATCCTGCTACTTTACCACATTCATTGATTAGCTCTAGTAGTTTTCTGGTGGCATCTTTAGGATTATCTATGTATAGTATCATGTCATCAGCAAACAGTGACAGTTTTACTTGTTTTCCAAATTGTATTTCTTTTTCTTCTCTGACTGCCGTTGCTAGGACTTCCAGAATTATGTTGAATAAGAGTGGTGAGAGTGGACATCCTTGCCTTGTTCCTGATCTTAGAGGAAATGCTTTCAGTTTTTCACCATTAAGAATGATGTTTGGGCTTCCCTGGTGGCGCAGTGGTTGAGAGTCTGCCTGCCGATGCAGGGGACATGGGTTCGTGCCCCAGTCTGGGAAGATCCCACATGCCGCAGAGCGGCTGGGCCCGTGAGCCATGGCCGCTGAGCCTGTGTGTCCGGAGACTGTGCTCCGCCATGGGAGAGGCCACAACAGTGAGAGGTCCGTGTGCCACAAAAAAAAGAATGATGTTTGCCGTGGGTTTGTCATATATGGCCTTTATTATGTTGAGGTAGGTTCCCTCTATGCCCACCTTCTGGAGAGTTTTTATCATAAATGTGTGTTGAATTTTGTCAAAAGCTTTTTCTGCATCGATTGAGATGATCATATGGTTTTTATTCCTCAATTTGTTAATATGGTGTATCACATTGGTTGATTTGTGTATATTGAAGAATCCTTGCATCCCCAGGATAGACCCACTTGATCATGGTGTATGATCTTTTTAATGTGCTGTTGGATTCTGTTTGCTAGTATTTTGTTGAGGGCTTTTACATCTATATTCAACAGTGATATTGGTCTGTAATTTTCTTTTTTTGTAGTATCTTTGTCTGGTTTTGGTATCAGGGTGATGGTGGCTGGCCTCATAGAATGAGTTTGAGAGTGTTCCTTCCGCTGCAATTTTTTGGAAGAGTTTGAGAAGGGTGGTTGTTAGCTCTTCTCTATATGTTTGATAGAATTCACCTGTGAAGCCATCTGGTCCTGGACTTTTGTTTGTTGGAAGATTTTAAATCGCAGTTTCAATTTCATTACTTGTGATTGGTCTGTTCATATTTTCTGTTTCTTCCTGGACACTCCATTCTGGCTTGTAGAGTTTCTGTTGAGAAATCAGCTGTTAACCTTATGGGAGTTCCCTTGTATGTTATTTGTTGTTTTTCCCTTGTTGCTTCTGATAATTTTTCTTTGTCTTTAATTGTTGTCAATTTGATTACTATGTGTCTAGGCGTGTCTCTCCTTGGGTTTATCCTGCCTGGGATTCTCTGCACTTCCTGGACTTGGGTGGCTATTTCCTTTTCCATGTTAGGGAAGTTTTCGACTATAATCTCTTCAAATATTTTCTCGGGTCCTTTCTCTCTCTCTTGTCCTTCTGGGACTCCTATAATGCGAATGTTGTTGCGTTTAATGTTGTCCCAGAGGTCTCTTAGGCTGTCTTCATTTCTTTTCAAGGCTGTCTTCATTTCTTTTCATTCTTTTCTCTTTATTCTGTTCTGTGGCAGTGATTTCCACCATTCTGTCTTCCAGGTAGGTCACTTATCTGTTCTTCTGCCTCAGTTATTCTGCTATTGATTCCTTCTAGTGTAGTTTTCATTTCAGTTATTGTATTGTTCATCTGTGTTTGTTTTTGTTTGTTCTTTAATTCTTCTAGGTCTTTGTTAAACGTTTCTTGCATCTTCTCAATCTTTGCCTCCATTCTTTTTCCAAAGTCCTGGATCATCTTCACTATCACTATTCTGAATTCTTTTTCTGGAAGGTTGCCTATCTCCACTTCATTTACTTGTTTTTCTGGGGTTTTATCTTGTTCCTTCATCTGATACATAGTCCTCTACCTTTCCATTTTGTCTATCTTTCTGTGAATGTGGTTTTTGTTCCACAGGCTGCAGGACTGTAGTTGCTTCTGCTGTCTGACCTCTGGTGGATGAGGCTATCTAAGTGGCTTGTGCAAGCTTCCTGATGGGAGGGACTGGTGGTGGGTAGAGGTGGGTGTTGCTCTGGTGGGCAGAGCTCAGTAAAACTTTAATCCACTTGTCTGTTGACGGGTGGGGCCGAGTTCCCTCCATGTTGGTTGTTTGGCCTGAGGCGATGCAGCACTCAAGCCTACAGGCTCTTTGGTGGGGTTAATGGTGGACTCTGGAAGGGCTCACACCAAGGAGTACTTCCCAGAACTTCTGCTGCCAGTGTCCTTGTCCCCGTGGTGAGCAACAGCCGCCCACTGCCTCTGCAGGAGACCCTCCAATACTAGTAGGTAGGTCTGGTTCAATCTCCCATGGGGTCACTGCTCCTTCCCTCTGGGTCCTCTTGTGCACACTACTTTGTGTGTGCCCTCCAAGACTGGAGTCTCTGTTTCCGCCAGTCCTATGGAAGTCCTGCAATCAAATCGCGCTAGCCTTCAAGGTCTGATCCTCTGGGAATTCCTCCTCCCGTTGCTGGACCCCTAGGTTGGGAAGCCTGACATGGGGCTCAGAACCTTCACTCCAGTGGGTGGACTTCTGTGGTATAATTTTTCTCCAATTTGTGAGACTCCCATCCAGCGGTTATGGGATTTGATTTTGTGATTGTGTCCCTCCTACTGTCTCACTGCAGCTTTTCCTTTGTCTTTGGATGTGGGGTATCTTTTTTGGTGAGTTCCAGTGTCTTCCTGTTGATGACTGTTCAGCAGTTAGCTGTGATTCCGGTGCTCTCGCAAGAGGGAGTGAGCACATGTCCTTCTATTCCGCCATCTTGAACCAATCTCTGTCTGCTGCATGTTTTTCCTCCTCAAAGTCCATTCCTGTAGGGGGCTGTGTGCAGAGGACTTCCACCTAACACGTCGGATTAGAGTTCCCAGGGCAGAACCACTGCATGGACACCTCAGCTCATCACACCAGACACTGTGATTCAAGATGATGACGGCAGTCCATAATGTCTTATAGTAAAGTGAAAAACAGGCCTACCGTCTGTAGTTAATAATATTGTTAATTATGAAGCTTTGGTCAATAACAATATTTCATATAAAGTATCTTTTTTCCCTCTGTAATGGTTTTTCATTTTACATTTTCATCTAACCTATTGCATTAATAGTAATTTAAAAGCAGATTTTTCTCCTAAAATCGGCTCACTTTATGCATCATCTTTATGCAGTAACGGAGCCCTCCTAGGCTGGAAGTGCTGCCGACAAGTCATAATGTGGACCTTGACCTCTGGCCATTTTTGGAGGGTGACCAAATCAAGACAGAAAAATCTAATATTGCCAAAGACCGGATAGGAATTTCTTGGCAAAGTCAGATGAGAAAAAAGAGTTCATGAACTCCAAGGGCTGACATTTTTAACCACTGTCTTTAGTCCTTGTTTTGGGAACCTCTTTTGAATTAAAAAAAATGTAGAAAATTCTGGAATTTTGCTTCATTTTTCCATGACCAATGTAATGGAATTGTGGAAAGAGCTCTGTACTAGAGTTAGAGTCTTAAGACTCTTTACAAAAAAAAAAAAAACAACTTTACATAATGGAACATTTCAATGAATCCTTTGACCCATCACTGAGTTTCAAGAATCTTAAACTCATAACCTATCTTATTTCAACTACATCCCACTGAATTCCTTCCTTCCATATAATTTTGAAGCAAATCCCAGACATAATACCATTTCATCCATAAATACTTCAGTATGTATCTCTAAAAGATGTCTTTAAAAAAATGATAACCACAATACCATTATCATGCCTAAAACATTTGATAATAATTATTTAATACTATCAAATATACAGTGTTCAACATGAAAACTGCCTCATAAATATAATAATTTTTAATAGTTTGAATCAAGATCTAAATAGATTTCACTCATTATGATCCCCTATATGTTTCTTAGGTGTTTTAAATGTTTTTCTAGGCTTTCCTTCTATCTCTCTCTTTTTTTTTTCTCTTTGGTTTATAATTCATTTGTTGAAGAAATCAGGTCATTTGTCCTGTAGACACAGATTGGATTTTGCTGATTGTAACCCTATGGTATTTAACGTGTTCTTCAATTCTGTTTATAAATTGGTAGTTGATTCTAACAGGTCCTCCCATGACTAATGGAAACTTAGCAGAGGCCTCCTGCTAAGTTTCTAAGATAGTTCCAAGCTTTTAATCTGGTACAACTGATAGAGTGGTAGGAAATTGATGAAATTCACTAAGGGGATAAGAGGATAAGGAGTCATGTGATGGAATAGAAACTGTAGGGATGGGATGAAGAATTTAGTTTTTGTATGTTGAGTTTGTGATGCCTTTGGGATAGCCAGATAGAAATGTTTGGCAGACACCTGGAAATATGGTCTAAAGCTCAGAAAAACCTTGCCTGTCTGGACAGGTCAGTTTAAGATTCACCAGCATATAACACTGAAGTCCTGCAGGTGGGATGAAGTCCTGAAAGAGGGTAGAATAAGAAGAGAAAGGGCACTAAGATGGCTCTGTCACCATATTTAAAGGTTCTGCAAAGGAAGAGGAATCTACAAGGGATACTGAGAAGGAACAGAGAAGTATGAAATAGCATGGAAGCCAAAGGAGGAGAGAGCTTCTGAATACACAGAGACGTCCAGGAAAATAACAACTGAAAAGTAGCCAATGGGATTTTCAACTAGGTAGTCACTAGGGATTTCATCAAAGGAGTTTCATTGGATTGGTGAGGGTAGGAGCTATCTTTCAGTGGATGCAGAGTGAATGAGAGGTGGGAAAACAGAGACAAACAAAATTACTCTTTTCAAAAAGTTTGGTAGGGTCTGGCAGCATGAAAACTCATTATTATAAATGTGTCTCATATGTAACATAAAATCAACCAACCAATAAATATTAACTGTGAGCTTATTATGTGTATGCCATTTTGCCAAAGTACTACTAGTGTAAAAAAGATATTCATGACATACTTCATGCTATAAAGGCTACAACTGCCAAGGAGAAAGTATGCAAATTTATAAATGCATGTTTAAAAAGAAAGCTCTTCAGAAACCCTAAGAAATCAGATTAAATAAGGCATTTAAAAAACATGTTGGGCTTTATTGTCCCTTTAAAATTGTGCAAAGAATCCACTTGCATGATTCTAAAAATCAAGAAAAATATATGTTGTTAAAAGAAATATAAAATAAATCTGATGCATGAAACAAAAACAATTCTGTGAGTCAATACAGATTTCTTTTGAATAATAATACAGCACAAGATTCTTGTATCTATTCATTAAAAGGTCAGCTTCAGTTCCTCTGAATAAAGAAAAGATAATCACATTATCTCACCTGCCACAGGCAGGCTAATGCATGTATATGGATTCAGTACAGTGTCTGTGAAGTATTATAATAAGCAAATTCCTTATTAGCAGTTCAACAAAGTCAGCAGTGGCTGTCATCATTACGACGTTCAATGAGGAGGCCACCTCCTCATTCCTTTTTCCCCTTCCATTGACCCTCAATGAAGACTTTTCACTTAACAAAAGTACCCTCATAGCTCTCGAAGTGATTTTTCACCATCCTGCTTTTGATCAGCTTTCTAATCAGAGTTTACTTCAGATTCAAGTGGAGAATAAAACTGACCATTGGAGGGCTTCCCTGGGCTTCCCTGGGCTTCCCTGGTGGCGCAGTGGTTGAGAGTCCGCCTGCCGATGCAGGGGACACGGGTTCGTGCCCCGGTCCAGGAAGATCCCACATGCCGCGGAGTGGCTGGGCCCGTGAGCCGTGGGGAGCCTGCCTGCGCATCCGGAGCCTGTGCTCCGCAACGGGAGAGGCCACAGCAGTGAGAGGCCCGCGTACCGCAAAAAAAATAAATAAATAAAATAAAACTGAGCATTGGCTTACAGGAGTGCTCGCTCTCGTTGGCATCCTGAGCTGTGGAAGAAGCCTTCTTTTGCTGCCTCTCACGGGAGCACTTTGAAATCCAGGAACCATGTCTCGATACAGGTAAATAAGAATGAAATGATGGGCACCACAGAGCCAAAAACAAACAAAAAAACCCGCATCAACATAAGAGGAGTCAGAATTGGATGGCATCACCTCCTTCTCTAAGGAGGGAATGTTTCAATTTACATTTAATTCTATTATCTACAGTAAGGTTACAAATAAGAGGTCAAGGATGACAAAGAAGCAGAAAGACTTACGCAACACTGGTTACACCTGTCTTTTCCTTTCCTTCCTAAGACTCAGTCCTGGCCTTGAATTGCATAGGGTGGATATAACGGATACTGTCCCATGCTTGAGTGCTGTGGCTCCCACTGAGAGGGTTCCCTCTGTGTTCTGGCACACTTGGAGGAGGGTTAGGGAAGCCTTTTCCTTGTTTCCCATCCCTTAAGGAAAAGAGACCTCGCTGGACAGTTCTAAGATTGGCCCCTACCAGTGGCCCAGGGCCAGTGGCTCTGCACACAGAGACTGGGTCAACTTGGGCAGCAAGGTGGGCCCTAAATAAGCCTTTCAAATATATTCGTGCAAAGAACTGCAGATTCATCTGTGCATTATATAATAACCTTCTTTCCTCTAGTGTCTGAGACCAGATGGCTATGTAAATAAATAAATTACAACCAAGTCTGTTCCAATGTTATGACTGTAGAATTTGAGATAATTTCTTTAATCAGCCATCCAAAGAGTTGAGTCTCCTTTGTGTCCTGACCTAGAAGTAGTTATCTTTCATCATGACTTTCAGAGTCCTTTGGTGATAAGAGATTTTCAGTATCAGTGAATATAAATTTAAGTTTTATTACTGAATTTTCTGGAGAGAAGTTAATGAAAATCTCTGAGTCCCATTTATTTCACTGTGGAAATAAATGCTGACGTTTAAGAATTGTTGCAGAATTTGGGAGAAAAATATAAAGTTATATCATTGTTTTAGTTTTTAAATAGAGATTTCAAAATAAGCCAGCTTATTAGAATTCAAAAGGGAACCTCAAAACTCAAATCCCCAACCCACAACTTTTTTTCCAACCAGACGCTCATCCTCCTTTCCCATTAAAAAATATCAAGTACTTAGATAGGAAACTGTTCTACTTCTATAATTATTAAGGATTCAAAGATGAATATAGCCATGAAACAAACTATAATGGCTCTCTTAAGATTGCTGATGAAAAAATATTCTGTGAGCCCAAATGATGCTATTAGAATAAGGAAATCTTATTTTTGAATTAACAATTGATGGTCCATTAAACCTTTGTATTATTGAATTAGTTGGCTCTTGAGAAAGCAGTTGAGCAATGATCAGAAACTGTAGTGCAATAAACAATGATCTATTCTAGATCAGCAGTTGTAAACTCCGGCTATACATTAAAGTCATGGAGAGGGGAGCATTTAAAAAATATTGACACCCAGGCCCCACCCCAGAGATTCTGATATATTTGGTCTATTGGGGTTCCTAATATCATATATTTTCAAAACTACTCCCACCCCTCATTTCCTATTCAGGTAGTTCTAATGTGCAATCAGGTTAAAAACTCCTGATCTAGATTACTTGTCTAGCTGTTTATGATACTGAACTATTGTTTATAATTGATATAAGCAATAAAGAGTGACAGGTACATTTGTAAAATATTTCCTTTATGATAATTTATTCTAAGTCACCATTCTCTGAACTTATTGGTTTAGAAAATTACAATTACTTAGCAAACATAAAATATCATCTACATAGTATTTACAACAAGTAAGAAATATAGGTATATGTATGGATGAGATATAGATGAACCACAAGTTGACCTTTTCATTTTTCATTGAAGTTGTTTGTAAGTGCCTTGGAATGGAATCATAGAATTTTCTATCCAAATACCATATTAAGGATCAAAGTTAGGTGGCTTCTCAAGGTTCATCTCATTTATGATAGGTGCTGGTTAGAACGCATGTCCCTAGATTCTCATCCTAATGTTCTTTCAGATATTTCCTTGATTTTATTTTTTAGAAAGTAAACATTACTTTTGGGGAATAATAAAAGAAACCACAATCAATTATCAGAAATGTAAATAAACAGTAGAGGCAGTTTAGGTAAACCACAGCCTAAGCCTTACTTTAACATTTACCACCTGAGAGACCTAAACACTTCTGAACCTCAACTTCCTCATCAGGAAAGTAAGGACATGATAATATAATAGCATGAGGTAGAAAACAGATAAAGGCAAGTTTCTCTCCTGCTCACATGGCATTAGTTGTTTTCCAACCCCAAGACTTAAGGAAAGGAGGGTGAAACCAGACTCTCTGTTAAATGTATTAATAAACAATAAAGTCAGGTACTGAGCCTGCGCGTCTGGAGCCTGTGCTCCACAACAAGAGAGGCCGCGATAGTGAGAGGCCCACGCACCACGATGAAGAGTGGCCCCCGCTTGCCGCAACCAGAGAAAGCCCTCGCACAGAAACAAAGACCCAACACAGTCAAAAATTAATTAATTAATTAATTAATTTTTAAAAAAAAAAAGGAGAAAAAGAAAAACACCTCTAACAATCCACATGGCTCAACTGCGAAGAGCATTTGCATAATCATAACATGGAAACACGAAACACAGATCCAGCCAGAGTTATGATATAATATTGGAAGGATGGGAGGATGGGAAGTAGGGATGGGGTGAAAGAGGGGTTGGAAAAGAGGGCTAGCAATGGGAGGTCAATACTAGTGCTCGAAACAGAAACATCAAGAAGTAGCAATATCTGGACTTCCCTGGTGGCGCAGTGGTTAAGAATCCAACTGCCAATGCTAGGGGACACGGGTTTGAACCCTGGTCCAGGAAGATCCCACATCCTCGGAGCAACTAAGCCCGTGTGCCACAACTACTGAAGCCCACACGCCTAGAGCCCGTGCTCTGCAACAAGAGAAGCCACTGCGATGAGAAGCCTGCGCGCCGTAACGAAGGGTAGCTTCCACTCGCCGCAACTAGAGAAAGCCCATGTGCGGCAATGAAGACCCAACGTGGCCAAAAAAATAAAATAAAATAAAATAAAGTCAGGGACTTCCCTGGTGGCGCAGCAGCTGAGAATCTGTCTGCCAACGCAGGGGACACGGGTTCGATCCCTGGTCCAGGAAGATCCCACATGCCACGGAGCAACTAGGCCCATGAGCCACGACTACTGAAGCTGCATACCTAGAGCCTGCACACCGCAACGAAGAGTAGCCCTTGCTCATTGCAAATAGAGAAAGCCCACGCATAGCGAGGAAGACCCAACGCAGTCAAAAATAAATAAAAAACAAACAACAAAAAAACAATAAAGTCAAACCATATGCATATCTGATGAAGGGGTTAGTATCCAAAATATATAAGGAAATTATACAACTCAATTGCCAAAAAATATTCGGTTAAAAAATGGGCAGAGGACCTGAATGGACATTTTTCCAAATAAGACATGCAAATGGCCAACAGGTACATGAAAAAGTGCTCAGCATCACTAATCATCAGGGAAATGCAAATCAAAGCCATAATGAGTTATCACCTCACATCTGTCAGAATGGCTATTTTCAAAAAGACGAAAAGATAACAAATGCTGAGGAGAATGTGGAGAAAAGTGAGCCCTGGTGCATCGTTGGTGGGAATGTAAATTGGTGCAGCCACTATGGAAGACAGCATGGAGGTTCCTCAAAATACTAAAAATAGAACTGCCAGGACTTCCCTGGTGGTCCAGTGGTTAAGACGCTGTGATCCCAACGTAGGGGGCCCGGGTCCCATCCCTCGTCAGGGAACTAGATCCTGCATGCTGCAACTAAAAGCCCACAAGCTGCAACTAAAGATCCCACATGCTGCAACTAAAGATCCCGCATGCTGCAATGAAGATCCTGCCTGCCGCAACTAAGACCTGGTGCAGCCAAATTAAAAAAAAAAAAAAAAAATAGAACTACCTTGTGATTCGACAATCCCTCTTCTGGGTATATATCCAAATAAGATAAAGTCATTATCTCAAAGAGGTATCTGCACTCCTGTGATCATTGCAGCATTATTTACAACAGCCAAGACATGAAAACAACTTACCTGATGGATGAATGGATAAAGAAAATGTGGTCTATATAGACAGTGGAATATTATTCAGCCATAAAAAAGAAGACAATCCTGCCATTTGCGACAACACGGATGGACCTTGAGGGCAGAGACAAGAAACAGAAACAAGTCAGAGAAAGACTAGTACTGTATGATATCACTTATATGTGGATTCTAAAAGCATCAAACTCAGAAACAGAGTAGAATGGTGGTTGCCAGGGGCTGAGGGATGGGAAAAATATGGAGATGTTGGTCAAAGGGTACAAACTTTCAGTGTGAATAATTTCCAGGGATCTAATATATAGAATGATGACTATAATTAATGATATGTGTCATATATTTGAAAATTGCTTTGCGAGTGAAGCTTTAATGTTCTCACCATAACAACAACAAAATGTTAAGTCTGTGAGGTAAAGCATGTGTTAAATAACCTTATTGTGGTAAACACTTCCCAATATATGTGTGTATCAACTCATCACATTGTACACTTTAAACTTATGCAATGTTATAATGTCAGTGATATCTCAATAAAGCTGAGGGAAAAAACAAACAATAGAGTTCTTTACAATGGCCCATTCTCTACATTTGATCTTTCACATACATTTCAATGGCTGGCATGCTATAATAGGGTATTAAATAAGATAATATATGTGAATCATATACAGCAATGCTTAGCATATGGTATGCACTCAACAATAGCACATTAGTTGCAATGATTATGCATTACTTAGTGTTGCTCAATGAAGCAGGCAGACGTTTTTTGTTTTGAGGGGAATGTAAATTGTGTTTGCATCCTAAATAGTTTGTATTATGTGGAACATGCTTCCATGGAGTCCAAACCACACCGTGTGCATAATTAGTAATATTATAAATCAATCAGGCAGTCGGCATGTATGTGTGCAAAATTGCCAAGGAAGAGGACAACATCTTTATCCTCAAAAAATGTATAACTTAGTGAAGAGGAAGGGAAGGAAGATGAGCCCTGCCAGCCAAGTGAAGTATCAGGCTGATCAACTCATTGAGCTGGTATTTGATGCTAGTCTCCTCCATGCTACCTACTCTATCGCTCAGACATGAACTAGGCAGCATTTGGAGAATTCGGAGAAATACCATCTATAGGTTTATTTGACACATCAGTTCCATTTACACTGTATCTCTGAGGAAGGGCAATTAATTTAACCAGGAAAAGAAATATTTTGATGCCCTTACCCAACAAATAAACTGATTTTCTGACAAACGAGTGTGCTCATGGGCCAAGAGTGAACATTACAATCAGGAAACCAGCAAAGGACAAGATGACACTGGGCTCCTTTTATAGGCTTTGTGTTTGATTAATAACACTGTCAGAGATTTAAAAAGAAAAGAATTGTACTAAAATGATGTCATCTACTTACAGAAAAAAAACTACACTATAACATACCTGGAGTAATATCAAGGTTACAGATGACAAAACAGATACAGTATTCCAGCCAAAAAAAGAAAATTCATCGTCTTATTCTTCCCTTAATTACCTTACTTTTGTGATCAAAGTTTGAAGCTATTCTATTTCATGTTTGTGAAAAATTTCTGCAAATGGTTATAACTGCTTACAACTTCATTTGAGGCGGATGAAACTTTCAAATAAAAAAGTGGGGGAAAGGGACAATAAACAAGTCAGAGAATGCCCTGGTGGCCCAGTGGTTAGGACTCTGTGCTTTCACTGCTGAAGGAGCAGGTTCATCCCTGGTCGGGGAACTAGGATCCTACAAGCCACGTAGCATGGCCAAAAAAAGAAAAAAAGTCAAAAACCCAATAAAAAACAGAGATTATTAATGAAATACAACGAAGAAAGTAAACATGGACTTTGAGAGAGAATAATGGAGGGACCTGCTCTAGATGGACGCATCAGGTAAGTACCTTTTGAAAATGTGACACCTTAGCTGAAACCTAAGTGATGAGCAGCAAGTCTCATTGAAAACCAAGGAAAGAGGGCTTCCCTGGTGGTGCAGTGGTTGAGGGTCCGCCTGCCAATGCAGGGGACGCGGGTTCGTGCCCTGGTCCAGGAAGATCCCACGGAGCGGCTGGGCCCGTGAGCCATGGCCGCTGAGCCTGCGCGTCCGGAGCCTGTGCCCCACAACGGGAGAGGCCACCCCGTGAGAGGCCCGCGTACCGTAAAAAAAAAAAAAAAAAAAAAGAAAGAAAGAAAACCAAGGAAAGAGTTATTTATGCAGAAAGAACTATACACGCCAAGATCCTAATGCAGAAAATAGCTTTAGTAACTGACAGAAGGACAGATGACTAGCATGAAGGAGCAAGGAAGACAGTGGCAAGAAAACTGAGGAATAGCAGAGGTATGTCACATTTAGAGCCCTTGGTGGTAAGGCGTTTGAATTTTTTTCCTAATGACAGACATCAGAGGTGTTTAAGCAGAAGATGATACTTTCTGATGTGTTTAGTGTGTGTGTGTGTGTGTGTGTGTGTGTATACTTGATTTCATCTTTAACTAAGAAAAATCCAGGTTTCCTACAATAAGTGTCAAATATCAGAGGGTTATCAAAATTGGTGTGACTCAAATGTAAATAAGATTTGTTTCTTGCCTGATTTAATCCTTAACTATTTGTGGAATCCCAAAGTCAGGCAGATGCTATGCGATCAAAGGAGAATAGAGATGTAGCACAGAGGCTGCCACTAGAACAATCTAGGAAAAAGGCACTTGGACCTAGATCTTTTCCAGACTGGCCTGGAAACATACATCTAGACTGAGGTGACACCATTAAAGCTTGGTGCCACATTGGAAAGCCACTCCATGGCTCCAAACCTGATGAAGTCACTCTTCCAAGGATCTTTCATTATTGGCACGGAAGGCTGTAGGGTCACAGAAACATATTACCTCAGGGTTAGAAAGAAACTTAGAGCGGTGTTTTTCAAACAAAAATCACCCGGAGCTCTTGTTAAAATGGACATTGTGATTAAAGTGGGACATGAAATTTTGTACTTCTAACAAGCTCCCAAGTGGACATTTACACTGTGAGTACAAAATCAAGCTATTGTGTTCCGCCCCTCTTTGTCACATCCCCTCCACTGTCCAACCCTGAGTCCTTTAGGTTAAGCTCCATGAGCTTGTATCTCCTTGTGGATCTCACTAGGGATCCTCCATTGTATCAAATAGATATTGAAGGCATAGTGGGCGCTCGATACATTTTTTGGTCAATGAACTGGTGAGTGGATGATGAACACCCCTAAGAAATATTTATCAGCCTCTGATGAAAACCTTCCAATCTCAGGATTATCAACAAAGGAAGCATTTTTAGGGGACAGTTTTGACCGTTGGAAATTCCTTATGTATAGTAGCCAGCATCTGTTTCTCTATGATTGAGATCATTGGCCCTAGATCTGTCCTTTAGAGAAACACACAGCAGCCTTCTCTTTTGACACAATTGGGACTGGTAGTGGCTAAGTTAACAATAAAAAATCATTTGAAGCAAAGGGTCATGTTTTCAAAAGATACACCCATTAAACATTTTATTTTAACTTAAAACATACGCATGTGCATTCATTTACCAAGCTTCTAAGTAAATGCAAGACTGGGAACACAGATCCTTTGATGATCTTTATCAGTTTATATTGTCTGTCAGCATAAACCACACCTATAATAACACATCAAACACATGTGAAACATTGCTGGAATGAGAGGAAAGTGCATTGAGGGGGAGAAATAAAAACCTGGCTTGGACCAGTGTGCAAAATATGGCTCACTTCTAGCAAAGTCATTGTATTGGATGAGGTAGAGCAAAAGCTGCAGAGAGCAAAAAACACCTGGAAGCAGTGGCCACCCAGGTCTGTAGTGGAGCTCTCTCTTTACATATATTAAGTCAAGGTGATCTGTTGCCTGTATTAGTGAGGAAAGCACTCAGGATATTTTCAGACGGTCCTACCCATATCATAAGTATTAATCAAAATATAAAGATAATCCCAAAGCTCCTAAAAATCAGGTCAATATAAAGTACTAGTCAGTTTTCCTTTCATCTAATAAGACATTTCAAGATGTACCAATTCATGGAGTGCTCAGACACTTCTTAGATTTCCATTTTGAAACTCAAGTTTCATTATATTTGCTAATAAATTAATCTGTCCTAAAATGGCTCTTTTCCTTGAATTTTTAGATTATGTTTTCCTTTTATAATTCTTCAAAAAGACGTCATCTACCCAAACACTCAGCTTAAAACTTAAAGGCTGAAAAGGTATGTTCGAGTATGTATTTGCTCTTAAAAATATAGTGATATATTCTATTTAACAGGCAGCACCCACCCCAAAATACTCATCCTCACATGAAGAGTTTAACGATGGCTTATATTTGTACATTACAGTGTGCTTTCACATTCATTAGCTTGCTTAAGTCTTAAAGCAACTGTGGGAGGTCGGTGGTATCGTTTCCGTTTTGAAAAGACAAAATGAAACTCAGAGGTGGTCAGTGTATTGTAATATATATAGGGCACCTGGTGGGAAAGTGGCAAAACTAGGGCGGGCAGGAACCTGGTCTTTTCAGTCTTTTGGCCTTTTTTAAATCTCCCAGCTGTATCAACCGAGGCCAAAGAGCAATAAATGGGATTTCTGCCCTTTTCACAACATGGCTCTGTGATGCCCAAATGTTTTGACAAGTTCAAATAATGTTATTATTTATTTTAGTAAAGACTCTTCCTCCTTCCAAAAGTGTGTTAAAGCACTCCGAGATTGAACTAAAATCAAATTATTGAGAAGTCTTCTTTTTTTAATATTTTGTTTTAGAATTTTATAATATATTGGGAAGTAGTTCGAGATAGTATTCACAGTGTTTTGAAACTAGGATGGAAAAATCCCTGATGTTGATTTAGCTTTGGGGATTGGCATTGAAGCATGTCATTGCTACTGGCTTATGGTAAATAATCATCCCTTCATTTTGTTATAGCAGAATATACATTAAATTTAAAAGGCAATTTAGCTGAAGAAGTAGGAGAGGGGTAAGAATAACCATAGGATGGAAGTCTCAGAGCAGGGAGAATGAATAGGTAGGAAATTAGGGGGGGGGAAATTGTACCACCTCAGATTTCAGAGAAATGGAATTTAGAAAGATGTAATATAAGCAAAGGGCAACAGAATTGCGTGGCTATTTTTAATGATAACTAGGAAAATTCCTACTGGGACTAACTCGGTACAGAATCCATTCCCACCTGCATAATCCAAGAAAGACTAATTACTCAGAGTGACTTCAATCAAAAGGGTAAGAGTAAATAAATGAGCCACTGTGTCTTTAGCATTATATGGAGCCTGGTTATGGTACCGACATCATCAAATTGTGAACACTGGATGCTTCTTATTCCAAGATCCAAGTCTTGATGTTTTCTATTCTAAGCTGAAGGAGAGACTGATTTCTGTCGAAGACTGAAAAAGATGACCACAAATTCTTTGAGCTCCTCTCATCAAGAGGTGGGGTCCGTTTCTCCACCCCTTAACTCTGGGCTGCCTTTGCTGGTGCTTTGGCCAACAGAATGTGGCCGAAGTGCTACTTCCAAGGCTAGGCCTGAACGGAGGTGCCCCAGCAGCCAGCCAGCACCAGCCGCCAAGGGCGTGAATAAGGCCACCCTGGACCTCCCTGCTCAGCCAGCCCGTGCTGAATGAAGCCACATGAGCAAGCCTTGCCCATATAAATGTTAGAAATAATAAATCGTTGTTAAGCCAAAAAAAAAAATTTTTTTAAGGGCAATTAAAAAGTAAACTATACTACACGTTTTACTTAGGTCAGTGGATAAATAAGGACCACAAACGGGGGAAAAATAGTAATTTCAGCAACGCTGAATCATACTCTGATTTGGATCGGTCTTCGGTAACAACTTTAATGAACTTTCTTAACACTCAAATTAGGAAATTCAAAATTCGGAAGGAAAAATGTAAGAGCAAACCTATGACTCATTTAGTGTAAATTTGGTTTACATTTATTCCACCTAAGGGAAGTTCCATTATTAATATGGTCAAAAGAGCTGGTCCTAGCTTCAGACCTTTTCTGTTTATAAAGCATATTCCTCATATTTTTAGTTATAAGAAAACTATAACCCCTAATTGTATATATAATCCCTGGAGAGAGAACTCAACCATCAATTCAACCATCTTATCTCACTCAAAATAAAGAGTGAGATAAGAAAGGCCTGAGAAATTCATATTTTACCAAAAGCTCTTAGGTTCCTCTCTCAGTTACTATACATGTCATTTTCTCTGTAATGTGGACATACTTGTTGAGCTCTTCATGACTCATATAACTTTCTTTTTGGTCAAGATGACCTTCTGGCCCTGCAGCCCCCAAAACAATAAGCATAAAGTCATATGCCCTTAAATCTTTTTTTAAAAGAACACACTGTTCATGTTTGACGAAAGATCTACATCTACCGTCATTTTCATGTTGTTTCTTTGTTTATCGTACACACTCAGAGCTTGTCTTTCTTTTTTTACTTATAATGCTACAGATTGATTCCTACCCTGACTCACATCCATCGTTCTACCAGTGGTTTCTATCCCCTGGGCGATTAAGGTTTGGCTTGTTTAAAAGGTTAATGCCCTGCAAAACATATCCATACATGTCTTCTCACCAATCACCATTGACTGTAGGGCAACAAAAAACCAAGATGAATATTGTAATGCGTAAACTGTAATTAAACCTACTTCAATGTTCTAAGATCACAGGTTTTCCTTATAGTGATCTGAACTAAACAGAATGAGTCTACGCCCATTTCCAAATCTAAATGAGAGTGCAAGGAAAAAGATGATGTAGATATTGGTGGCACATTATTCAGGGCCCTTTGGTTAAAACTGGGAAGGAGGTGGGCTGTCTCTGGTACTCACACTTCAGATGCTCAGTGACATGGTGCTGTCTGCTGGCTTCCTGGGATACTGCATAGCTTGTTGAATGGAAAATGGAAAGGAGAGAACTCCAAGAGTGAGAATGAGGTCCCCAGTTAGAAGACTCTTGGTTTGTTCAAGTAGAGATGACTTTGTTGAGAGTTGTGGTGATCATGGTGGTCATGGTGGAGATGGAAAAAAGTGGAAGAACTTGAGATAGATTTTTGGAGGAGAACTGATAAAATGTACTGATGAATTAGATTTAGGGGCTGAGGAAAAGGAGAGTTCAAGGACTTTCTTTAGGTTATTTGCCTGAGCTGCTGGGTGGATGGTGGTGGTGGGTAGTATTTATTAAGATGGGAGGAACAGGCTTTGAGTATTAGAGGGGTGGAAATAAAGAGTTCTGTTTTACACGTGACATATTTAAGATACCTATTAGCCTTCCAACTGGAGATTAGAGTTGGAATTTGGGTCTGGGGAGTCACATATTTTGAGCATGTAGCCCTCTTAGCACCCAAAGCCTTTGACACAAGAGGTACCCATGGTAAGATGGATCTGGCAGAGTTGAAATATCAGGAGAGAACCCTTTCTCACACATGAGTGCTTGAAGTATAGACACCACAGTTGATATATCCCATTGCTGGCTGAGCCTACTTGCCCTTAAATCACACAACCACTTTAACACTTGACTTGGAATTTTGAGGGTGGATCAGCCCCGTTTCAGAGGGTGGAGGAGGCAACTAGATGGATGGTTCAGGTTTCTCTGATTGAGGCTCTGAGTTTAAATGACCTTGGAGGATTTGGATTTTCCATATTGAATCTCTTTCAGCTATCACGGCATTTCTCTTCCTCTGGAGAAAGGTGAGGAGAGCCGTCAGGCCTCTCTCACTGCACATGTTTGATTCATGACAATTTAAATGACTGGAATTCACACATCAGACAACAACTTCTCCAAGATCATCCCCAGTGAGCCTCACCTCCTTGTATCTATGTCTTTGGGTAGTCTCCTCCCACACTGGATCAGGGCTGAGGGCCGCTCAGAGTTACCGATAGGTGAAGATGAGTGACTTCTAAAGCTAGGTCATAATGGCACTGAAGCTTCCACCGTGTTCTCTTGGGTTGTTCACTCTGGGGGAAGCCAGTTGCCAAACTCTAAGAACACTCAAGTGGCCCTGGAGAGTTCACAGGGAAAGGAACTGAGGTGTCCCTCCAACAGCAAGCACCACCTCACCAGCCACTTGGAACTGGATCCTCCATCCTCTGTCAAGCCTTCATAAAGCTTCAGCATCTCACTACAATCTCTTGAGAGTTACCCCAAGCCAGAACCACCTATCTAAACTGTTCCAGAATCCCTGACCTATAGAGAAACTGTGAAAGATAACACACAATTATTATGTTAAGTTTTGGGGTGACTTGTTATGCAGCAACAGATAACATCCAATTCGTCCTTTAAAAAGATAGCACTGTCGTTATGAGCAACATTATGACTAGAACTTGCTATTTTGTGATGTTAAAAACATGGAAAATAAATTCACCTGTAACTTTTCCAGAAAAGAAAAAGCCTAACAATCAACACACAGACTCTCTTAAATTCCAAGCTCCATGCTAAGAACCAACACAGCAGAAGTTGTGATTATTCGTGGATAAAGAATAACCTAAATTTGTTAAATTGTGGTGTTTTAGGAACTCAGCCTGCATGACAAAAAAGGCACAAAAATATTTTGGATCTTTTGTTTTTATGTCACAAACAGTTCCAAAGTTCAGAGGAAGGAACTCTGGTGTTTCCTTTACACCAAAGCAAACTAAGCTGTGCTATTTTATTTATCTGAGAATAGGAAGTTTGGCGATTTTGAATTCTGAATATTGGTCAGAATTATTCACAACAAATACTTCCTAGGATGTCCCTTCTAATTAAAACCTGCCAGAAAGTAAATGTTTTTGTTTTTGTTTTTCTGGAAACTTGTCCACCTTTAATAGGAATCTGAGCTAATAGAATTTATTAAATCTTAAACTCATCCAAACATCCCCCAAACTTAAAATGTTACACTCTTCTGTACTGGCCTGGCTCTGCTGTTAACAGCTAGATGTACTTTCTCACAACATAGTGTTTAAATGGCTAAATGCTGACACTCCCCTACCATTTTAATCAGTTTCTAGTTTCTTTTGCACTCATTATCTTATTTGAATCTTAAAACCACTCTGTAGGTGGGCAGCTCATTCCATTTAACAGATAAGAAAACAGGCCCGGAGAGGTTATTCACCAGCCTCATTTAGTTAAACAATTTACCAAATTACTTTACCTCTCTGAGAAATGAGTGGGTTGGACTGCTTTCTGAAGTCTCTTCCAGTCCTAAAATTCTTTTATTCCAAGCAACTTTGCTGTGACCAAGTCCGTATGTGAGCTACAGAAAGCACAGACATGGAGTTAGATCATCTGGATCATTGTTTTAAGATATGCTGCCCTTGAATACTTGAGGGAATCATTTAAACGTTCCCAATCTCAGTGGCCTTGTACATAAAAGGAGGGTTAACAAGATACACCTGATAGAATGGCCAAATGAAATAAAATATGTAAGTCACTCATTGGCTCTGGGAACTTGATCTAGTTACTCTCCCCCTGTCCCAGGTTCCCATGCATAAAATATGGAGAAGGGGCAGGAAGCAGGTTCACTTTTGGTAAAATACAGTGGGTGCTGTGATATGTCCCCAAGCCCCCCTTCGTGACTGCAGCACTCATTCCCCAGCCGCCTGGGGCTTGTTGGCTAACAATTTGCATCTTAGGCCCTCTAGAAAATTGCTTGCAGCTGAAAGCAACTGCCTTAGCCAAGGACACGTCCTCTTCGCAGGAAGCAGCTCATATCCAATGACTATCATTTCAGGGCTGTAAAGGACAGGCCCTCTTCCCTCAATGTGGTAAAAATATGAAGTGCTATCCCAACTCCAGAGCTCCTTATGAGATTGGCTGAGCCCGTTGTTCTACATATTGCAGTCCAGCCTCCCTATCTGCCCAGTCTTGTTTCCTTCAATCCCTTGCAGATGCTGTTCCTCGCCCCCCAGAAACTTCTTGCATGCAAATTTCTCTCTTAGAGTCTGTTTTAGGGGAATCCAACCATCCTGTTGTAACATGATGGTAATGAGATAACAGATAAGAAAGTGCTTTGAAAACTGTAAAGTTAGCAGCGTTGGATACCATTTACCATAGCATAATGAGGATTAGCTAGAAAATACTGAATTGATGTATATATTTTTTTTATTCCTCACACAAACTGTGTTCCTCTGCAGCCTTTCTACCGTTATGGCCCCAGGGAAGGGAAAGGGCAAAGGTCACCATGCCCAGAAGTAGGATATGATGTAAGAACAGAGCCTTCCAGCCAAGAAGGGAAATTCAGGGATAGTTTCAGTTTAGGGAGGGGAGAGATGAAAGGAGAGATTAGGAAAAGGAAGTTGGATGCTGGTGCCCACACTTTACCCCTTGTGTGGTGGAATCTGTGTGGGGAGGTGATAGAAACATCCAGATAGAGTCAGGCTAGGCTGAGAACCGTGGGGCTAGTGGCTGCCTCCTCTGGGAATAGGCAGCGGGAAGCTGTAAGACAGGGGGAACTCCATTAGCTTTGTGTGGCTTAGAAGCAGTGGTCTAGCATCTGCAGAAAGAGCCCCATCATGCCCTGCCCATGGTTGGTGGAAAACCAGCAATGCAGAAAGTCAGGCATGACCTCGCCCTGCTTCATCCATAGGAGGACAAGACCCTGAGGATAGGGACAGGCTAGCAGTAGCCCTGAGTTGGAAAGAAGAGGAAGGAACTCTGTAAGACCATCAAAACACAAAAACCTGCTGAAAATATGACAAACTGACTTCAGGGAGAAATCTTGATGAGATAATGCCAGCCAGGAAAAAGATTAAAAGATTGCACGGTAGTCATGGGGGCAGAAGAAAAATCATTGCCTGCCACAGCGTAGAAATAAATGTTTTCTATATAAAAATCATTATTAAAGGGCTTCCCTGGTGGCGCAGTGGTTGAGAGTCTGCCTGCCGATGCAGGGGACGCGGGTTCGTGCCCCGGTCCGGGAGGATCCCACATGTGGAGCGGCTGGGCAGCTGAGCCTGCGAAAAAAAAAAAAAAAAAAAAAAAAAAAAAAAAATCATTATTAAAAACATAAATTTATAAATAAATGTAAAGTGACATATGTTTTGGTTTGTGGTCTGCTTATGTTTTATATTTTAGAGACATTTACTTCATATCCTATTCCCTTTTTAACAGCATTAATGCTTTGGCCTTGCTATGTTCCAGTATATAGTGCATTCCTTATTTCTAGCTCTGATAGTTTTAGTTTTCTGGAAACTCTGTCTGTCATATTTTGCCATCTGTTGTATCTGATGGGAAGCTTATCAGAACCCAGCATTAGTGATATCTAAGTTATAACTTGTTGACATTTCCATTGTAAGCTCTAATTTTTAATTGTTTATGCATAATTATGGTTTTATCTCACATTGGGCTGAAAGATGATAGAATTTCAGATAGCCTTTGTGAATGCTGACTTAGATTCATTATGTACATCACAAATTTTTTCTAAGAGCAGGGGAAAAATTGTAATTTGCTTTTGTAACTAAAAAATCTTGTTTCTTAAGTATAAGCTGGTAGTTAACGTGAATCAGATTATGTTTTGTTTTAAAAAAATATACTTTTGATAACTTAGATTTTAAAAATAATTACTTATGTACAGTTTGAATCGTTTAAATAAATTTGGAATACTAGTTGAGAATGTTATGCTTTGCTTTCTATAATTTATACCCTTTAATTGAAGGTTTAAGAGAATAATGTGTGCAATGAAACATGACCAACATGCAGATTTTTTTCTATTTGAATGAAGTAAAATAATTAGAGTGCTTATCTAATGAATGAATGAATGAATACATTCCTTATCTAAGGAATGTATTAAGTGGTTCTCTAATACATCATTAGACAAGAGATGTCTTTCATTTATAAATGTCTTAATATTTTCTCAAGGAACAAGGACTTCCAGTCATTAAATAAAGACTAAATAGTTAAATGTCCCAATATCCAGAATTATAACTATACCTTTCTAAGATCATTTTTGTGCGATGTTATTTGCACCCTAAAAGCTTTATCTAGTTCAAATTAAGCTTTATCTAGGTTCAAATTAAGTTTCAGAAAAGTTAGAATAGTATTGATTCTGTTTCTCTAATAGACCTGATGCAAGGGTTTTCATAATACTAATATGGATTCAATTTGGTTTCATTTTTTCTTGAATTTTAGACTTTTAAAACTTAATTACACAAGCTTTCACTATTTAGTAGCTTTTTTTGGTGTGTAGATATATTGATGCAGCTTTAATAAGGCTTAATGATTTTTAAAGATCAGTTTTCTCTGTTATTGCTTTCAAAATCTAGTCTTGACCAAGTGATTTCTTTTTTAAACACACAGCAATTTCATCAACTACTATGGACAGTCCATACTTGACAGGTTGGGAAAAAATATTAATTTGTGATGTTAATATGTCAATTTATTGATAATAAAAAAGTAAAAATGTTATATTGATATTTATAGAATCATAAAATAATTTTTTGTCAAGTCCTTAATATAGGGCAAATTTTGTATCTAGTTTTAGGCCATGATGTGGAAAGCAGCATATTATAATTGCCTTAAATTGTCTCTCCCAATGTAATAGAACAAATGTTAATAGTTGCATTATGATTTTCAGACTAAGTTATTTATTGTTTATTTATTATTAAGCTATTTTATTCAAAACAAAGCAGGAAAATATATTGAAAAGGGATTATGATTACAGAGGGCTTTTTAAATGTGCTATATTTCTGAAATGTAAACATACATTTTCAATGCATACTTAAGTAACAGTACAATAAAACAAAGAAATAAAAAATTGGGGCTTCCCTGGTGGCGCAGTGGTTGGGAGTCCGCCTGCCGATGTAGGGTACACGGGTTCGTGCCCCGGTCCGGGAAGATCCCACATGCCGCGGAGCGGCTGGGCCCGTGAGCCATGGCCGCTGAGCCTGCGCGTCTGGAGCCTGTGCTCCGCAACGGGAGAGGCCACGACAGTGAGAGGCCTGCGTACCGCAAAAAAAAAAAAAAAAAAAAAAAAATTGCAGTAAAGTTTATGTTTTCAAATTGAACAATTTGAGTGGTCTTAACATGTATTTTTGGTTGAATATAAACTTCTATGTAGTAATTCTTGAAGTATAATTTTTATTTAATATATGCCTCTGAGAATTAAAAAAAATGCATAGATAAAATGTGGCCAGAATGTACTCCAAAATGTTAACAGAAGTTTTCTTAAGGTAATTATTTCCTTTTTTATACTTTTATATTTTCCAAATTTTCTATAATGAGTGTATTAATTTTTGAGTCAGAAAAAAGAAAAAACAATAAATGCTAACAAAGAGATTGAGAGGAATGACTGTCTGATTCTATTGGTAAAATAATCTTTAATAAGAAGACTGAAAAGTAGGCCAGAGGAGACAGTGGAACCTGACATGTCATGGTATAAGGTTGGGAGAGCTCGTGAGAGATTTGGATCTGAAAGATCAGTCTAGGTACAGTGTGAAGAATTAATTAGAAGGGAATAAGTGACAGGTGCAAAGTCCACTTAGTAGGCAGTTAAAAGAATTTGAAGTAAAACTTATGGAGTCTTTGCTTATATTGAGACACAAACCTTGTGTTCCTTCTCAAATCCTCTCTTTCTTCTCTCTATCTAGATCAGAGCCTCATCTGTGCCAAGCTGCTGCTCTACTTTTGAAGTTGGTTGAAGTATCATACCTTGGGCATGGGATCTGCCCTCCTGAGAGCCAACACATGACCAGAGGATAAACCCAGAAGCTGGGGGGCATTTAGTTCTCTGCTGAGTAAACCTTCACCAATGGCAAATGGAGCCAGGAGTGATGGCGGCAGGTACACTCCCCTCCCCTCTGTCATGGGCTAGTCCGAGATGTAGTTCCTCCGTAAGCCTTCCAGAGAAGTCCCGTGCCTGCTGAGTGATTTTTGGTGGTATCATTACACAACAGTAACCAGGGTGGTAATACAATGCATCTCACCAAGTCACATCTTCCCTTGCCTCTTTCCCTCTTCCCCCTCGCTCTACCATTCTGGGCAGGTCCCTCCTAGCTAGAATACTTCATGCTCTACTTTCTACAGTAGCTGGGCTTAGCCAGGCTTAGCAGGGCTTTACCAACATCATGACAGGGGGAGTGAGTGGAGAGGTGAACAAAAATTCAAGGGTCCAAGGGTCAGGAGTGTATTTAAGCTGACTCCTAGGTTTCTAACTTGGACAATCAGGTGGCCAGCACTTGCACAATTCCTAACATATATTAAGCCTTCAGTCAATATTTATTGAAGGAATGGATGTATGAAGGGTGGTACTATTACTAAGGTAAAGACTACAGGAGGTATGTTTATTAATGTATCGTATGTAGAATAATCTCAAGGAGATTTTAACAAAATATTAGCAGGGGGTGTTTTCAGTTCTTTCTTAAGAGGGCCTGATGCAGATATGTATGGATGAGTGATCAAGGTCTTGGAAAGAGTGGTGACATGTTGAGCCTAGAAAGGTATTGACAGACTGTCTGCACTTCAAATAGCTTTTGTTCCTGTTGAATCTGAATGTGAACCTAGTCTGTTTTGTCCATGATTCACAGAGCAACCAGGCACAGTGAACATAGTGCTAAGTCCTGAACCTCTATTTCTGAGCTATTTTCATGAAAACCATAGAAAAACAGAGCTAAAGAGCCTTCCAGAGATTATCTGGCCCAGTTCCCCTGGTTCAGGGATGATTTGGCAAACAGGTTTAGGAAAAGCACTGATATTTGTTTTTCTATAGAACTGACTGACACTCAACTCCCAAATAACAATATTATGTTATAGAAAAGCTGGCCAAGAAAAGCTTACAAAACTAAAAAGTAAGGGACATCTTTTATTCAACTATAATAGAGTGGGTGACCCCCTGAAGGTGCAATTTCTTTTTTGCAAAGTTTGGGATATTTTTGGCCTAAATGGAATTTATGGCTAAGCGTAAATGCTAGAGTAGAAATGGCTGTAAAATAATTATTGTTCTTGGTGCTAAAGCTAAAATTACTGGCCTAAAACCATAATGAAAACTCCAGTGCCAGTCAGAGTGGAGCAGTATCTTATGTTATAAAGTCATTGAGAAATGGGAAAATCAAGTACAAACATTTGACATGTGTTCTCTTAAAAAATACTCATACATAGCTAACGATATTCCAGGCACTGTTCTAAGAATTTACAAATATTATTTATTTAATCCTTATAACAATCCTATTCAGGAGGCACGATTATTGGCCCTTTTCACAGATGAGGAAACTGAGGCACCAAAAGAGTAAGTAATTTGCCCAAGGTCACACACTAGTGTGGTGGATTCAGGATTCAAACTCATTTCCCAACTGCCTTGCATTTGAGCTCCATGCTGTTCAGACAAATCAGCTTGTCTTTAAACACCCAGCACAACGCATTGATCATATGATTAAGAGCATAGAGGAACTGAGAGGAACTGAGGAGAGTACAGATTCATGTCTCCCATTTCATGTTTATTTCAGTACATACACTTGCTGTGTTAAATGGTAAAGAGAATTAACCACACTATTTACATTTGTATTTTTCCCCTCTCTCTCTCCATCCCTCCCCTTACTGGGTGAGTGTAGTTTGATTCACATATTTATATGCATGTTGGATTAAACTCCATTTGAAGGGTTAGGTTGCATCATGGAGGAGGAACCATTGAGGAATAAGCTCATGAGGTTGGGGAAGCATGAAATGTTTTTACGCTTACACTAACTGAGGGACACCTTATTTCTCCACTGCTGTTTCAGGTGTGAAACTTTTTACTCATCCATTTAACAAGCATTTTATTAGGTGCCTTTTACAAGAGAAGCACTGTTTTAGATTGGAGATTATCTGACTTTATCGATACTATGAATAGGATCGACGAAGTCCCTATCCGCACAGACTATACATTCTTAGAGGTAACACAAACAATAATCAAGTAAACAGGCAAACATTTAAGAGATTTGGTAAGAGATATGAAGGAAAATAAGCTAGGTTAATGGGTTAGAGAATATCTATGGCTATGTTGCATCTATACTAGATGAGATGATCAGGGGGTCCTCTCTTAGGTGACATTTGAGCAGAGACCTGAATGAGACAAGGGGAAGTTATACAAAGATTTGGGGTTGAAGGCAGGGGAAACAGCAAATGCAAAGATGCTGGAGCAGGAATCTGCTTGACATTTTTTGAGGAACAGTGAGAAGGCTGGGCTGGTGTGACTGGAGAGGGAATGAGCAAGGAGAAAGTGACAGAGGATGAGGGGAGAGAGTTAGACAGGAGCCAAGTCATATGGGCCATTGTTAGGACTGTCGGTTTTATCCCAAGTGTGAGGGGAGACAATTAGAGGATTTTGAGCAGGAAGAGTGAGTACATTTCATTTATATTTTATTTTTATTTATTTATTTTTGCGGTACGCGGGCCTCTCACCATTATGGCCTCTGCCGATGCGGAGCACAGGGTCCAGACGCACAGGCTCAGCAGCCATGGCTCACGGCCCGCCGCTGCGCGGCATGTGGGATCCTCCCGGACTGGGGCACGAACCCGTGTCCCCTGCATCGGCAGGCGGACTCTCAACCACTGCGCCACCAGGGAAGCCCCATTTATATTTTAAAAGGACTGGCTGCTGTGTGGAGAATGAAGTGTAGGGTGGAGGAGTGGGAGCAGGGAGAATAATTAGAGCTGACTGCAGTAGATTTGCCAAGAAATGATATTTGGGCAAGCTGCTAGTGTAGGGAGTAGTGAGAAGGGATGGAGTTTGTGATATATCTATATCCATATCCACATCTGTAAATTAGGGCTGACGGGAGTGGCTGATAGATTGGATGTGGAGTGGGAGGGAGAGGAATCTAGGGTGATGGGGCGACAGCTGCATTATTATTGGGAAAATATTTCTCAGAAAAGATGATGACAGAAGACTACATGGGAGACATTTTGAGGTACAGTGGGATTAGAGCCCTGACCACAAGGGCCACCATTCTCCTCCTTCTGTCTTGAGGGACTTTCTTGGTAACATGACATGAGGCCCACAAGAGGGCACACTTCTCTCATCCGGTCAGCATCATGGATGCCTTCTGTTCCAGTCTCTTCCTCTGCTTAAAAGTCAGATCAGTCATGGCCAGAGGAAGAAAATTCTACCTTTTTTGCAGGTAGTGGAAAAACTAACTTAAAGGAGGGGTCCAATTGCCATTGCCCACAAGTCTTATTTCAGTGATAAACAGAGCCTATTCTCATTAACAGTAATAACAATTATGGAGTTCTTCCTATGCTTTGCACTTTGTGTTAAGCAGTTGATTTGTGCTATCTCATTAACCCTAAATCCTTACACCACCTCTATACTATAGGTACAAGTTACATTTTAGGGATGGTGAAACCGAGGTGCCAAGCACCATGTGGTAGAGTAACTTGCCACAAAGCAATGGAAGAGCTATTATTTGAACATTGTACCCTGAGCATTTAACATCCTGTATGCTTCTGATTATTCTCAGTGAAGCCCAGCAATCTTTGGGAAAGGAAACGCTAAAACTTACTCAGTTTCAGCTGGTGACTAAGGTGGGACCAAAGGGCCTATTTACGTACTTCGCTCCAAATGGGGGAGATTTGCTGTAGGTTGAAGGCTGTGAATAGACATTTTATTTTGGAGGAGACTATGTGATGACTAAGGCTGTCAGATGGAAAAGGGCCAACATCTTTTAACATCATTTTCCTATTGGTTCTGAATTTTTTTTTTTTTTTTCCTTTAGGATACTTCCTCCTCTGGTTTTGTAAACTGACACAAAACATTTGTGCAATGACCTGGGGTATTATGACAGCCTTAGATCAAAATCTAAGGACAACTTGGATGAAGGACAACTTTTCAAAAAGGACACGGTCTGCCCTCGCCTTGGTTAAACAAATCGAATGGAAACGATTTGTTCAGACGGGAGCATCCAACAGACGCAAGCTCTCTGAAACAGCCCTGACGCTTTGGCAAACACCGTTGCTTAGCGAAACGTCAAAACTCCCGCGCGCAAACAGATGCAGGAGGGGCTCATACGCCAGCACTAAGCGAAGCTCAGGTTTTGGAGAAAATCTAGGGGGCACGTGGAGCTCCTCCCTCTCCTGGTTAGGGGTGGCGTGAGGGGAGTGGGGAACAGGAGAAAGAGCTCCCCGGCTAGCCTAATGTGGGCTGACGCCGCTCGCTGTTCAGGGAAGGTGCAAGGCGGGCAGGTGCTAGTCGCCCCGCAGGAGAAAACCTCTGCATCTCAGTGCAGGGCCAGGGGCAAAAAGGAGGGGGAACCCCGCCCTCAGTCCCCAGCAGGATCAGCGCGCCCCTCCCCCCAGGAAACGTGCCCGCCGGTCCCTCCCTCCTTCACCACCTCCTGGGGACGTGGGTTGTAAAAGCCCACGCAGCGGGGCGAACTTGGTGGCCGGTCGGGGCGAGGCACTGGCACGGCCCCAGCACCCCTAACACCCTCCTCCCCTC
>NW_020175199.1:96229-198596 GCF_003031525.2 Neophocaena asiaeorientalis asiaeorientalis
CTGGACCCCTGTTGTCTGGGCTACAGGGAGGAGCTGCAGCCGCGGTAGCCCCGCCCTTCGGGTGCTTGGACTACCCCAGCCCCTTGAACATCTGGGTGCAGGAGTTAGCGTTCCAGATGTGGTTCCTGGGCGGCCAGATGTGCGCGCTCCCCTTCCCCGCGCCTGGCGGCCGGCGAGTCTGGGCGGACGCCTGGTAGGGGCTGGGAGTTTTCCCTCAGAGCTGACTTAAAACCTCAGCCCCCGCGGCTCCCCGCCTTAGCCTCCAAACGCTCCCGGAAGCACTGCCAAAAGGAAAAGTTTCCAACCCAGCCCCTGCCCTGTTGCCTTGCAGCCCTCGGAGCTTCTCAAACCACCAGGGAGAGTAGAGTATCTCTACGGGATTCCCCAAAGAAAAACCCTTATGTTTTGGCCGCGCAATCCCGGTCCGGGCCGTGGGACTCCAGGTGCACAGCGAGCAAACCCCAGCTGCGGAGGAAGAAGATGCAGTTGGCTTGAATTGGGGATTTGCCCTAAAGCGCTCTTTGACCGGTTATGGATTCCATTTTTGATGTTGGAGGTCGTATTCCACCTGGTACGAGCAGTTCAGAGCGGGAGAAAAGCCAAGTGAACCTAGTGACTCAACCCCTTGGAATGTGCCTGGAATAATAAGGGGGACTTGAAAGGTTTTTATGGCCGAGGGGATAGCTGGTGGAGACTAGGCTCCTGCGCCTGCAGTTGGCCGGCGGCCGAGGGGGGCAGTATTGCCTTTTGCAGTGCTGCAACGCCTGCACACAGGACAAAAATAGTCGGAGCATCTGGTTTAAATCAACCAAAAAGCATTTCTATCCGCTTAACCCACTGTCCTACGGAACCGACAGAACAGGACAAGCCAGCTATAATCCCGGTACTCTTTTAACACTCCAGTAATAGCTAAACCCAATCACATTTTACCCCTGGGATTTCTAAGTGTCCTAATGTACAACTGTTGATATTTTATAGATGTTGCAAATTAAACTTCCTTTTCTGAGGTTGTGTGTGGGCATGTGCTCAAGCATTCACATTTGCAAGCAACACTCTGAATATGTTGCCTTTTTTTTCTTTTTGGTTAATTGACATTGTTGAACCGTGCAGCCCTAGAATAGTAAAAAGAAAAAAGTATCTGAGGCCAACAAACGGGTTGCTTACGCTACTAAATATATAGCCGCATTTTTCCTCCCTTAACGCCCTACTCAGAATTCCAAAGGCAAGTTGGAACAAAAGGAAAACGTGTCTGAGTGTAAAGAGAGGACTAGTGCCAAGAATTACAGTCACAGGGTAAATAACCTTGTTTTCTCTTTCATCAGTGGCCGCTACCAAACCCCGTTCTTGGAATGTGGCCAACAGTCTGTCTGCTGCAGGGTGCTGCTAATTAGAGAGAGACCATAAACCTCTCTGTCAAAGAGGGCATATGACCTTCCCTTCAAGTCTAAACAATAAAGCTGGAGAACTGCAGACTGCACTCTCCACGCTGGCTGCCCTGCGGATTCCCTAAATAGGAACAGGATGAAGGCCAGGCTTAAGAGGTTACCATAGCTCTGCTCTCACACTTTGAGGAATCGGTCACTCCACTTCCCAGTATAACTTGTTTCAATTACACTCTACGATCTATTTAGAGGAGAGCAGCTTGCAGAGAGAACTCATTGTCTAATCTAAATGAGGAAGCAATTATTACTTGCTGCAGTCTAATGTGCTTTGAGGCTGTCAGGTCAAATATCAACCAGATCTCACGTAACTTTACTTTGCACCTTGGAAAATATACCATTTTGATGACAATTATTTATCCCAGCTTTTCTGAAACGCACTTTTTTTTTCTTTCTATTAAGGGTTTTTTTCCTCCCCTCCTCAGATTTCAACAGTCTTTTCTAATTTTAGAATTTGTCATTCCAAGGTAAAGACCACAACTTCTTCTGTACACTGCTTAATGTTAAATACTTCAAACACTATTTTTGGCTTTTTTAATGGGCATCTTCTCAGAATATAGCAAAATAGAATTCCCCAAGTCTTCCTTTCATGTCTAATTTACCTCCCTGGAAGCGCCCTACAAGCTTTAATTTTATACAACATGTTGTAAACTATAAATAATACAGTTCCACTTTCCTAGAACATATGGAAACTGTTGCCTGCTATATATCCCAACTGTAGTTGCTTTCAGCTTAAAGATTGAATGCAGTTCATCTCCTGTGTAAAAAGGCATTTGGCGCTTTCCTGTGTTTTGTTAGTTAAAACCCAGTATGGAACAACACACTAAAATTCTTCTTGTTGTGAACAGAGCACATAAAAGGCTTTACAAGGTGTGGTTTGAAGAGAGAAGCCATGGAGCAAATACTGGTGGGAAGGTGAGGAAGGAAGGAAGGAAGGAAGGCACTTCCTGAGTGGGTACTCCTCCCGGTTGAGCTACATCCTCTCTTCAAATCTCTCCCTGTTTTTCTTAGCCAATAATTGATAGTAAATTTGGTCTTTATTTTTCCTATTAATTTAAAAAGCATCCTTACTGAAGTGACCCTAAGAACCAAATCTATTACCGACAGATCACTCAAAAACTTCACTCCATCTTAATCTTCTGATAAATAATCTGAAATTTTTGTTAAACGCATAAACAGTAAGAATCATTTCTATGTTAGCTGTTTAAGTATTCTGTGATTGCAAAGATAACCAAGTGTAATGGAATTAACAACACAAGAATCGGAAACTACAATTATTGTGGTTGGGGGTTTGATCACTGTTGAGTGTGTCTCTACCTGTAAAATAGTGATACTTCCCCAAGTGTGGAAACAAATATACAAATCTTAGTTATCACAACCTAACACAAGGGGCATCACAAGCCTTATAAGGTATAATTCTCCCTCTCCCAAATAAAGCGTGTGCTGCAACATTCCCTTTCTTTGTAAGATAAACTAATAAAATTCAAGATTTTGAATTTTTACATATTGAATTAGTCAAACAACTTTATATTTTAGGGTAAATAGAGTTTCCTTTGGAACTTAATTTTAAGGACATTATGATGGTTAATATAGATATACATATATATGTAATATATATATATCAGCCAGATACTCTAACCTGGCTTCGACTCTTCTCACTCACCTTTTCTAAATTTCAGCATTAAACAATGCTTAGGGGACTTCCCTGGTGGTGCAGTGGTTGAGAATCTGCCTGCCAGTGCATTCGAGCCCGGGTCCGCTAAGAGCCCACATGCCACAGAGCAACTAAGCCCATGCGCCACAACTACTGAGCCTGCGCTCTAGAGCCCGCGAGCCACAACTACTGAAGCCCGGGCTCCTAGAGCCCGTGCTCTGCAACAAGAGAAGCCACCGCAATGAGAAGCCTGTGCACCGCAACCAAGAGTAGCCCCTGCTCGCCGCAACTAGAGAAAGCCCATGCGCAGCAATGAAGACCCAAACAGCCAAATGAAAAAAACCAAAAAAACAAAAAAAAAATGCTTAGAAGAGAAAAACTTCTCTTCCAAGGCTGATGTGCAAAACCATCTGCTGTTGCTTTTTTTTTTTAATAAATTGATTTATTCATTTATTTAATCTTTGGCTGCACTGGGTCTTCACTGCTCTTCACAACCGTCTCTTTTTGTATTTCCCCAAAATACAGTTGAAAAGATAAGAAACTGTGACAGTTCTATGGAACTCAAGGTTAAAAGTCACCTTGAAAAATTGGCAAGGCTACAAAAAGTGTAGTAAAGTTTCAAGAAATTCTGCCTTAAATAACATTTATGCCCTGAGTACTCCAGGTGAAAGATGATGATGGCTTAAAATAGGGAAAATGAAGGGGAGGTGATTTTAATGGTCAAATTCAGTATATATTTTGGAGAGAGCCGAAAGGACTTACTAATGTATCAGATGTAAGAGGTAAGGGAAAGAAGAGAACCAAGAATTAAAAAAAAAAAAAACACACCAAAAACCAAAACCTGCTTTGAGAGAAACCAAATAAATTATTCAACAACCTAGGAGAAATCAAAGCATAAATAATACTCCATCTGAACATTTGGTAACAATGAATTTGTTATTTTTAAAGCAAGAACTATTTTCCTTAAATTAATTGTTATGCTATCCTACTTGGACATAGGTATTGTGCAGAGCTACCATACACAGTAGACACTCAAGGAATATTTTTGAATGAAAAAATTATTTGATTTGCACATAGTGCCAAAATACCATATTTTCCTTTTTTTCCCTTTCCCCTTGTCCTTAATCTGGGATTGCCAGGTAAACTAAGAGTAAGTGGGGTGATTTTCCTGCTTTTTTGAGCACAGTCTCTTAGTATTCTATACTTATGGACAGTTATCAATCTTGTGTGTTAAAATTTCAGTTCAAAGCATCGTCTTATAAAAATCAATTTAAAAAATGTTACTAAAACCAGACCATAAGGAGAGAGTTTCAAGAATAGAATACTGATGGATAGGTAAAAGGCAGAATGTTTTCCAGGGAACAATGAATCAGTCTCTGACATGATTTTTTTTTTTGTTTTGCGGTACACGGGCCTCTCACCATTGTGGCCTCTCCCGTTGCGGAGCACAGACTCCGGACGCGCAGGCCCAGCGGCCATGGCTCACGGGCCCAGCCGCTCCGCGGCATGTGGGACCCTCCCGGACCCGGGCACAAACCCGCGTCCCCTGCATCGGCGGGCGGACTCCCAACCAACTGCGCCACCAGGGACGCCCTCTGACACGATTTTTGTTCCATGAATTTCTTTCTGAAGAACAGTGAACCACTAAAAGGGAGAATAAAACACTGAATAAAATGCTGCAGTTCATATATTCATTGTATTCTTTTGAATATTTATTTAAATCTCTAACTTCTTTGGATTAACACAAGGATATGTATCCCAATAAAAGCGAAAATATAACTCCATTTGGAAATACTTTAAAACATTACATATCATAATGAAGTCACACAAAGAAACTTTTTTAAACACAGGCTTTCTCTTTAAAGTTTAAATGCGAGGCAGACATCTGACTTTAAAACAGATGGAACCCCAGAACATTTCCAGGATACATAAAATTGAATTTTGTGTTATATTTTATGTCTGAGACAGCTAACAATATAAATTGATGGCTAGGGTTTCTGTACTGGTTGTTTTTTCCTACCTTCTTTTTCTAACATTCAATTTAACAGTTGTTTCTTTTGTAATCCTATGGATGAGCATTCCAGAATGTATGATTTTTTTCAGTTATACATGTATATATTTTTTCAGATTATTTTCCACTATAGGTTATTACAAGATATTGAATATAGTTCCCTGTGCTATACAGTAAATTCTTGTTACTTATCTATTTTATTTTATTTTATTATTTATTTTTGGCTGTGTTGGTCTTTGTTGCTGTGTGCAGGCTTTCTCTAGTTGTGGTGAGCGGGGGCTACTCTTCATTGCGGTGCATGGGCTTCTCATCGTGGTGGCTTCACTTATTACAGAGCACGGGCTCTAGGCAGGGGCTTCAGTAGTTGTGGCACATGGGCTCAGTAGTTGTGGCTCGTGGGCTCTAGAGTGCAGGCTCAGTAGTTGTGGCGCATGGGCTTAGCTGCTCCATGGCATGTGGGATCTTCCTGGACCAGGGCTCGAACCTGTGTCCCCTGCATTGGGAGGCGGATTTTTAAGCACTGTGCCACCAGGGAAGGCCCTCTATTTTATGTATAGTAGTTTGTGTCTGTTAATCCCATACTCCTAATGTATACCACACCCCTTTCCACTTTGGTAACCATAAGTTTGTTTTCTATGTCTCTGAGTCTGTTTCTGTTTTATATATAGATTCATTTGTATTATTTTTCAGATCCCACATATGAGTGATACCATATAGTACTTGTCTTTCTTGGACTTAACTTCACTTAGTGTGATATTCTCTAGGTCCACCCATGTTGTTGCAAATGGCAATATTTCAAAGAATGTATATGATTTTTATAATTTGCTCTATGATTTTTATCTTAAGTGTGTACCTATGGTGTCTATTATTTAATCAAGAGACACTCAGTAATAAATAATGTAATTTCATGGAACCTAACATATATATTCTGACACAGGAAAAATATACAAGTTACCACTAATAAAATGAGTTTATTTTAAAGTTTTGAAAAACCACATTTGTAAAATTACCGCCATACTAGGCTTAAAGATAGCCTTTACAAAGGGATTAAAAATTGCAAAACTGCTTTCTCTTAACTACTAAAGTACATAGATTTAAAAGGTGTTAGAAGAGAAAACATTAATTCATGGTCAGTGTTTAAAGAGTTAAAATACATCATATCTGTAGAAAACTACTAGAAGATTAAATCTTAAAAACATTAAGAGAATAAATGCTGTACTTTCCTTTCAGAAAGCTTTACTCTTAAGTGATGTTTACTGAGAAACATACACTGCATACCACAATAACGATCTTATCAAAATTTATCTAACTGCTTTGCATATGGATCAACTTAAACAGAAAAACACATAGGAAATTGCTTTTCAATACATATTAACTTCTTATTTTTCCTGATAAAAGAAAATCAAAATAAAAATTTAGTTCATTCCAATTAAAAATACAAATTACTAATATTTAACAGTTGTATTATTTCTAATAACACAAAAGTTCAAGCATTCTAGAGTACAAACTGTTACTTAAAAAGAAAGCAAGCAAGAAAGAAAAACATTTATCTAACCAATGTTTTACAGAAATTTGGAATATTTACATGTCATATAACACTGTAGAAATCTTTGGTGGTGACATATGGATTAAGTTCCCTGAAAACACTTTAATAATTTTGTTCCATCAATCTGTGTACTCAAGTATTTATAATTGGTAATGCTGGCACCATCATTTCCTACCCAATTCCACATACATATAGGGAAGTGTGTGGAGGGAATCTTATGCAGGGTCTATGGGGGTTTACATAATTAATTCCTTAGCAATAAGGCTTATTTCGGGCCCATTTTTATACCAGAAAAAATATGGTGAACTAAAGAATAGATCAATTAGTACTTCCAAACAAACCCTGGAAATAGTTAATATTATGAACAAGTTGAATGACTGTATAATAAAATAAAACACCAGCTACAACTTCTGGATAAACTTTAACAGCTACCAAAACAGTGCCCTAAAGGCTCGTGCAGCATCCAATGCCCATCTGCCAAGTGGTAAGCAATGGGGGAAGCAAGGCACTGTGCTCTAGGGATTAACACACCTCTTTTAAAAGCATTAGACTTAAAAGCAGAAAAACAAAAAATGACCTGTTCCACCTTAAAAGAAACAAAAATTTACATTTATTATACAAAATTCAAAAAAAAAGCATGCTAAAACACACATAAAAGAAAAGAAGCAAATTTAAGAAATGTACGAAAAGGAAAGAAAGGAAATGATAGACCAGCAAAATGACATTGACTGTATATAAGGATATAACAAACACATCAGAGGAAGCATTGTTAAGTGTAAAGAGATACAATTAAACAGAAGGACTTGCATTATCTCTTTGAAACTAGTGTTGCCCTCCATTAAACGTTTTGATTCTACAAGTGTAGAGGGATAAATAATTCCTCCAACTTAGGACAGTATTCATGAGTTTACTATAATTAAAGAATAGGTTTAATACTGAAATTAGACTTGAAAAAAAATACAGTGGTGCAAATCAGCGCCCAAAGGTAATGTTTTTGATACAAAGTCACTTACTTACATGACTTTGTCAGGCAATTTGAAATGACATTGCCTTTGTGTAGGAAAGATAAGCATGGCACAGGTAGCATTTATACTGGGAAGTCTAGTACTAGGCAAAATAAATAAAACTCTCTTCCAAGAGTTTATAACCAGAATTCATAGAAATTTTGAACACAAAGAGTCTTTCCAGAAACGAAGAGGCTAAAAATTAGTCAAGGTAAAATAGATGAAGATATTCATGGAATTAAACTTTGGGGGAAAATAAGTTGAATGAAGTTTTAGTCGGTGGTACTTATCAAGAATGTGAGATAATCTAGAAGACATTTTAAGACTTGCATCAGGAGAAATGTATGAATTATATTAAGGTACTCCTGAGTAAACATTCTGTTCTCTACCAACACTCTGAGTAGGTCCTGAATATACACTGCTAGCTGGCTTCATTTCTTAGAAGGTAGAAAGGTCAAAGATCTTACAAATCTCTCTCACTGCTTTTTCTTTTGGACAAACAGAAAAATCAAGTAAATTTCTGAACAAGTATAATAAAACAAATTTGATTACTGATGACTAAAACCATCATCAGAAATATATTTACTTAGAGTTCATAATGCATAGTTACCTATGCCACCTAAAAAACCTCAAAGTTCAGTAACTCAAATTCTCTTGGATTAAAAAAAATGGTATTTTTCTAAAATCTATTATAATAATTTCTAACATGTAAGATTAACAACATTTGTATTTTGCATTGGCAGGTATCTTCAGGAAATTATTTCAGCTAGAAGTGAAGTGATTCAAATGGTTCTAGTCAATGCCAGATTTATAAATCAGCAGCTCGTATCAGTGCCAAGCTTGTGAATGGATTGGCTGTTGGTTAATTTCATGAATTAGAAGATACCTCAGTGCTATACTGGTCTATGACTCCATTTCACAAAAGCTACCACTTTTAAAAGCTGAAAACATAACCAGTGTTAACAAAAACATGCTAAGTTCAACTACACTATAGAGCTAAATATGGGAAGCTGGTGAGTTTTAAAATAACTTCTTATCTGTAAAGAAGGTAAGTAAAAATAGTTAAAATTGAAAAATAAGCTCTGGTTTTTATTATTAAAATTAAATGAATATAACTAATGAAACCCACAGGAAAAGAGATGATGTAATTCAAGGCATAAATTTGACATGCCAGAAAATGACAAATAACAATAAACACAGTGTTAATAAAACTTAAAATAAATGTACAGTTGTAAAATAAGTAAACAATTTTCAAGTGTGCAAAACTAGTCAGGAATGAAAGTGCTATGTAGATACCTGGTTTTCAAACATTTGCCTTGAAAACTTTCAGTTGATGGTGGAAAAACTAGAAAGTATTAACAAAGTAAAAATTTGAAGAATATAAAGCGTACTTTATCTTACATTATACCCTTGTTCTATCACTGCTGGATCAGAGGCCTATTTAATTACTATCCTCATGTGATAGAGAGGATAGTAACAGAAATATAGGTAAACACAATACAATATCACAAAGTCTGGTGTATCTTGAACCATAAAAAGACTCTTTTCAAGTATACTGTGGGTTTGTGTTTCACTTTACATCACAGGCACTCAGTGTTCTGAAGAATGTGACAATAGATAACACAGTATTCTATTATTTCTGATATATCTATCTATCAATTTTTGTATAACTACCTTTAGTAGTCAAGATTTGGAAGTAATTGTTAAAGAAATAAAAGCTATTTAAATAGATGAAAGTAAACCCTATGACCGCCACAATTTAAAGAATTATTTTAATGTATAAATCCTGAATATATGATGTTAGAAAAAAAGTTGATGTATTAGCATAATTTGTCTTGGGATACTTGACATGTACATGACTAAAAATAAACTTGTGGTCTCTTCTTCACTTTGTATTTCAGTGACCCATACCGCACCTGAAGAGAGAAATGTGTTATTATTATGACTTAGGTTTTGACATAAGACAGGACTTAATAGCTCATAATCACAGTAATCATTTTTTAACTTTTCTGATATAAAGAATCAACTATGCGCTAAGTGTGTACTCAAAAGACAGCACTACCTATATACTCCAAAATGTAGTTGGCATTATGTTGCATATATGCACAGATTATGATCACTGATAAAAAATGAAAACTGTTATTAAAGCTGTTATTAACTGTTATTATTTATGCTTTGCTGGGTACATGTCAATGAACATTGCTCACAATAACCTGAGGTCATTCGCTGAAATCCTCCACTGCTTTCTGGGCACAAAGACAACATATTATCATGGATAGACTTTTACTATTTAATCCTTATTTAGAGTTGGTTCAGAACAAAAGTACATACTTAATACTGCTTTTTCTTGCATATACGTAGGGCTGGCACTGGGTACTCACATCAACCGTAGGATTTTGCTGTGTGAGAATACCATTTTCTACTTAGAGTGGAAGACTAGGAATCTGCCATTTTCTAAATTTCCAGAGATTGTAATCCATCTGATCTGAATAAAGAATTTTAAATATAGCCGGTGCTCTATTATTCCAACCCTTCATCTACGGATACCCTAAATGCGAATGCAGCAGGAAACCCCTAAATAGTAATCGCTGGGAAAACAACTCTATACCTGACTAACCTCTTTTCGGCCTTTCACGGTTTTCACAGATTTCATGCTTTGTGATCTTCGTAGCCCTTTGTGTGTTAACATCTCATCATCTGAATATGGCCCATCCGCTTCTTCATCTGTTTTCTCATCTCCGTCTCTCAGTGGAATTCCATCACCTAGACGAGTTGTCAAAACCAGTATGTTTTGGTAAAAGGATGCCAGTTAGCACCACCTCTTCACCCTGTCTATTGGCGGCTCTCTCCATGCTCTGCATTTGCCAGCTTGCTCTTCTCCCTGTCTCATCTGGAAGGTGTTCCCTGCCCTTTACCATCAATCTTTGCCCCTTGCACTATTCTAGAGGAGGCTCATAACTCATTTCTTCCAGGAAGTTTTCCCTGGCCATTCCTATTTTTACTATGCATTTTTCAGAATAATTAAAAATACTTTATTTTTCAGTAGGTTAACACGGCTGTCTTGTTCGAAAGTCAAAGAATATAAATAGATACACAGTGAAAAGTCTCTTCCTGCCCTTTCTCCTTTTTGTGAACTCTTTTTTTCTTTTTTCTTTAAATATTTATTTATTTATTTGGCTGCACCAGGTCTTAGTTGCAGCATGCAGGATCTTTAGTTGTGGCATGTGGGTGGGATCTAGTTCCCTGACCAGGGATCGAAACCGGGCCCCCTGCATTGGTAGCAAAGTCTTAACCACTGGACCACCTGGGAAGTCCTCTTTTTGCGAATTCTAAGCAACCTAAGCAACAGTGTGTTTTGGTCTGTTATTTGTACCTTTGACTTTAATTAGGAACTCAGGGTCCTTCTCACTCCCCAACGTGTCAAACCTTTTGTCAAGACCAGAAATGGTAGAGTGAACTTAAGGAATCATATAAAACCCTAAGGGGATAGAACTATGGGCAAGATAGTTCACTGGGGGCAGGTGATGGAGAACTTAAACTGACACTGTTGCAGCTGCTAAGATAAAACCCAACCAGACAGGCTACGGTAATTAGAAACACCACAGGCTATGATGACTGATGTTAGTCAAAGAAAATAGCCAGCATCAGGAGGGTCAGTAAGAGATGGATCCTGTGGGTGTGCTAACAGGCTGCTATGTGTAGCAACGAAGACTTAACATTGGCCAGTATGCAAACATCTAGGCAGTCAGGCTGGTTACCGTCAGGAAATCTGAGAGCACCCTGAGAGGCTGGGATTCAGGGACAAGACCACTCCCATTCCTGAAGCAGTGGTTCTCAAACTTTATTAGAGTTTATTAGCACAAACTTATTAGCACTTATTAGAGTCACCTGGAGAATTTACTGATCCACACATTGCTGGGCCTGGTGTGGGGCTGAGAATCTACATTCCTAGCAAGTTCCCAGGTGATGCTTATGCTACTGGTCCCGGGCCCACACTTTGAGAACTACTGCCTGGATGGCGCAAGAGAGGGGCTCAAGTCTAAGGAACTGGAGTACTAGGTAGGTTATAAAGATAGTGGTGAGGGACTTCCCTGGCGGTCCAGTGGTTAGGACTCTGTGTTTTCACTGCCGAGGGCCCGGGTTCCATCCCTGGCTTGGGAACTAAGATCCCATAAGCCGCAGGGAGCGGCCAAAAAAAAAGAAAAAAAAAAAGAAAGACGGGTGACGTTACAAGGCCCCATTATGTTTCAAATTTTCCTTCAATAAAGGTAAGGAGCATAGATACCTTCTTCAGATGAGAAAAAAGTAGCAGGTTTTCCAGGCTCAGGAGGGGGCAAGAGATGGACTTTTTGCATGTGAAGAAAAGTATACTGAATAATTGTTTATTAATCTGCTCTCATAGGACATGAATAACTTGAGCATCACTAAGCAAACTATGAAGAGTTATAATGGGAACATACAGTATAGCACAGGGAACTCTACCTAATGCACTGTGGTAACCTAAATGGGAGGGAAGTCCAAAACGGAAGGGATATCTGTATGTGTATAGCTGATTCATTTTGATTTTGTTGTGCAGTGGAGGCTAACATAACATTGTAAAGCAACCATACTCCAATAAAAATTAATTTAAAAAAAAAGCTTCCTCGTCTCATAATAAGATAAACATCTTTAATTATATATTTAGGAAGTACAATTTTATGCTGCCAGACTTCTAGGCTAGAAATCAGGAAGGATTTGGAAGTAGAATCAGTCATTACATAGGTCAAGATCCTTTGCTTTCCTGCAGCAGTCGGAGGAATTTTGTTCTAGGTAGACATGATAGCATGTGCAAAGGCCCCGGGGCATTGGGAAGCATAACTGTGTGGAAGAGCTGTGAGGCGGTCAGTGTGGCCAGGGGAGGGAATGGGGTCAGTAGTCCTGGGAAAACCCTCTTGGTGCAATATTAAGTGGAAAAAAATGTATGTATAGAAACAAAGTGTTGAAAAACATAAAAATGAAACCATTATATCTGTTGGAAGTGGGCTTTTAAATTTCTTAATTTTTCCTTTTTTAAAAAAAGTTGCCAAACTTTTATTTAAAAAATTGTATTACTTCTATAAACGGGGAATATAAACCAGAAAAAGTATTTTTAGATTGCCATTTGTAGATTTTTCTCTATTGCTGTTGCTTATATAACACCCCTAATCCCAATATAATAAAACTAAGGTAAAACATAGAATAAGGAATCAAGGAAAGAATCAGAAAGGAAGCAACTGTGATCAAAAAGTTCTCTAAGGCCACAGATGAAGCATAAGCCTACATTTCAACAAACACGGCCCTTGCTATTTCAACTGCCTCTCCCTTCATGTGATTAAGAATTGGAATTGCATTCAAAATGATAATTATATATACATCTTATTCTTTGCTTCCTAATTTCAACTAAAAAAAAATCTTAGTTTTCTAAATATTGTTTCAGGAAAAGTGATGGATTGATTTGTTATTCCACAAGTATTGATATATATATATATATATATATATATATACAGGGAAGCCCAAGTATTGATATTTTAAAAATATTACTATGTGTGAGGCAGTGTACTAAATTATGGGGGATACTATGTTGAAAAACACACAACTGTCTTCTTCTACCCTAAGAAATATATAGTCCAGTAGAGGAGACAGAGTCTAGTGGGCATGACAATACTGTAATAAATGCTGTAAACAGAAGACAAGGCCAAGGTGCTACAGGAGCACACAGTAGGGGAAGTGGGTGGTAAGAGAAGACTTCTTGTAGGAGGTGTTGGCCAAGCCGAATCCTGAAAGACTCATAATTCTATACACCGAGCACATGAAAGAGTGTGATGCCAAGTCTGGGGAGCTAATATACCACACGCTATTGAGCTTGGGCTTCAGAGAGCAAGGGGGAGGGGGTATTGAAGCATTTTAATCGGAGGGCGACATGATTAGATTTTGTTTCTCTAAAGGAGTCTTCTTGTACTTTGGAGAATGAATCAGAAGTGGATGAGACTGGAAGCAGGGAGGTTACTGCAGTACAACAGGCCGGAAATGATAAAGAGTCCAGGGATTGAGGAGACAGGAGCCAAATTTGGGATCTGTTAGGAGATGAAGTCGACAAGCTTAATTTAGCAAGTTATTAAACTAAACTGCATCAAAAAGAGAGGAGTCAAGTCAAATATCTTCAATAAAATATTCATTTTCTATTCCACTTAAAAACCTGAAAATGAGTATGTATGAAAATTCTGCTGTGAGTGGTGGAAATAGTATTAATCAAAGTTGTCCGAGGATTTTAAAGACTTCGGAAGAGGGGGAGATCCGAGATTACGAGAAAAGCCCGAATCTGGATGCCCTATCTGAACAGGAGCCCGGCAAGTTGGCTGAATGGTTTGCAGGTCTTCCAAGCCCAGGCAAGGGGAAGCTGGTGGGGTGCAGCTGGCGCCGACAAAGGTGATGCCAAGGTCGGCTGCTTTCCGTCATCAGTCTAGACTGGGCAAAATCCTCAGAATGGGGCTGTCCATTCACATTCCTGAGGGGGAGTGACTGAGGACCTAAAAATGAGGAGTCTGTGTTGCCGGGGGCCCTGAGGCCTAAGGCTGCAGCTGTTTGACCACCTTCGGCCCAGAGCTCTGTTACCATTTTAGGAAAAGTAGCAGATGCTTTTGCAAACTGACCTGGTTTTATTCATAGCTCGTACATCTTAGAATTGGTATATTTTAAGTCCCCCTTCCCCCCTTAGAATAATAATAGCCAATACTGATCCAGTACTTAGCATGGACCAGGCACTGTTCTAAGCAGTTTCCATGTATTAATGTATTAATGTAAGTGCAGAATCATGGAAAGTTGACTTGGAAGCGGCCTTAGTTATCGTGGTGGAAGGGGCCCTGGATCCATGTGAGGAGAAATGAGTACTTGGCCACTTAACAGCTGTTAAGACCTTGAGTGAGTCTTGCTTCTCTGGGTTTCAGTTTTCTTATCTGGTAAGCTGTTGAGGCGGATGGGAGATGAATACGTTTCTATGTGAACGCCAACTCTGAGCCAGTTGAGCTGTCTGGGGCACTGTGTTGAGAGGGATTCTGAGCCAGCGTGGGAAGTGCCACAATCCATTAGCAACGGCTGCCATGGGCACAGGAGCAGAGAGGAGGCATGTCACTTATTTGCCATCTTTGACTAAAGCACCTCTAAGGTCACCCCTGCCAAATTGTTTGAATTCATTGTTCCAGCCCAAGTGTCTCACTAAGTGCAGTCTCTTTATAAAGTAAAAAAAGAGTAAGAATTAGGTTAGGAACCTTGGATACTTCATTTCTGTCATTGAGTATGTGGTCTTTGACAAGTAATTTAATCTCTTTAAGTCTCAGTTTATTCATCTACAAAATAAGGATAAAAATATTTAACCTGCATCGTCATCTTAAGGATTAAATAAATATGTAAAGCATCAAAAATAAGACAAAACAGAAATCTCTTTATGTGCTGGTATATTGAAACTGAATATTGAACCATTTTTAACTAATATGGGAGCAGCAGGTTCTTTGCAGAAAAAATATTTCCACTTATCAGAATTTGGTGTTCTTTCTAAGGAAGTGAACATCATGTTCAAGGTGTCTATTTTCTTACAAAAAAGCATTTGGAGGGAGCTCTTTTTCCCATAGTGACAACATGCGGACTTGAGTAACTTCATCAAAGCAAGACTTCTCTCAATCAGCTAACCTCAAACCGCTCAGAGCAAGCCATTACTAGTTTTCAAAAGGGAACCACTTTTCCAAATATTTGAATTTGCTTGTGTTCTGAGCTAACTGTATTGATTACACGAAATATTAGTAAACAGACTTTGCAATATAAATATACTTCCCACACTAAAAAATGTACCAACTTGCTTTTCTTGAGGAAGTTTGGAAGTAAATAAAATAGAAAAAAATTCATGATATAAAAAAACGAATACCTTAATTGTTTTCAAAACAAGAAGTAGGTTTTATTTCTGATTTTAAGGGTAACAGGTTGGTTAAAAAAAAAAAAATCACTAAAAACCCAAAACTCAGAGGTAAATGCTGTTAACATTTTAGTTAGCAGCATTTAGACTCTCTTCCAGACTCTCCTCTATGTACATATATCTGAAAAACAACTTCACATATATTAATCCATTTCATCGTCTATCTATTGTTCCTCTATGGTATAGGATTATAACACACACATTGTTTCACTGTTATTGTTCTCCCCCGCCCCCAATCTGGATATGTTTTCATGTCAGTAAGTATAAACTGACATTATTATTTTTCACGGCTAATAGCCACCTTTTTTCTTACCCATTTCTCTTAGGAATTTGGTTTGTTCCAATATTTTGTTACTATAAACAACAACAAGATGAACATTCATACATCTTTGTATCTGTATCTTTGAGCACTTGTCTGATTATTTCCTTATGACATGTTCTTAGAAGTTTCTTGCTGAGTTAAAAAGAATACATTTTGATAATTCTTGCCAGACTGTCATCCATAACGATTATTCTACTTTAAACTCTCATAAAAAGTGTATCAGAGTGTTTGTTTCCCAACTTTCTTGTTCTTTTAATTTCATGGTTTAAAATTTAACAGAAGAACTAATTAACACCTCACTATCCTAAAATATTTTAGTCACACCATTTTAAATTTAATAGATGGATACCATAAAACTAGTGTCATGGATTTTCAAATTTATAATCCTGGTTTTATTTAAATAATTGGAATACAATTCTTAACCAATTCTAAGGTATAATTATGAATAAATTGCTGATAAAGGACTCAGATTACTGGTCCAAATCAGCAAAATATATATAGCAGTCCCCATAAACAAAATCAGTATACCTCAGTTTTAAAATGCATATTAAGAAAATGCCTATTAGGGACTACTTTTACATTATTAAAGTATAAAGGATGATGGTTCAAGGTTCAAAGTTTCCTCACTCTTAAAGGCATTAGTACCTTAATCAATGGCCAATACTTAATTACTACCTCTTAGATAATAGCCACCAGCTTTTTAAAGTTATTCATTCTGGGGAGAACTTAGAAGAAGGTTCACTATTTTTCCTTTACATGAAGGGACTGTTCTTTTCTTTCTTTCATTTTTAAAATTAATTAATTCATTATTTTTGGCTGTGTTGGGTCTTCATTGATGCACGCGGGCTTTCCCTAGTTGTGGTGAGCGGGCTTCTCATTGCAGTGGCTGCTCTTGTTGCAAAGCACGGGCTCTAGGAGCACTGGCTTCAGTAGTTGTGGCTCACGGGCTCTAGAGCACAGGCCCTGTAGTTGTGGCACATGGGCTTAGTTGCTCCGCGGCATGTGGGATCTTCCCGGACCAGGGATCGAACACGTGTCCCCTGCATTGGCAGGCAGATTCTTAACCACTGTGCCACCAGGGAAGTCGCTCTTTTTTTTTTTAACATCTTTATGGGAGTATAATTGCTTTACAATGGTGTGTTAGTTGCTGCTGTGTAACAAAGTGAATCAGCTATACGTATACACATATCCCCATATCCCCTCCCTCTTGCGTCTCCCTCCCACCCTCCCAGGTGGTCACAAAGCACCAAGCTGCTTCCCACTAGCTATCTATTTCACATTTGGTAGTGTATATATGTCAATGCTACTCTCTCACTTCGGGACTGCTCTTTTCAAATTGGTTTTAATTATAAAGGATGATTTTCAGTCTCCCTCAGAAGAAAACTTCTACTTAAAAAAAAAAAAAAAAAAGATCAAGTAGCCCTGCACCTTATGAACCTAATAATACTTTAATAAGAAATATCCTGAAGATCTTAGTTCTCAATTAGGCCTTGAACTACAACTTTCTTATATGCAAAAAAAATGACTAAGGGACTATGTCTTTTTGTTTATGTGTATGTTTCTAAGACCACAAAAATTTACTAAAATTTTAGAACGTATCAGCTATGACATGCTTATAATTTACGTTAGAACAAGGTAGTTCTTAGTCTACAAGTCATGATTTCAACACATTTTTCCATGGGAGTAATCCTATTTTCAAACCTGTCATCTTTTGTCACCTGCTTAAAACTTTTAATCTTATAAGTCAATATCCTTCTTTGTTCACATCACTTACATTAAAGAGGGTTTAATTATAAAACTCAGATGCCACTACATAGTTTGAGTAGCAAGTTAGAGATCACAGCTCAGAACTAGTGCTGGTGGTAGAGGGTAACCACATCCACTGCTTTAAAAAATTCATGGCAGCACAAGGCGCTACTGCTACTTTCTTAACTGGATTATCTCCAGAGTCAACAAAAAGCAAGCACTAACCTTATTTAGAGAAAATTAGAGAAGGAGACCTACATACAGTTAAGTGTGAAGCTAAAGAATATAAGCTTAAAAATAAATGTTGTTTACCCAAATTCAGCTAGCGACCAGGTATTATTTTAGTACCCATCTTGACTCAAGATCCCAATTATGAAAGAACAATACATTAACACAAAACAAGCACACCTGGTGATTCACCGGAGGCTGGTTTACTTTTCTTTTTTGTTTCTGGGAGAGGTTGGTATGGTCTTTGTCCCACAGGCTCATCACCTTGGATAGCTGTTAGATCATGCATACTGAAACTTCGTAAACGTTCAGTTATTGCTCCTTGGCTCTATTTAACAGAGAAGTGATAGGTCCAAGAAAAGAAATGCACTTTAAAATACTTAATATGTTTCCATTTAACTTTCCTCCAACATTTTTTCATGAAGCTTATTCATTTTAAAATGAAACATTCAGAAAAGTTTAAAGAATTCTACAGTGGATACCCATATATCGTTTATATTTTGCTATATCTGCTTTACCACATATTTACCATCTATCCATCCATCAATCAATTTTTAATGCATTTCAAAGCAAGTTGTAGACATCAGTACATTCCATTCCCAAACATTTCAGCTTTAAATTTAATTCAAGAATGTAAAAAAATGTATAATGAGCTTATCCCCTCTGTAAACATCATCCATAATATTTCTCTCTCCTAAAAGCAGCACTTTGAGGCTTACGTTTATGATTCAGAAGAACTTTTTAAAGTAAAAGAGATGCTGTTTCTTTTTTTTAAAACATAAATTCTACTTTATTATAACATAGCCTATACCTAATTTTCTTTTTCTTTTTTTCTTTTTAACATCTTTATTGGGGTATAATTGCTTTACAATGGCGTGTTAGTTTCTGCTTTATAACAAAGTGAATCAGTTATACATATACATATGTTCCCATATCTCTTCCCTTTTGCGTCTCCCTCCCTCCCACCCTCCCTATCCCACCCCTCCAGGCGTCACAAAGCACCGAGCTGATCTCCCTGTGCTATGCGGCTGCTTCCCACTAGCTATCTATTTTACGTTTGGTAGTGTATATATGTCCATGCCTCTCTCTCGCTTTGTCACAGCTCACCCTTCCCCCTCTCCATATCCTCAAGTCCGTTCTCCAGTAGGTCTGCATCTTTATTCCTGTCTTACCCCTAGGTTCTTCATGACATTTTTTTCCCCTTAAATTCCATATATATGTGTTAGCATACGGTATTTGTCTTTCTCTTTCTGACTTACTTCACTCTGTATGACAGACTCTAGGTCTATCCACCTCATTACAAATAGCTCAATTTCGTTTCTTTTTATGGCTGAGTAATATTCCATTGTATGTAAGTGCCACATCTTCTTTATCCATTCATCCGATGATGGGCACTTAGGCTGTTTCCATCTCCGGGCTATTGTAAATAGAGCTGCAATGAACATTTTGGTACATGACTAGAGATGCTGTTTTAAAGCTAAGTCAGGAGTGGTAATGGCTCTACCTAGAACACAGTAAAAAAAATTTAAGAGCCAAAGAATCTTAAGTATGAAAGATATTCAGTTAATGAATTCACCATCTGGCAAAGCATATCTACTAATACACACAATTTAACTTTAAGTCATTTTAAAGCCTTAACAATATGGTAGACATTAGGTACAAGTGGGTATTTAAATTTAACTAAAATTAAATAAGTTTAAAAATTCAGCTCCTTAATTGCACTAGCTACATTTCAAATGCTCAATAGCCACATGTGGCTAGTGCCTATCGTATTGGACAGTGCGATACAGGACATTCCCATTACTGCAGAAAGTTCAATGCTTTTCATCATTGCACAGCTTTGAAAGGGACATTTCTGAACTTCTCAGACATAACTACATTTCCCCCCAAAGTATAAAGTTTTGTAAAGAGAAAAAAATAATTTCTAAATTTACCCACTTGAAAATTTGCATAGCATACAGATGACTCATTTCTTATTTATAGCTGGATTAAAAATATTCTTCTAAAGGTTTTTTTTTTACACTTATTTCTTCTTCTCACACATGTGAATTTATGATTGCCTCTAGTTATAATGTAACTGTAGAAACTCATCCATAATGGTTCATCTCTAAATTTCAAAGCCTAGGGCACTATAAACATTCCAACATTACTGCTAACATGTATTTTACACTGAAGAAAAAGGTCTTGTTTCATGAGTCTTGATTTAGCTACTCCGAGTGAGTGATATCTTATTATGTCAAACCCAAACACCATTTTCATACCCCACTTAAAGCTTTGTAATTTCTACCATATTTTTTGAATTATGAAAAAGAATTATTAAATTAAAGGGTCTATGTCCTCAATAAAAATAATTGGATTCCACACATCTTTAAACATTCTTGACAAGGTTTAATTCATTATACTCTCTTTTTATCGGATACGATTTGCTTCTTAAATAGAGGATGACAGAAGACTTCAGACACACACTAAAAGGAAGTGATCAGTGCTCATCTGAAACAGATGCCTTGTTTTCTCAGAACTGTCATTTTCTCTATTCCTACCTTTGTATTTCTGTGCCCTTTCTCAGCAATTCTTGACTGTTTGCCTATTGCCAAATGAATGATAATATACGTCCATGATACCCTCTACTGTAATCCCAAACCCTCCCACTCAAGAAAGTACATCTCAGCATGCAAATGAGTCAAAGTGCCATTGAATCAGTCTAGCTTTATAGCACCCACAAACTTTGGTATCTTTAATGATTATAATCAACTAATTACTTCGGGCATATCTCACAAATGAACTCACAAATTAATGTTAGTTCTATTGCTGTACTTTATATATTTTGCCTCCAGAGCAAGATTTTAAGAAACTAGAGAGGGACAAATCTTCAGCTTCTTCTGTTCTCTGAGTGCATGTGGTATGGGACTGATATTGAGTATGTAATAAGTAAACTAAATACTCTTTTTATGCCTCTTCTTTTTCATTACTCTTGACTGTTGGAAAGTTCTCCATAGGTTGCAGCATGTTTTAATGTAAACACTGGAGTTTATATAGAGAGTTTCAGCACCAAACTACAGGTACAGTCATGGGTATCTACATGGTTAGATTACACCATCCACTAGGAGTCTGCTTCAGGTTTACATTAAAGGTGAGCAAGGACCAACCCTGAGGTATCTGGGTGATCTATATACAGTATGTATTTTAATGTAGCTCTTGAGTAAGCAACCCTCTAGCCCCAAGTATTATCAATCCCCCAAAAAGGCCAGGTACTGTAGACAAAAGCAAAAAGGGGCTGTACCCTCCTTGAAGACCCATGGCACTTTAACAGCCAATATCACTTTGAAAAATCATTTTTTTCCACTGTATATTTTCTAATGGGTCCAGAATAGAACTAATATGGGGAGAGAACTATTGCACTATTATGAACTTCAAAAATATTACATAAATTATAAGTATCTAATGTGACCACTTTAAAGGAGAGGTGTCATTATAAAATAATTGCAGCTAAAGGCAAACCTATTCCCTCTAATTTTTATATATTCAGCACAAGAAGTCCATTAATAAGGGAATTATGTTTGCAATACAACGTTAAGTGGAAATACCTACCCTCCACCTCAGAATTCTAAATCATGCAAAATACGGGCACAAGTATGCAGTATGGTTATAGTTAGGGAAAAATATTAAAAAATGAAAACAGTGTGATGTTTAGGCAGATGAGCGATTTTTTTCAAAAATTTCTTCATATTACAAAATTAGTCACAGATGGTATAGCAAAGTTTTAATTGTAACATAGTATACTATAAGAATTTCTTTTTTTTTTAAGAATTTCTGATCCATTTCTTGATCATTTTTCCAATATCTAAATCCCTTACTCCCATAATTAAAAGAAAAAATTGTTTCTACATTTTAAGGGCATAAACAGGGAATTATAGTCACTTGTCAATAACAATACAAAAGATATTGAGATTTTGTTTAAATTAACAATACCTTTTCAGAAACCATGGAGGACAGAAAGCACTGGGATGACATATTCAAAGTTTTGAGAGAAAAAGTTTCAAATGTGTATTCACTATCCAGCAAAACTGTCCTTTAAAGAACAAATTCAGACAAAGATTTTTAAAAACTAAGAATTTGTCACTAGCAGCCCTCCCCTATAACAAATACTAAAGGAAGTCATTCCAGCTGAAAGGAAAGGACGCTGGACAGTAAATATAATAGAACCCACGTGAACAAATAAAGAGCACTGTAAAGGCTTCCCTGGTGGCGCAGTGGTTGAGAGTCTGCCTGCCGATGCAGGGGACACGGGTTCGTGCCCCCGGTCCGCGCAGAGCGGCTGGACCCGTGAGCCATAGCCGCTGAGCCTGCGCATCCGGAGCCTGTGCTCCGCAACGGGAGGGGCCACAACACTGAGAGGCCCGCGTACCGCAAAAAAAAAAAAAAAAAAAAAACCATGAAGACAGGTTCTAGTCTGAGGAGGAAAATACGTGTGGAAAGAGCAGTCTTAGTCAATAAGTTGGAAGGGCGTTACCATCCTCAAGGTAATTCTATATCCCAGTATTTTAGATCTTATTCTCTACAGAAATGTATGTACACTGTTAAAATTAGTCCTAAAAATCAAAGAGAAGGTAACAGAAAGATTATGATGAGAAAGCAAACGTCAAAGTAATTAAAAAGCATTCTGTAGAATATTTCACATCATTAGCAGAAGTGTTCCTGTCTTCAGGTAACTCTGAGTTCTCGGGGTTTGAATTTGGAGCCCAGAACATCCATTTAAGAAACTAAGAACACTGTAAGGGCTGACTGGGTGGGAGGGCTGGGACCAAATCTAACACATTCAAGCTCTGGAAAGAATCTTTCAGCTGAGAAGCAGCTTCCCGAGCTGGCCTCACACAGAGCTCACTTATATCCAAGGGCACTAGAGAATCTGAATGTCTGCTCAAGTATCCAAGTCTACAGTTGGCATCTGTGAAAAGGGACCCTGCATGTATGACTAATTCTAACTTCTTTATACCCAAACGATTCTGCCTTTGTTTAAATACTTCATATCCTGGTTATATATTACATTAAAGTTACTATATTTTGTGTTAAATAAGGGGAATTTACCGTGCTTACCAGCATCTTTGTATAAAACCTCAACCTATCCTCTTCACATTTTTAAATTAAGAATTCAAAAACATAATCAGCAATGCTTTATAATCTTACAAGCATACAAACAACCTTTTATGGAACAATTTTTATGATACTGTTCAATAATGAATAGCCATGAAGCTCTATTTCTTGTTGATCTTTGACATACTACATTATAACTGCAGATAGGGTCAGTCCCCAGTTTTTAGGGAAATGGCTTTTCCCTATGGACATTTAACACAATCTGATCAAGCCTAGAATGGAATTGATTGCATTTGCATTAAGTGAAAAATATATTTTAGTGGTTTTAAGATTAAAGCAATATATATTTATTGAAGAATGTTTGTAACAGAGAAAAATATAAAAAAGAAAGATTATTTGTAACCCATCACCCAAACTACCTATACATATTTATGTATTCTTTTAGCCTTTTCTGACTCATCATACTTTTAGAGCAGGGTTTCTCGACTTCAGCACTAACGCTATTTTGGGCTAGATAATTCTGTGTGTGTGTGGGGGATGCCATCCTGTGCCTTGTAGGATATTAAGCAGCATCCTTGTCCTCTACCTGAGATGCCACTGGCAGCACTCCCCTCTAACTTGTGACAACCCACAACGTCTCCAGACATTGCCAAATGTCCCTTGGAGGGCAAAACTGCCCCCAGTTGAGAACCATTGTTTTAGAGCATAAGGGGTTTTAGAAGTCAGTTTTTACCCTTGCATTTTACAGGTAAGAAAATAAATACTTAGAGAGATCAGTGCAGATGACTGCCCCAAATCTCACTGCTAATTAGTGGCAGAATCAGGGCTAAAAAATGCTGACAACTCAACTGCTATAGAATTCAACTTTCATTATAATATTGTGCTTTCCTAGATTGCAGAGAAAAAAATATGATCTTTCTTCTCCATTGTCTAAAGAAGTGCTCCCTTTTTAAATGGATGATACTAAGCAGCTGAATCTCCTCAAATCGTTTCACAAACAGAAAGCCATTAAAACAGACAGCAAGATGTCAGGATTTTTGACCTAATCATCATCATTTACAGTCAATAAGGTTTCAGAAATTTTAACTTTAATACTCTCATTTCTGTGATAATTGATTTTTTATAATATCTGCCAAAGAATTCACCAAGAAGAGGCTGCCAAAGAAAATCCCAAGAGATGGTTAATACGACTAAAAGTACTTTTCTTCATCTGTCCTTCGTCCGGCAGGAGTGTTGCTCATCTGTACAAAAGCCACCGGCATTTCTCGTGTGAAAGCTATGGGATGTTGAACATCCTCAGTAAATCCTTGAAGCTCCTTCATATGCTTGTGCTTTGCTCAGCCAAAATAAACTTGTACACTGACCTTGGTAACAGATGCCTGGTAATGAGGTCACAGAACTGAGTAACATTTTCAGAAAATTGCTTTACGGTGTAATAAATGTTCTGATTAGATTCCTATTTTCATGTTTAACATGCTCAGGTGGTTCAACCTGGGGAAACTAGTCAGGGGTACTGCTGATCTTTAAAGGTCACACTGAGAGTCCAATATTTTTAGCCTGAAAGATATTTTTAACAAACCATATATTGCAAAAAAAAAAAAAGTTTAATAATTCTCAAGTCTTTCTATTAGCTTTCTTGCAGTTTCTCCTTAAACTTGACCTATTTCCTATTTCAGCTTCAATTTACTCTTCGGTATGAAGTGTCTGGTTCAGTGATTCTTCCATCACACTGCCTTTCTTTGACATCTCCAGAGATGAAACTAATTTCCCCTGCTTTAAAATAGGCACAGTAAAACTTGAGGCAAATAGTGTTAACATTATGCTGTGTTCAGCATATTTAATGACTATTTCTGATGAATAAAATCCAGTATGGTTGATGCCAACATTCCTGTGCTCATGAGGAGAATGGTGAGGGTTGCCTCACACGGTGAGCTTGATAACAAAAGGATCACGAGATCACAAACAAAAGAGAGCATTCCAAAGTGAATTCAAATCACAGGATGTGTGTTTGATTGTTCTGCAGTGGTAACTTAGATGACTTTTATGATCTCTGTTTCCTGCCTTTGAAGTGAGGAGGTGGTTTTGATTTGTTAAATGTATAAATAAAAACAAACATTGAACAACAAAGAAGCCAGAGAAACACAGGTATAGAATTACTTTTATAGCCTTTCTATAGCAAAGTGTTTCTGTGAGACGATGCTTATTTTTATTTTATTTTTTTTGTCTGCACCGTGAGGCTTGTGGGATCTTAGTTCCCCAACCAGGCATTGAACCCTGGCCCTCGGCAGTGAAAGCGTGGAGTCCTAACCACTGCACCGCCAGGGAATTACCAGATGATGCTTATTTTCATAGTGGAGGGCAAGGGGTAGGCTCTAAGCAACCAAAGATGAGGTAAAATTTTCAGTTAGTGAATACAGACATTCAGCTTGACAGTAGTAGCCTGTGAGGGTAAGGACTGTATCTATTTTGTTCATTGCTGCATCCCAAGCACCTACCATATGGTAGTCATTAAATACATACATAGGGACTCCCCTAGAAGTCCAATGGGTAAGACTCTGGCTCCCAATGCAGGGGGCCCGGGTTCAATCCTTGGTCAGGGAACTAGATCCTACATGCTGCAACTAAGACCGGGTGCAGCCTAAATAAATAAATAAATAAATATTAAAAAACATACATACATGTAGATGTTAAATACATTAAATACATACATGTTGAATAAATATATCGGATGTTAAATACTGATGGCAGCAAAGTATGTATAAAATCAAAATAAATAAGAAGGGAACCAGGATAAGATAATCTAGTTGGGATTTCTGATTCCTCACACAGTTTGGAAGTAGTAAGTCAAAATAAAATAAATATCCTACAAAATAGTGACAATATGTAGGGAGGTGTCTCACAGAGTATGCAGGATTATAAACTATATTTAAGTGTTAAAGTGAAGAGAGCAAGGACTTCCCTAGTGGTGCAGTGGTTAAGAATCCGCCTGCCAAAGCAGGGGATGTGGGTTTGCACCCTGGTCCAGGAAGATCCCACATGCCGGGGTGGGGGTGGGGGCAGCAACTAGGCCCGTGCACCACAGCTACTGAGCCTGCGCACTACAGCCTGCAAGCCACAACTACTGAAGCCGGTGTGCCTAGAGCCCATGCTCCACTACAAGAGAAGCCACCAAGATGAGAAAGTCCACGTACCGCAAAGAAGAGCGGACCCCGCTCGCCCACCGCAACTAGAGAAAGCCCGTGCACAGCAATGAAGACCCAATGCAGCCAAATAAAGAAAAAAAAAAGTAAAGAGGGCAAATGGGATTTGTGTGCTTCTATGTTTCCTAAAACAATGTTCTAAAATGACTATATTTTCTAAGCAATTTTTTTTTTCTAAGCAATTTTTGATGTCGAAAGTTAATTTTTTGCCATAGAATCACGGTGAATGTTGCTTTTAAGTATGGAAAACTCAGAAAGCATCTTCTTTGGGGTGTAAATAAATACATGTACTTCATTTGTAAAGTTAAATGATGCTAAATTTTGTAACAAAAGAAAGCAAGAAGCCCTCGGTCCCTTTCTCTCCATCCCCCTGCAGGCAACCACTTTAAAACCTCTACTTTCATATACAGCAGATGAGGATTTTAGTTCTCTTCCACCTCATTTTCTCCTCCTCGCCATCCTCCCAGTTGAGAAGTTAAGTCAATCGCCGATGGTTACTTAGAAAGTCACACTCAGCACTTTCTGGATCTGAAACCTATTTTCCTTCCATACACTACACACCAAAACCAATTATGCTATGGTATTTAAAATAAACCACACTAATTACTACATGCAAAGAAATCCAAAAGCCATAATGCGAATTTTCACAGAAGGCATTCATTCCTTTGATAATTTGGCTTGCAAAACACAACACATGACATTAGTAATTGGCTAAGTAAAATCTTAAGTTTTAAGAACAGAAATTTTTCATGCCTTATTTTGAATAATCAGTTACCTCAAACTGGTTGAAGTATGGGTGCAGAAGTAAGCCAGAAATCCTACCAAGATATTGCCATGGACAGAGAGAGGGAAAAAACACCAAAGACAGAGAAAGAAAGAATGGTCATCTTTACTAAAGGTGATTTACTCAAAACTATTTTAAGGTTATAAAGTAGGAAAATTATGACAAAATGACATTTTCCAGTATGTTTTACTTACTAACTAGCTCTCATTTTGTGATCAATTAAGAGTTTCAAAATATCCAAGTTATAGAAAACACATGTTAAAATGCCTTTAAAATAATCTACTTGTTTTTTTTCTAGTATTACAAAAATAAACAGAAGGTAAATTTGTGCCAAAATTTTATAATGATCTGAAGTAAAAAGCCACCCTACTTTGTTCATTGACAATGTGACACTGGATTAAAAAAAAAAGGTAAATAAAAAATTACCTTCACTGCTGCAGTGACAGCAGCAGTAGCTGCTAAATTTAAACCTTGCCGCCCAAAGTTTACCATAGTCTCATAGCCTCGTTCCTTTGCTTGTACAATATAATCATCAATCTCCTAGAAAAAAAATCAAACCCATAAATATTAATTTTATTTAAAAAGAGTATCAAGAAGCTGAAAACTGGGACTTCTCCCCCTTAACATAATAGTTTCACTCACTTTATAGCATATAGCATGTGATGATACACATTTCTAATAAGTGATTTGTGGAAATAATCTGTATATCTTACCCTTTCCTTTGAAGAAAGTAGTGGATGAAGGAATTTTCTATATATTAAACTTGCTCCTTTGGTATAGGGAGAGAGCAGCCATATGACAAAAGCAATCTTAAGCTCATAGTACAGGGGGAACCTAATGAGAAAAAATTAGAAAAAAACGCCAGTGAAAATAAAGTACAGACCATGAGGAAATTGCAAAAAAACCTTTTTACAAAGTTCAGTCACTGGGTTAAGTTTTCACATGTAAAAAGTTGTGATCAGGGAAACAACCATGTTTGAATTGACAAAATCTCATTAACTATACAGATCAGAGCAACCTGACCCCTGGAGTGATTCACACCTTCTAGTACAAGATTGCTCCGTTTAGACAAGCACAGCCAAGCTGCCAAACTGACTGTGGCAGTTCAGAGAGGGCATTAATAGCATTTATAACTATGATAGTAAGGTACACCCACCCTGTCTGCAGAGCGTAGCTGTTATGGCATTACCTGGACACACCTCCAAGCATCAGGAGTCACCTTTATAAGTACCAGGTGTACAGTGTTACACCATATACACATCTCCTTCCCTTAGGACTCCCAGAAAACGTCCCCTCCAATTTCATTTGGCACTTGACAGACCTAAACTGTTCACTTGAAAGGAGAATGGAATTGCCATTGTGGTAACCTGGGAATTAGGGTAATATATCAATGCCCCTTCCCACTTGATTTTTCAGTGCCTTCTAGGTAGGCTGAATACACTTCCTCAAGCAATGACCATGGCTTTAGCCATGTGACCTGCTTTGGGCAACAGAATGTGAGTGTGACATATGTCACATGCAAGGAGACGCTTTAAATGCCCTTTGACTCCCTCACCTCAACACCCCCAACCTCTTGCTTTCAACTTTTGCTTTTTGCCACGAGAACAGCTGCTTCTTCAGCCTTGGTCCTTGAACAAGAAGACACTTAAAACTGAGCTGAGCCCAGTAAAGTTGCAGCCAACCATTTGTCCTCATATAGCTTGAGCAAGAAATGAATGTTTGTTTTTCTAACCCATTGTGCTTTTAGGGTTGTTTGTTGCCACAGCAAAAGTTAACTAATACATCATGAGGAGACCAGAATCTTGTGGTACATGAAGTACTAAGATACATGATAAAAAAAAAATCTGGGCTCTTCTGATGAGACAGATGGGCAGGGGGCAGTGAGGAATGACTCTTGTGTAGTCTACAAAGGGTCTCTGCAGTGCAGTTACAGAGGAGTTTCTGGACTATCATTGCTCGTGGTAAGCATTTTCTACGTTGTTTACTTTTCAATAGTGTATATGTGCTACATCTGCAATCAGGAAAAAAAAAATAGAAGTCTTTAAAGAGAGAGCATTGAAATTTAAGAGACCTAGTATGGCTTGGAATCTGTGTTCTGCCACTTAAAAACAAACAAACAACCCTCCCCAAACCCCTACACCAAAACATAACAGGTAAATAAATGAGCTGTGGGACAGAGGAAGAGAAAGATCAATGCAGATACTGAGAAGTTGAAAAATAAAGGCAGGTTGTTAAGAACATTTAAGTCTGATGACTCCTGTTTTTTCCTAGCAATCCAATGTGACCTAGTGTGCTATGAGAATATGATGAGAATAGCAAAGTCAGAAAGACAGTTTAAGCAGAGAACAGTTAAATGTTTGAAACAGATGCAGGAGGGAATGGAAGTAGCCACTGACCAAAAGCAAGTAAAGGGAATCGTGACTTTCAAACTGATACCAATATGAGCAGCTGATTGATTTTTTTCAGCTCAACTGGTAGCCTGGGTAAAGAAGCAAAGAAAAGCAATTGTTGGGCTAATTTAGGATGAAGGTTTGTGCAGCAAAGGCGGTTGAAGATAGTGGCAAGGTAGTAAAAGTTTAAAGAGCTTGAAAGGAGGATTTCTCCAAATGGAAAGGTATAGATGGAAATACACTACTGAAATACAGCACAAGGAGATTCAAGTTGTTCCATTAAGTACTGCTCCTCAGTAAAATGTTAAATCCTCGAGGATATAAACATGCTTTAATTTTGCCCCATGCTGTTTGGAATAGAGCAGTCAAGGAGCTGGTGTTGGGGGGTGTTTCTGTGTGGATTTGACATCATCCAGTTTGAATGTTTGTAGATGAGACTTTTAAGGATGGGGAGGGAGCGCTAAAACCAGATGCTGTGGGATTCAAAAGAGGAGTCGTTTAGGAAGTAATCAAGAAAAAATAGTCTGAAGTCATCAGTGTGGAAAAAAGATAACGACAACCAAGTTTTCTCTATTCCAAGGTAGTGGGAGGCGTGTGGGGGATGGGCAGGGAGTGGCATGTGGGGAGGATGAGCTGCCTTCACCTGGGGGATTTCAAAAGGAAAGTAATGTTCTTGTGGGGAACCCACATGAAGAAAATGATACAATGGATAATCAGGTAGACTGATCAAATTCACTCAGTTAACAGCCGGAGCAGGATAAGAACTCAGGACACCTGATCAAGTCTATAGTCTGGCCTTTTGTCAACACTAGAACTTACCAAGCAACTGTCTGATCTGCTACTGTTTCAGTCACAGTATAGAGAGCAAAGACAATCCAGTACATCATCCATCGAACCTGTAAGACAATAAAAATATGTATGAAATAATAGACCAAAGTTATCTGCAACTCTGAAAAACTGCATATATCATACGTAGTATGTTGGATTAAATGCAGAAGGCGATGGTTTAATTCTCAACAGGTTTTATGCCTGAGTTCCTCACATCACTACATCAGCAGTCTTGGGATATAAGAATCAAAGAATAACAAATCTCTAGGCTTTGATGCAATATAATGTAGGAACCGAAATGAGAGAATTGAAAAAATAGGACATGTTTTTCTTAACTGGAGGAAAATTCTTTAAAAGATCTTATCTACATGCTCCCTTATGAAGATTACTAGCTATTTAATTATTATACAAATCATATAGTATATGTATGATATGACCACATTTAATCTTTATTCGTCTTTTAAATTTTGCATTCCTTATTTCTCAATATATAGAAACTATTCGGAAACCAAAGAACAATCCTGGATTTGTTACACCCATAACGCTAGTCACCGACTTTGCAAGTCTAAGGTTAGTGTCTTCTTCCTCTTGCCCTAAATACAAGCCTGTAATCTTTCACATATCCTTTTCCTTCTACTCCAATACCACAAGAGTAGTTGCAATAGACCAAATGTTTGTGTCCCCTCAAAATTCATATGCTGAAATCCTAACCCTGAATGTGTACTAGAAGGTGGGGCCTTTGGGAGGTTTTTAGGTCATGAGGGTAGTGTCCTCATGAACGTGAATGGTGTCCTTATAAAAGAGACCCCAGAGATCTCTCTCTGCTCTTCCACCATGTGAGGACATAGCAAGAAGATGGCCATCATAAACCAGGAAGTGGGCCCTCACCAGACATGGGGTCTGCTGGCACTTTGATCTTGGACTTCTCAGCCTCTTAAACTGTGAGAATAAATTTCTGTTGTTTATAAACCACCTAGACTATGGTACTTTTGTTATAGCAGCCTGAAAGAACTAAAACAGTAGTTCAGGACATCTTTACCTCTTGCCTGGAATAGAGCATCCTAAAAGGTCCTCAAGACTCTGGTATCTCTGTACCAATCCTTTTCATGGAATGCTGCCATATTAATTTTATCTTGAACTCATTCTCACAAATGAGTGAGAATATACCTTTCCACCTTCCTAAGCACAGAGACTCTCATCTCTCATGTACGTTGGATTTTCCTTAAGGGTTAAAATATCTGCTTTTCAACCTAGGTGTCCATCGACAGATGAATGGATAAAGAAGATGTGGTACATATATACAAAGGAATATTACTCAGCCATAAAAAGAAACAAAATTGAGTTATTTGTAGTGAGCTGGATGGACCTAGAGTCTGTCATACAGAGTGAAGTAAGTCAGAAAGAGAAAAACAAATACCGTATGCTAACACATATATATGGAATCTAAAAAAAAAAAAAGGTTCTGAAGAACCTAGGGGCAGGACAGGAATAAAGATGCAAACGTAGAGAATGGACTTGAGGACACGGGGAGGGGGAAGTGTAAGCTGGGACGAAGTGAGAGAGTAGCAGCGACATATATACACTACCAAACGTAAAATAGCTAGCTAGTGGGAAGCAGCCACGTAGCACAGGGAGATCAGCTCGGTGCTTTGTGACCACCGAGAGGGGTGGGATAGGGAGGGTGGGAGGGAGGGAGACGCAAGAGGGAGGGGATATGGGGATATATGTATAGGTATAGCTGATTCACTGTGTTATACAGCAGAAACTAACACAACATTGTAAAGCAATTATACTACAATAAAGATGTAAAAATAAAACCCTCCACTTTCTCAATAATACACAAAACTATGGCTAACAATAATACACAAAACCATGACAACCATAGGCCAGCGACTGTACTAAGTGCATCGCATATATTAATTCACTTATCCCCACAACAACATTATGAAGTAGAAAACAATTACATGATTATAAGGAAACGGTGGCAGAGAGAGGTAAAATGACTTAGTCAAGCTGCCCGACTCTGGAATTGGTGCTATTAACCAATTTTGCCACGTACAGAAAGAAATGTGAGGAATTGCTGAATGCGAGGTCCAAGAATAACCACTACTTCCCTTGTTCTCATCCCAATAAGATGACAAAAAAACAAAAATTAGGTCTCTATAATTAGCTAGAAAATTGACCTATTTAGTTTTAATACAGATGCTTGTTTGGGTATTCCATAAACAATAAGGAACTATAACTCAGGTAGCTTTAACAGTTTTCTATGTTCATGGAGAAATCAATTAATAATAGCCAAGAAAAACTTTTGAAGCAATGTGTTGTGACATATGCGTAATAATTTACCCAAGAGCTTAGAAAACTGCCTGAAGCAAATAGTAGGGCACGTTATCTCTATTTAAAATACAAAGAAATTGATTTATAAGATTATCATCTCAAATTAAAAAAGAAAGTTAGACCAAATATTCTCTTTAGTTTTTCACTTTTCATAAGTTATCTTAAATCCCTCACTGCTGCCAGCCCAGTTCCAAGCTTTTGTCCCAATATGGGGATTTTCTTCCAGGGCTAAAATCCTATGTGTTTTTTCTCCCCGCCCCTTTCTATTTAAAGGAAAGTGAGGCTCTCACATGAGTTCGTTCATTTAGCTTTTCCAAATCAAACAGTAATTTAGTACTCTTACCATTCAATTGTATTCACAAGGTTATCCCCTCAAAAAGAAATGAAGAAAAAAAGCCCCTGCAAACAAAACAACACACTTTCACTGAGCTAGAAGGGACCCTGGTGGCGATCAAGTTTTTTGAACTACATAAGCCTTTATTGAAAAAAATTGTAAAACAATTACAAAAAAACCAGCTCTGGTTGGTCCTCCCATTCTACCCACCGTCGGACTCCTGAGGAAACTCCAAGAAACCCTATTGCTCCATGGGGCAGAGTTCGAAAATAAGTAACCTGGCAAACTCCTCTCATTTTACTGAGGGCCAAAGTAAGCACGTTGTGCAAGGTCGCCAAGCTGGGAAATGGGCGCAGGAGGGCACAGTCTACTTTGAAGCCTGAACCAGGCAGATTTTCAAACAAGCAGCTGCCATCAGACCAATCTTTTCAGCTCTCTCTTCCCTCTCCGATACTCAGCCTGGGGATTTCAGTGTAAACTTTACCACCTTCTTTCCTGGGAAAGTGGTGGCTTGAGTTAAATGGTCTCTCTCATAGGAACTTTAGGAAACTTTCAGAAAAATAAATGATTTAAGTCAACGCTTGTTATTTTTCATTATTTTACTATTTCACAACCGTCATTATGGTTGTGATCTTCCAAATGGATAACAACAATAAAAAATACCCCACAAGGCTTCCCTGGTGGCGCAGTGGTTGAGAGTCCGCCTGCCGATGCAGAGGACACGGGTTCGTGCCCCTGTCCGGGAAGACCCCACATGCCACGGAGCGGCCGCGCCCGTGAGCCATGGCCGCTGAGCCTGCGCGTCCGGAGCCTGTGCTCCGCAAAGGGAGAGGCCACAGCAGTGAGAGACCCGCGTACCGCAAAAAAAAAAAACAAACAAAAAAACCCCAAAAAACAACAACCCACAAATAGTCATAATTTACCTGTTAATAGGGTTGAGCAGAGGTGAAAGGAACTGCACAGATACCTAATGTTTGGTGATACTCCCTGAAAGACTACTTCTCAAATAGACTAGAGCTGCTACAGTCCCACAGGTTTCAAAAGCACCCTGGCTTCAGTAAAGTCAAGTGTTAATTCAGTTTTCAAATTCATTTAAAACCCCATCAAATAAATAAGTACTTTCACGTATATAATGTTTATCTCTAAAAAGAAAAAATTTATTTAGGTTGTGAGAATATGCAATAATGCCAAAAATTAAAAAAGGGAGAAAAGAAGAAAAAGAAGGCTCTATCTTTTTAGTTAAAAAACAACAACAAACTATATACTCAATAGGGTATTCCTAGACATTTCCCTGAGGTATCGGCTACAATTTTATATAAGCAAAACTCCATGGTTCTAATTTATCTTTAATGAATATATTCTTTGACAATCTGCTCTCATAAACTTATGGATTTTTTTTGTTGTCCTCATTAGAAAGATGGACCTTAAATATAGTTGAGTTGAGGTAATAATTAAATGAATTCAATGAGTGTGTGTTATTCACAGGAACAAGCACAAAGAAAGTTAACCTTGAAAAGATATTGCTTTCTTTTTTCAGTTAATGGTTGGGATTTTATACCAAATGATTACTCAGCAAAGCTTTCATTAAAACTATACCTCAGGGCTGCTCAGCCTACTGTTTAAGGTCTAGCCCAAAGGAAATAACAGAAAGAAGTCAAGGAGAGAAAGAAAAGAAGGAAGGAAGAAAGGAAGGAAGGAAGGAAGGAGGGAGGGAGGGAGAGAAGGGAAGGAGGGAGGGAGGGAGGGAAGGTAGGAAGGAAGGAAGAAAGAAAAAAGAGCAAGTCACAAAATTAGAATTATAAATATGTGGAGACAAAATATTCTTTAGATCGACAGAAAACATCAATAACAAAATGCAATACTAAAACAAAAAACTAGTAGGAAAACAATCACACTGATAATCTTATGACTGTATATAACCAAATATAATAGAAATAAGTGTCATTAAAATGTTATGCAAATAAAAGACTGTAACTTAAAAGGTAACTGTAATAAACCACAATCTACCTTTAAAATTACTGGAAAAAAAAATTGATGTTAAGATAGTGGGAACAAGTATTATTTCTTTCCAGTTCAGAAACAATTGGTAAAATCGACAAAACTGTTGTTTAGATATCTTCATGAGAACAATGAGTAGTAAGAAAGCTACTCAGCTTTTTCTTAAAATTCTCTTTGATTCCAGGGAATTGAATTATCCAGCAAGGTGGAGCTTATACCTATAAGCACTAAGATGGACACACACACACATCCTACTTTTGATTAATCTTTCATATCAAACATAATTTAGACTATTCCTAAGGACTCAGGTGGGCTCATTATATATAACACTCATTGACACAACTGTAGCAAACCCTACCTACTTCACATCACGGGAATAGAAACAGGAATATAACAGCTTCTGTCCTCAAGGAGTTAACATTTTACTGGGGAGAAAAACAGGTAAATAACAGTGATTTTAAAAATGTTCTTCTGTTTTTACTACATTAGATGCCCTAGTTCCCAGTATGAGTCAAGAGCACAAGTTTGAGGAAAGCTTATTAAAGGGACTATTTATAAAGTTGTGGGTGAGGTTCAGGAAAACCAACAAAGGATAGTAGTTCACCCTTGAGCTAGAGACAGCAGGAACTGACGTTATCCCCTTGGTGTGAAGAAGGGAGGACAGGGAAGGGTTTCATGGGATCCAGACAGGGTAACCGTAGGGGAGAGCTGTAGCCTCAGGTAGACAGTCACAGCCAACCTGCGGTGGCAGGGAGACCAGTACTCCGACTGCACGCTCACCCTGCCATCTGATCTTCTGCAGGAGCCTCTCATGAGCCAAACCCAAAGGGAAGTCAGACATAATGCAGCCTGTAAGGATCGGCCTCCTGGGCCCCAAGTGAGGCAGAGCAAGGTGGAGCGTGGGGAAGAAACTCCCCTGGAGGGGCAGGTGGTACGTCCCAGCGCTATTCAGCCTGTCTGCTCTTGGAAACATATCAGGAATCAAAGTCATTTCTCACCCCTTCCACGGACACCTCCCCAGGGCACATGACCATCATCTCCTGTCTGGATTATCCCTATAGCGCCCTAACTGATCGCTCTGCTTTTTCGGGTCTTTTGCACACATCACTGAGTGTCTCCTTAACGAGCAGGTCATTCCTTTGCTCAAACCCCTCCGATGACCCCCCTCACGATTCTTACCTCAGCCTACAAGGCCCTGTGGATCTGGCACCTCAGCTGCCTCTCTGGCCTCATCTTCTCCTCCTCCTCCTTCCCTTGTTCTGCTCCAGTCACATTGGCCCTTTACTGTCCTTCCTGTGTACAGTAATGTTCCTGCCTCAGGGCCTTAGTACATGCTATTTCCTTGTTGAAATGCTCTTCCCTCAGTTTCTCACTTGCTTCAGGTCTCTGCTCAAATATTTATCCAAGAGGCCTTTCCTGACCACTTGTTTAAAATAACAATGTCGTTCTAACTCCCTTATCATGACTTATTTTTCTCTTTAGCACATATCACATACCATAGACACATCTAACAAATATTCAATTTTTTTTCCTGCCTTTCCTCACTAGAATGTAAACTCCAAGAGGACAAAGACTTTCATTTTTTTCACTACTACATTTTTTTCACTACTAAATCCTCTGCGCCTGCAATTCATAAACATATGAATTGTTGCATGAATATGGGGCTGCACAGAGCTTAGTGTGCTCCTTTACGTCAGGACTACAAAAGGCTGGACAGTAGACAAGAGGTAAAGACATGACAATTAAATATAGAGGAGTCTTTTAAGAGACCTGGTTTAAAAAGAAAAAAAAAAGGGGAAATAAAAAATATCAGGAGGCAAAAGGAAAGCATGTGTACAGCCTCAAGGACTGAACATTTTACTGGAAAGATAATGAGATTCAAATTATGAGAAAGCAGGAATACTTAATGGAACAAGATCTTGAATGAGACAGACAAGAATAATATTAGAAAGAAGAGTGGGATCAAGAAAGAAGCAGGGGGACTTCCCTGGTGGCACAGTGGGTAAGACTCCACACTCCCAATGCAGGGGACCCAGGTTCGATCCCTGGTCAGGGAACTAGATCCCACATGCATGCCACAACTAGGCGTTCACATGCCACAACTAAGAAGCCCACGTGCCACAACTAAGACCCGGCGCAACCAACCAACCAACCAAATAAATAAATAAATGTTTAAAAAATAAAAAGAAACAGGGATGCATATTCCTCTGGGATAGAAGGAAAAGAAAAGAAGAGTGGCCATGTTGGGAAGAGGGCTGAAGTGGTTCATAGTTGAGGACCTCTATCTTTACTCTGCAGTAGGAGGGCAGGTCATATTTTAAGGCTGGGGATGGGTGGGAAGGACAGTGGACTTGAAAAGAGTAGTAAAGGTTTTTACAAGTTGTCTATATGGATGGAAAAAGACCTGCCTAGTGTAGAGATGGAAGAGGTTATGTGACCAAGGATGCTCTCCACTGCACTGGGTGTCAGAGCTAGGGGGCTGCAAAGAAAGGTCTAGGGTGGTGAAACAAGACAGGTGTGGAGATGACAGCTTGCTGTCCATAAAAAGACAGAATAACGGAGTGGCGGCTGGGGAGTGGCCCAGCCAGGGCCGTGCTTCTCAGTCTAACTTCTGAGGGAGGAAGGGCCACGTGTCCTGTTCTCACCGACAGAATCTTAGCTGAGGCTTTTGAGTAGGGCTGGGTCTCCCCCACAGGCTCTCTCCCTTCCTGTGGCTGGGAGGGCAGGGGGCAGAGCAACCTTGGAATCTATTTGTTCAAGATGGGCAGGGCCCTAGTTCTTACACGGTTGCTTGAGAAGCATTTCTTGCTGAAGTCAACACTAACCTGGACCGTCAAGTGAGAGAGGAAAACATTTCTGTATTCCCTCGGCCGTTGCATTTTTTTCCCGCATTTTGTAATTATAGCAGCTTAGCCTACCCTAATATAAAAGGCTATCCTCTAGTCTCTATGGAGAGTGAGAGAGCAAGGCCATAGTAGCCACGGTTCCAGAACTAGGTGGACATTGGTCACAGTGCCATTGGCTGCCATCTGTGACATAGCTAATGCCCTGGTTGGCAGTGATGGGTGCTACAACCACAGTGATGTGGAAATGGAGAAGAGGACTTTCCTTTTAAGAAACTCTGGCTGAGATATCCCCAGGGGACTCTCAGAAGTATTGGGGAAGAAACTGGAGGATAGGCAAGATTGATATTCTCATGCAGCAGACTGGGGCAGAGTCAGAGAAATACTATTTCAAATTACTATTGTGATCCTTTGGCAAGTGTGGCTTCTATCTGGGTGAATTTGTTATCATTTGTATTGTCAGTATATGTGACTTAAGGCAATCCCCTGCTACTTTCAGTAGGCCAAGGAATCAGATAAATAAGCTTGTTAGAAATATGCATAAAGTTTAAAGTCATTATATTCTGAGTGGTAGGCCAAGATATCCAAAAAATAAAATGCATAAAAGTCGGTGGGAAGACTACATGAAAAAAGTTGTTCAATGGTCTATTCTGCCTACTTTGTTTTGTTTTCTTTCCCAGGAGTACACCTAATGCCTACTACAGTACCTGGTACAAAATAAATGCTCAAAAATATTTATTTAAAGAATTAGTGACCAGGGCTAACTTATAAGCAAGAATATAATTTCCATTTTCCCGAAGTATTTGGTAATAAAGTTCTTTTGAAGTGGTCACAATGAAATGGCAATCACTTATCAATTTTGGGACACTTTACCCACTACATGTTTCATTACTAGAGAAATGTGATGAATGTTTTAATTAAAAATAAAATATTTATAAATAAAAGATTACTCAAATAGAATGTTAAAATCATTTAAATATCAAAATGAATTTATTTTCTAAGAAAATGTACTTCTGTAATTAGGCAAGTTCTTCTGAAAATTATGGAGTCAACTGTGATATAAATAAAACCATAGTATCTAAAATTACATTCTGGTTTACATAGTGCATGGATCAGATTATCCTACTTAACAAGCCAGCATTTGCTGTATTACTCAAAATCCATAAGGCTTTTATAAAGACTTAGCATTTCGGAAACCCAGACAGTCATGTGATAGTGTTCTTGCTTTACTCTCTGCAAGGAATTAGGATAGTTTAAGCCTGAGTGAATACTGTAAAATGAATGTACTCATAGGCTAAATTTACTATCAAAAGACCATGCTCCATTTAATAGGTATGCGTTTACCTACCCCTGATGCCAAAAGAAAAGTAGGCCTCATTTCATGGGTTTTGAACATTTTTCAACAAAACAAGTTTTTATGATTTAACATTCTTAGACAAAATTTTTAATGAAATTGACTTAGATCCCAGGACAAACAAATAAAGCAAACAAAAAGTGAACTGTGACTGTAAAATAATCCTCATGATTTCCATCACGGAAGTTGAGACCAATGCACAGGCCTATTTACATACGGGAATATCATGTTCTGATGGGAGGCTCGTTGCTATAGATTTGCGAGAGTTATGGAATAGTGGTTAGGGCATATTAATTAAAAAGCATTTTTCTTAAATTGCATCTCTATATAAGTTATTCTTGCTATGCTATGAGCATTGTGATATTATGACAGCAATGATATTAACAATGATGTATGTTAAATCAGCGGTCCCCAGCCTTTTTGGTGCCAGGGACCGGTTTCGTGGAAGGCAATTTTTCCACGGAGGTGGGTGGGGGATGGTTCAGGCAGTAAAGCGACCAACGGGCAGCGGTGGGGAGCGACGGGTAGCGGCAGATGGAGCTTCGCTCGCTCACCTGCCGCTCACCTCCTGCTGTGCGGCCAGGTTCCTAACAGGCCGTGGACCGGTACCGGTCTGCTGCCCGGGGGTTGGGGACCCCTGTGTTAAAAGATATAACTGTACTAAATGATACTTGCACGATGAAAGAAAAAGGTGATATATTAATTTGACAAGTATTACTCAGGGCCTATTACAAACAAAACCCATTGACATAAAATAGTCATAAACCTAGATGTCAAGGCATTCCTACCCCCAAGAAGCTTTCATGGGAGGGATGAGTAAAAGAAGACATATAAAAGGATAATAATAAGCGATCACTGGCACTTGTGTGTTGGATCCAGCATATAACTACTAATATTTTTTACATATTATATATTCATTTGCCTTGTATGAATGAAATTTCTTCATTTCCAAAGGAAAGCCTTCCCTAACTGCCTCTACCCCTCTCCAAAGGTCCTATATAACTTTTGTGCATGCTACTTTCTCTTTGTGGCATATCTGTGAAACGGTTTGTATAACATCTGTCTCTGCTTTTTGACCCTGACAACCAATAGGGACTGAAATTGTCTTGTTCATCATCATGTTCCCAGGACCTAGCACCCCTGTGCCTAGTAAAGCAAAAACAGGGGGAGCCTTTTACTTAACAGTTTCTTAATTTTAAGATCTGAATTGATGTAAGATTCAAACAAGTAACTCTGGACTGCAAACAGCAATTTATAACATACAGCATAGTCTATTTTGTCAAAGTTGTTTTCAAAGTTTTCAGAGATTAAACAACTTTCCAATGTCTCTTAATTTCAGATTCTTTGAATTATAAAGCAATTAATGCTTGTTTTTAAGAAAAAATGAAAAATTACACATGCCTAATGATTTCAATTATAACCACACTAAGTAAATCCAGGGCATAAAATGCTAAAATATGCTTCACTGGAAAAAAATATCCTTGCTGAGGCTGAAAAGAAATAAACACTGCTGAATTTCAGACCACCCAAAGAGAACTTTATTTTCCGACCATTATTAGTTATTCCCTCAAGTCAGTTCACCTAAAACACTCATTCTATACCACATTTCAGAGACCACAGACAGATCTTCTAACAGAGATTTCTTTAGAAACAGTATAGAGTTGAAAAGATTTCTCCTGTTTCACTAACATTATGCAATAATTTGGTTACTTCATAATGATTTTTCCCCATTAAAAACAAAAGAACAAAATGTGAGAAATCAAATAGAAAAACTCCCTCTTTTATCCAACCCAGATGGCTCAATTATGGGATTTTTCCCAGAGCTGTGCTAAGTTAGAAGCATGCTTGAAAACAAGCTAGTTGAATTTCATTCCACAGTGAATAAGACCTTGGTTGAAATAGTTTTTTTTTTTTTTTCTTTAAAAAGAGGGAGGGGCTTCCCTGCTGGCGCAGTGGTTGAGAGTCCACCTGCCGATGCAGGGGACACAGGTTCGTGCCCTGGTCCGGGAAGATCCCACATGCCGCGGAGTGGCTGGGCCCGTGAGCCACGGCCGCTAAGCCTGCGCGTCCAGAGCCTGTGCTCCGCAACGGGAGAGGCCACAACAGTGAGAGGCCCACGTACTGCAAAAAAAAAAAAAAAAAAAAAAAAAGAGGGAGAATGCGTTGGAGGTGAATATGTTAGACTAGGACTGATTTGGACCTCCTTGACTTTGGGGTACTTCTTCCCCCATTGACCCACTGTCTTCACTTTATAGCTTTCCAGGACTTGGATGTTTGGGAATCGGTTATACTTTCAGATGCTGAACTTGCAGCAACATGGTTTACCTGCCCTTTCCAGACGTCACTGCCGAAGACCTCACAGAATATCCTGTTGTTCTGAGGAAGAAAGCCTCACATTATACAGATGTATCTGGTGTTAAAATCAATTAAAATGGGGTAGATTGTAACTAGAAATGGATATTCTTTCACAAGATTGCCTTGGTCTTCCTCCATGTTCTTGAATCACAGAAGCCCCATGTATCTCATCCCTGACCTCAGTAGTTTGAGAAACTTGAGAGAAGGAAAAAGTGCAAAAATGTTTAAAAACTAGATGATAATTAATTTAAAAGGGGTGTTGAAAAGAAGATGTAAAAAGCAGGAACTGCTTACAGGAACTGTTCCCGGGAGCAGAATTTAGGAAGGAATGACCTCTGAGTTCAAAATAACTCTCTGCATCCACACTGGCTGAGAATTTGCACTTCACTTTTTGTATTACTTAAAGTCCTATTGATTTATGAGGGATAATAAATATCTAACAGAGACACCGCTCCACTTTTGATAGAACCACACAGAATTTCTCAGGATTTTAGCCTGTGACAGAGCCTATCCAGGCAGAGAGGAGTAAACGGGGCTCAATGGCCATCCTAATTGTCATGTTTCCATGCTAGATTGTCATCGTACCTTCTTTATTCCCTTAGTGTTCCCAAAGTCTTGGCCCATTACATTTCCTATTTGAGGCATTCCCAAGGGCTGGCACCACTTCTTAGGAACGTAGGTCCTCCAGTTCCTCATGCATCTTCACATGGTCAATTCCACCTTGCTATTTCCACAAGTGAACTAACCTAGCCACTAAAAGGTATGCTCTTTTCTCCAGGTGACTGACAGGGCTATGACTGACACAGTAAACGAAAATCTTCCTTCTTTAGGTAAGATACTACTTTCTATATACAAGTTGTAGCTTTATGTTATAGGCTCAACCGCATGCTTTAACATACAATAACCATTCAAACAGTAAGAGCCAGCCTTTATACCACATGGGAAAACGGCTTCATCTCGAAAAGCAAACACTGGTAAAGAAAAAACACCAAAAGCTCCAGGAAGAATAAATCTGTCATGACTGAAAGTGAGTCTGGGTTATCAAATTACTTTCCTTCAAAAGCATGTGCAGCCAGCCTCACACAGAGAACTGAGGTTCACATTTGGGTGAATGGAGAGAGAGGCAAGTTACAGAGCACTGGATAGTTGGGGTAAGGAAGGGATGGATGTGTGCCAGAGTGCAGGATAGTATGAAGACCCCAAGTAAACACAGTGAGAGGAAGAAAAAAGTGGGAGGAAAGGTACAGGAAGAAAGGTGGATGATTCTCAAGAAAAACGTCACTGATGTAGAAATTTTGTGTATGGCCAGCCCTACAACATGGAAGCTAGGAGAAAGTCCAACTCAATATCCTTACCCTCTTAATAGTATTATATGGTTAATTTTGTTAAAATATTATTTTTCTATCATATACTCCAAGTTGCTAGTCCATTTACATACAGATGTTTTCTAAAACAAACTATTTGTTATTTCATGCCCATCTTCCTACATAAACTTATACTAAAAAAAGCACAACGTGGTAATTATTCACTTTTCACAATACAGTAAGATACCTCTTAATCAATGCTTTTCGATTTGGCTGTGGATAAGAATTACTTGGGGATTAAAAAAAATTATGTAGGGCTTCCCTGGTGGCACAGTGGTTGGGACTCCGCCTGCCGATGCAGGGGACGCGGGTTCGTGCCCCGGTCTGGGAAGATCCCACATGCCGCGGAGCCGCTGGGCCCGTGAGCCATGGCCGCTGAGCGTGCGCGTCCGGAGCCTGTGCTCCGCAACGGGAGAGGCCACAACAGTGAGAGGCCCGCATACCGAAAAAAGAAAAAAAAAAAAAATTATGTAGATTCCTAGGCCCCATCATCACGTGCAGAGAGAGGGCAGCTAGGTGTTTAAAAGGCAAGCTCCAAAAGTTTTTAATATGTAAGCAGACTTGAGAACATGCACAAAATTCTTGCTACCTGAAATGCGGTCTACAGGCCAGTAGCATTGGCATCATCTGGGCACCTGCCAGAAATGCAGACTCTCAAGCCCAGGCCAGAACTACTAAATCAGAATCTGCATTTTAACAAGATCCCAGGGGGATTCCAATGCTCCTCAAAGTTTGAGAAGCACTGCAGCGGGAGGCTGCTCTGTGTTTTTTCTGAAAATATCACTTAGAAGGAGGTGGTATCATTCATGAAAAGAATGTAAGAAGAGCCTTGGGTTTGGAGAAAAGATGAACTCAGTTTTGCATGATAATGCTGTTTAGATGTAAACAGTTTAAATGTACCCTTTTTTTCATAACACTATTTAGGCACATCATCATTACAAAAAAAAAAAAACTGAAAAAAATAGAAGGAACTGAGTCTTTAGCCTACTTCTCAGATTTATAGTCAAACAACATGTCATTGGCAAAAACGTCCTTAATTGGTTCTAATAATTTATTCTGGCAATCTTCTTAAGAAGAATATAACATAATAAAACGGAATTGTTAGATCTTCACTTAAAAGATGCTATTGAAAACCTTTGGAAGTTAATATAATACTTTAAAATAAAATTACTCAACTCAATCTACTTCTGTGACTTTTCAAGACCTTTTGATGAATTTTTCCATTTTACCTGCAGAGTTTGGATCTGTGGTTTAAAAAAAAAAAGGAATCAGTCTATATTTATCCTGACAGACAAGAGACAGACAAAATTTCATATATTTGTATAATTCAATATATTTAAAAATTTTAGTTTTTCAAAAGAACTTCATCTTTTTACAATCTATTGCATTTCTGAAGTAACATCTCTCTCATGAGCTTTTAAAATTACATGAGGTTTTCTGAAAGATGTTATTTTTCTTACTTAGCTAAAATCTTCAGGAACAGCTCTAGCTTTTATACTTTCAGGAGGACCCTTCACAGTGTGATGGCAATCTGGCTGACAATCTGATTATTACAGCTGTAGTTGATGAAGCACTATATTACTAAAATTACATAATGGGAAGATGATGTACATATCTGAACATTCCAAAGGTAGATCCTGGTGTTGTGTAAAAGAGGAAACTTCCCTGCTTAAATAATGTAAAATTTAGCTGAAAAGGAAAAATAAAGAATAGGTATATCTTACATTATTAGAAAACATTCCATTTTATTTACTTATTTTTTAAAATTAATTTTTATTGGGGTATAGCTGCTTTACAACGTTGTGTTAGCTTCTACTGCACAGCAAAATGAATCAGCCATACATACACATATATCCCCTCCACTTAGGACACTACAGCGCATTAAGTAGAGTTCTCTGTGCTATAGTATGTTCCCATCAGTTGTCTATTTTATAAATAGTATCAATAGTGTATATGTGTCAATCCCAATTCCTCCCACCCCACCCCTTTCCCCCTTCATATCCATACATTTGTTTTTTACATCTGTGTCTCTATTTCTGCTTGGCAGTTAAGGTCAACTATACCATTTTTCTAGATTCTACGTATATGTGTTAATACACGATATTTGTTTTTCTCTTTCTGACTTACTTCACTCTGTATGACACTCTCTAGGTCCAAAAAAAATTTATTCTAAAATTTTAGAAAGAACTATGTTATGCATTCATTTAAAGCCCTCCATTATACAGTCTTAATTTTCTGTCACTTAAAGTTTAGCATTGCTTGCTTAAACCCTTTCTTGTTTATTTTGTCAATCCTTTTTCTACTCTTCTCCATACCTTAAGCTATTTCAAGTGTTTATCTTACTAGACTCATTGAAGGGAACAACTCTTAGATATTGTAATTCTCTTGGTTTTGTTTTTATTTTTATTTCTGCTTTTTTACTGCTTTATTCATCCTACTTTCTTTACAGATTCTTTTAATTCTGATATTCTTCTTGCTTTCTGAGTTGAATGTTTCATTATTCTTCCCTCCTGTTCAAAATAAAGGCGTTTAAAGCTATTACATTGAAGAATATAAATTGTAATATGTATTACTGTCATTTTTATTTTTGAATTCGTCTAGTACTGCACTTTTGAACTTCTCTTGTACTCATTATTTCTCCTTTTTGGAACTTATTGGGGGTTTTCTTCAAAGTAGTGAGGTAATGGTTTCTGAACAGATACGGGGGAGGCAGAACACTGGCTGCCTCTGAACACAGTTCCCCTGCAAAGAAGGCGGTGGCAGTTGAGTTTTTTGGTTGCTGTAGCTTTTATGATTTTAAGCTGTTCCATCACTAGGGATTAGGGTGGAGGTGGCTAGGTCTCCCTCCAATTTACTGCTTAACAACATTTCCTTTAATGGAAACAACGGTTTCTGTCCTTGTTTTTAAAAGTCTATTGCCATTGGCACTACAGTTAGTAAAATTCTTCCTAGATATTAGCAAAAGCCTGACTTAGCCTGTTAGGTTTAAATGTTACCATGAGAGTTTTTTTCTTTCCGTAGGTTTTGCAAAGCATTTGCATTGGAAGCTAGAAAAGGACAAGACAGCTGTGGTTGGCTAGCTCCATCTTAATGTGAAAATTGTTGGAATGCTTTCAATTTACTTCCTAAAGGTCAAGGGGTACTCTAATTCACACACACACACACACACACACACACACACACAGGAAGCCCCCAAGTGATTCTTTTAACTGTCTCAAGTAGAAGCTGTGATTTTATCACAACTTGATTTGTGAACTATAACTCAAAACAAGATATACATGTATTCATTGCATGTATTCATTGCATCAGCTAAGTTGTGGCCTTAAAATTGTCGAGGATTGAATAAATGATAATATGTATTACTACTTTAAACCTATCTCCTATGCGAACACATTTTAAAAACCAATGTTAATGGTAAAACAAGTCTTATTTGATATCACAGTATAAATCAACCACAAGTATACGACTCACAAAGTCAATTTGGAAATATGGGTAAAGATAGTAGAATGAGTACACACATTTAATTGCATTCCCCACCACAAATCTCTTTAAAGCAACAGTAAAGTGATTTTCCAAAAACATTTAAGTCCAGAAAAATATAGAAGAGAAGAGAGCATCAACATTTTTGGACCCAAGAAGGAAATGGCTGAGTAGTAACTGACTCAGGAGACTTGAGAAAACAGAATAATAAGTGGACAATGGGAAAAGCTGAGAAGCAGCCCAACTTCACACTGCAGAGCTTCCAAAAGGCTAAAAAATTGGTAACACAATTCTTGGCAAAAAAGGCAAAAGAAGGATGGCTGTAAGGATACCTGTAAGGAGCAGGTGGGCCCCTAGATGTCCTCCCACTTGAACTGTGTGGTGATGCCCCTCCCTCCCCTAGCAGGACCCTGAGGCTTATTCTCTGGAAAGGGTAAATCAGAGGATCGCTGGATTTGCAAATCTCTGGCACAGCTGACAGTAGGGCTAATAGGAATTAAGTAAAAGTTTATAAAATATTGAGTGCCCCCAACCCTTATTTTCCCACCAGAATGCCAGCAACCAAGTACCTTTCAGAATGGAAGAGTCTTCTCTGAAGAATCTGCCAGGCACAACAGAAAACATCTAAGGATATAGACATTGATAATTTTTTAAGGAAATGATTGTTATGGGTTGAGATGTGTCCCCCAAAAGATACGTCGAAGTCTGTTATAGACTGAATTCTGTCCTTCTAAAATTCACATGTTGAAGCCCTAACCCCCAGAGTAACTGTATTTGGAGACAGGAACTTTAAGGAGGTGATTAAGATTACATGAGGTCATAAGAATGGGGCCCTAATTCAATAGAACTAGTGTCCTTATAAGAAAAGTAAGAGACACCAGAGATATCTCTCTCCATGCATGCACAGAGGAGAGGTCATATGAGGACACAGAGAGAAGGTCTATAAGCTTCCTTGAGGCGTCACCAAAAACCAATCCTGATGGTACCTTAATCTTGGATTTGCAGCCTACAGAACTGTGAGAAAACAAATTTATGTTGTTGAAGCTATTCGGTGTGTAGCATTTAGTTATGGTAGCCTGAGAAGACTAATACAAAGTTCTAACCCTCAGAATGTGACCTCATTTGGAAATAGGGTCACTGAAGATATAGTTATATATATATAGTTAGTTATATATAGATATAGTTATATATAGTTAGGATGAGGTCATACTGGGGTATGGTAGTCCCTTAACCCAATATGACTGGTGTCCTTAAAAGAGGAAGAAGAGAGACTCAGAGACAAAGACACAGGAGGGGAGAACATCATATGATAATAGAGGCAGAGACTGAAGTGGAGCAGCTGAAAGATAAGGAACACCAAGGATTGTTGGCAACCACCAGAAGCTAGAAACAGGCGAGAAAGGATTCTCAACAGGTTTCAGAGGGAATGTGGCCCTGTCCACATCTAGTCACCAGAACGGTGAGACAATACATTTCTATTGTTTTAAGACACTCAGTTTGTGGCACTTCCTTATGGCAGTCCTAGGAACAATTTTTTTTTTTTTTTGCAGTACGCGGGCCTCTCACTGTTGTGGCCTCTCCTGTTGCGGAGCACAGGCTCCGGACGCGCGGGCTCAGCGGCCATGGCTCACGGGCCCAGCCGCTCCGCGGCACGTGGGATCTTCCCAGACCGGGGCACGAACCCGCGTCCCCTGCATTGGCAGGTGGAATCTCAACCACTGCGCCACCAGGGAAGTCCCCTAGGAACAAATTTAATTGCCTAGTCAGATCACCCTGTAGTGAAGATCACATTCAGCAAGCCTCTTCATGGGTATAGGACTTCGAATCAGCTTTTCATTATAATACTCAAATATGAGCAGAGAACCAAGGATCATCCAAAATCTGAGAAAATCATACATGAAAAACAGAGATTGAAACAAACAAAAAAACCAGAACTCAAAGGACAGAGACTGTAGAAAGAACATGTCTAAAAAGTAATCACTCATATCCTCAGACAAAAAGGAAGTTATTTTAAACAAAATAAGAATAGGGCGCTATCGAAAAAGGGAACATTCAGAAAATAAAAGGAGCTCTTAGAAATTAAACACATAAGATAAAATTGAGGAACTCTACCATAAAATAGAGCAAAAAAGATAGGAAAGAGAAGAAAAAAAGATCAAAACATTAGAGAATCAGTCCAAGTGGCTTTCTAACTGAGTAAAAGGAATCCCAGATAGAACAAATAGTGAAAATGAAGTGGAGAAAATCATAAAGAAATAATTTTAACCAAATTTCCAGAGCTGAAAAACAAAGGATTCCCAGATTAAAAGAGACTACTGAGGGTTTAGCAAAATTGATTATAATTGGCTCACACCGAGGCACGTCATCATGAAATTTTAAAACAATGGGGACATAGAAAAGATCCCACAAGCAGGTAAGAATCAGAATGCCTTCAGACATCTGCACAGCAACACAAGAAGCTAAAAGACAAAATTCTGAAGGAAATTCTGAAGGAACATTATTTCCAGCCTATCAACTCAAAAAAAATCTACCTCTTGGGCTTCCCTGGTGGCGTAGTGGTTGAGAGTCTGCCTGCCGATGCAGGGGACACAGGTTCGTGCCCCGGTCCGGGAAGATCCCACGTGCCGTGGAGAGGCTGGGCCCGTGAGCCATGGCCGCTGAGCCTGCGCATCCGGAGCCTGTGCTCCGCAACGGGAGAGGCCACAACAGTGAGAGGCCCGCATACCGAAAAAAAAAAAAAAAGAAAAAGAAAAAAAAATCTACCTCTCAAAAAGCCTTCTCAGGAAGAAGGCATTGCATCAAAATGAGGAAGTAAAATAAGAAAGAGAAAACAGGAGATCAAGAAGTCTAAGGATCTAAGACGAGAGTCAGTCCAGAGGGCTTCCCTGGTGGCACAGTGGTTGAGAATCTGCCTGTCAATGCAGGGGACATGGGTTCGAGCCCTGGTCTGGGAAGATCCCACATGCCGCGGAGCAACTAGGCCCGTGAGCCACAACTACTGAGCCTGCGCATCTGGAGCTCATGCTCCAAAACAAGAGAGGCTGCGACAGTGAGAGGCCCATGCACCGCTATGAAGAGTGGCCCCCACTCGCCGCAACTAGAGAAAGCCCACGCACAGAAACGAAGACCCAACACAGCCAAAAATAAATAAATAAATAAAATAATAATAAAAAAAGAGCCAGTCCAGAATAGCTAACAGATGAGAATGCACTGAGAAGAAACTCACACAACTGTCACAGAATTTGAGTCTAAATTTGCAATGAGAACAGAGGATACCAAAGAAGTGAACAAAACAAAACAAAAAAAACAAAGACAATACCAGGGAAAACAAACTATTGGGCAGAAGAATGGTCACAGTAGGATACTACAGGGATCAAAAAAATCTTATATAACAGGTACTGATTTAAATACTTTGTGTTCATTAACTCATATAATCCTCACAACCACCTGAGGAGGTAAGTACTACTACTGTTCTCATTTTCCAGATAAGGAAATTGAGGCAAAAAAATAACTTGTTCAGGGACTTCCCTGGTGGTCTAGTGGTTAAGAATCTGCCTTCCAGGGCTTCCCTGGTGGCGCAGTGGTTGAGAGTCCACCTGCCGATGCAGGGGACACGGGTTTGTGCCCCGGTCTGGGAAGATCCCACATGCCGCGGAGCCGCTGGGCCTGTGAGCCATGGCCGCTGAGCCTGCGCGTCCGAAGCCTGTGCCCCGCAATGGGAGAGGCCACAACAGTGAGAGGCCTGCGTACCACAAAAAAGAAAGAAAGAAAAAAAAAAAAGAATCTTCCTTCCAATGCAGGGGACGTGGGTTCAATCCCTGGTCAGGGAACTGAGATCTCACATGACACGGATAAACTAAGTTTGCGCGCTCTAGAGGCCCGCGTTCCACAACTACTGAGCCTGTGTGCTCTGGAGCCTGCTCGCCACCAAGTAGAGAGAAGCCCGCATGCTGCAATGAAGATCCCGCATGCTGCAACTAAGACCCGATACAGCCAAATAAATAAATAAATAAATAAATAAAAACGTGTTTAAAGATACAGCTAGTAAGGGATAGGGCCAAGATGATAAGACAAGCAGCCTGGTTCTTTATATTCCATTGCTTCTTTCTAACTTAGCCTCAATAATGTAAAGACTGAATACTGATCCAACCCAAATTACAACCTAATGACACTGGGAGGCTACAGGGAAATTATGCAAGTATACAGTGACATTGGGTAACTACTGAATCATCTTTAATAGAAGAAAGTCAACTGACGAGATCCCTCTGAAAAATTAAGAAGCAGCAATATGAGCATGTATTTAGATGTGGAAATAAATACTAAAGGATCTGGATAAAAGAATTCAAAGTAGTTGCCTCTAGAGTCAGAAATAGGGATGAGGAGGGTGGGGAACTGTTGTTTTTCATAATAAGCCTTGGACAACTGTTTGATTTAAAAATTATAAATAAGTACAGCTTTGATAAAAGCAAAAACTAAATTAAAAGTAGATCAGAAAAGAAAATAAACAGATAGGAATGTGGCCCTGAGAAAACTAATTTTCAAAAACTTAAAAAAAATCCCCCTTTAATCAGTGAGTTAATCTTTACACTTCCCAAATTATTAAAACCTTTTAATCAAATGAGTATTTTTAATCCAAAATATGAAAAGATGCCTGGGGAGCACTTTTGACAATAAAGTTCTTTACTATGTTTTTTCACTATGTTTTTTCCCTTATAACTAGTAGATAAACTTCTATCTAGTAGACAGAATTAGTAGACAACTTCAGATTTTACCAACTGACAAGAACTGTAGAACTAGCATGTAGCATGTTTGTCCACTTTCATATCACCCAAATATTGTCACAAATTAGGTCACTTTCAAAAGCCAAGTCAACAGTGTTTTAGAGGGCCTTTAAAAAAGTAATCTCCCAGGGCTTCCCTGGTGGCACAGTGGTTGAGAGTCTGCCTGCCGATGCAGGGGATATGGGTTCGTGCCCCGGTCCGGGAAGATCCCACATGCCGCAGAGCGGCTGGGCCCGTGAGCCATGGCCGCTGAGCCTGCGCATCCGGAGCCTGTGCTCCACAACGGGAGAGGCCACAGCAGTGAGAGGCCCTCGTACTGGGAAAAAAAAAAAAAAAAGTAATCTCCCAGAGTTTTCCCTGTTCTTTGTTCTTGCTCATAGTAAATCTCAGGACCAAATGTCTGATTTTGATTTGTAAGTGCTTTTAGCCAGTCTTTTTCATTGCCACTTTCTCCAACATTCTTAGAGTAAGAACATTGTTTTCCTAGAAAAGTGACAGCAATTATACACGACTTGGAAGTAAACACTCTATTTTCAAGTCATGAGACGGTATAAGCTTGAAAAAATTTGCAAAACCATTCTAATTCTTCAGTGAGTTTACATTTCAATTACTGCAAGACTGAAAGACTTTAAGTAGGCCATATCAGCCACACTATACAGGAAATTATATCCTAGGAAAGCTCCGTTTTAAAAATAGGCAAAGGAAGAAAGGAAGGTTGCCAAAATACACAGCACTTTCCATTTGCTTTGATTTGAATACAGCATCTGTTTTATCAGGTGCAATCTACTATTTGCAGGCTCAAGGGGAATGGTAGTAGTTACGGTTCGAAGAAGTAAATTAATAAAAAATGTTTGCTTTCTGAAAATAATTTTGAAGTAGATATCAGTAGAATTTAGGTAACAACCAAACATGACAAAGTAACTGGGTTTAGGGATAAGTCAGATTGCACTGTGTACTCCTTAACCCAGTAGAATCAAAGCTGAGTAACTAGACTAATCCACTTAAGAAACGTACATGCTCTTGAAACACTATTTAATATTTCTTATATACTTAGAAGTCAACTCTTCTTTCTTTTTTTATTCACTCAATAAAAAAATATTGAGTACCTACTATGTAACATGTACTGTTCTAGGTACAGGAATATAGCAATTAACAAAGCAACAGAACTCTCTATGGAGCTTATCTGGTGGGGAAGACAAATGCAAACACATATAAAAAATACAATACAGATAGTATAAAAGACTATTAAAAATATAACAGGGGAATTTTAAGAAGGTTAATTTTACTAAGAAACTACCATATACAAAGCAAATTTGGATGGGATTACCATACAAGAGAACTTTGTGAGAAAAGAGTTTTGATAAAACTTCTATAAGTCACAGGTAAAATTGGATGACTAAGTTTAGGTGAGACTCAGCAAGAAAATGATATTCAAAATTTTTGTCGGCCAAAAAAAAAAAAAAATACACCAGACCATCCAGAAAAAGATTTGCTACCTTTAGTAAAACACTTAAAAAAAAAATTTTTTTTTGTCGGAAGTAAATTTAGGTTGGAAATATTTAAAGAACTGCCAAGACTATACAGAACTTTCAAAAACTTCCCATTCCGTCTTTAACCATTTTGATCACGGTTGATTTAGATGCTTATGGGTCCTGCCCCAGTACTGATTAAGCTGCCTCATTGCTCTTCTTAGAAAATATTCATACAATTGTGGCCCCTGAAGATCTACCTCGGAATTAATCAGAGGCATATTCACTGGCTGGTTGCGAAAGCTCTTTCAACTTTTTCGTGAAGATAGAATCCTCATTTACTTTTCTAATCTGGTACCGTTCCTGCCTTAATGATCCATGTGACTCTGGGCAAGTTAATTCACTTCACTGAGCCTATAATATTCTAATATTCCTTACTACTTTATAGAGTTGTAGTGAGGGCCAGTGAGATATTGTAGTATGCAGAATAATGTCCCCCACCCCAAAGATGCCCATGTCTTAAGCCCTGGAATCTATGAATATGTCAGGTTGTGTGTTAAAGGAGAAATCAGGCTGGAGTTGGAATTCAGGTTTGCTAATCAGCTGACCCTCAGACTGAGAGAGGAGCCTGGATTACTCAGGTGAATCCAGTGTAGTCACCAGAGGCTGTATAAGTGGAAGAGGAAGGCAGAAGGGAGAACCAGAGTTGGCAGCTTGTTCCTGGCTTTGAAGATGGAGGAATACAGCCATAAGCCAAGGAGTGTGGGCAGCCTATAGAAGTTAGCAAAGATAAGGAAACTGATTTTCCCCTGTAGCCTCACCAAGGAATGTAGCTGTGGATCCATTTCAGATTTTTGACCTCAGAGACTGTAAGAGAATACACTTGTGTTGGTTTAAGCCAGTGTGTGGTAATTGTTATAGTAGCAATTGGAAACAGTAATATACAAAAGTATTTTGAAATTGGTAGGAAATTATATAAATGTAAGATGTTATCTTTCTAGTATTATATCTGCTTAGTCTCTTCAGCAGACTTGATGGCAGACAACTTGGTCACCAGGAGGTCTCTAGAGCTGTATCAAATTTCCTTGTCAAAAGCAGATTCCTGCCTTTCCTGTTTCAGTGCCTATTTTTGCGATCGCTCTAGCTCTCGTTTAATTTGTGAAGCAGAGTTGATTACCATGCAATAATCAAACCAATGCCAGCCACCTGCCTTTCTAGTTGCCTAGTTTCTCTTCAATTACTCATGATTCTGATATTCCCAAAGGGATGGTTAAGGAAACTTTTTCCAATAATAGCATTTAAGTCTCAGCAGTTACATCTTGGGGTTGAATCCCTTACTGAGGATAGCTTTGAATAGGGGAACACCTGGACATTCTTAGAAGCTTTAGCTTCTTGATGTTCTTTCCAAGATAATTAAGACTTTCAGATACCCTGGTTAATATTGTTCAAAAATGCTAAAAACTTCCTTAAAAAACGGAAAAGAACAGGCTATAGATTTAAAAAAAAGGCTTTTAAATGACCCTAAAAGTGATATAATAATGCTCTGCGGCTGGAATAGGAAAGAGATACTAGAAATCTTAATGATATAAGGTTAGAAAAAAAAATTCCCTTGTTGATTTTGCTCCATCGCAGTGTCAACAACAAATTGGCCCTTGCCATTGGTACTTGCCAACAACAACAAAAAACTTTTCCAGATTTGTAATACTGTAGCAAGATTATGTATAGATAATTCTTAACTTTGTTTATGAGTTATTCTGTAAAAGCTGTGCAAGGCAATAGGTGAAGTATATCTCCAAATAAGCATATATGCAGATATGTATGTATATCAGTACATGTCAAGTCTTATAGTTTTTTCATCAGTTTGAATAAGAATGTTAATAGATTCTCTTCCATAGGTTACATTATCTTTTTTTTTTTAATTTTTTTTATTTATTTTTTTACATTATCTTTAACTTATGAAGCAGAATTAAAATTTCAGGGTTGGGGGCTTCCCTGGTGGCGCAGTGGTTAAGAATCCGCCTGCCAATGCAGGGGACACAAGTTCAAGCCCTGGTCCAGGAAGATCCCACATGCCGTGGAGCAACTAAGCCTGTGTGCTACAACTACTGAGCCTGTGCTCTAGAGCCTGAGAGCCACAACTACTGAAGCTCGTGTGCCACAACTACTGAAGCCCGTGCACCTAGAGCCTGTGCTCCGCAACAAGAGAAGCCACCGCAATGAGAAGCCCGCGCACCACAACGAAGAGTAGCCCCGGCTCTCAGCAACTAGAGAAAACCCGCGTGCAGCAGCGAAGACCCAATGCAGCCAAAAATTAAATGAATTAATAAATTAAAAAATTTCAGGGTTAGACCATTCTTATTAATCCCAAATTTATAAAATAATCTAGTAATAAAAATTTATAGACCAATCTAGTAATAAAAATTGAGTGTTGCATTAAGGGATAAAACTCACAAATCCATGTTTTTAAGTCCTTAAAAGTTAACATTAATAAAGTTAAATTGACGCATAGTAAGAAAGACTAATATTTTTATAATGGTTCTTAGACCAATACCTAAATAACACCATATTTTCTGCCCTTTTAGCATTAATTAACACATAACGGGTCTGTTTCTTTTTATTATAATTTGTTATGAATACCTTTATATTTCTTCTTGCTAACTTACCTTTTATCTTAGGAGATGGTTATTTGTGTGCCTGCTGATAATACCCTTATATTATTAAAGCTTCATTTTCAACTTGTACTTAACTTTTTTTCCCAACAAAAACATTGCACATTTGGGAAGGAAGATAGGAGAATACCTCAAGCAGAAATAGGTACACAAAGACACACAGAGGCTTACCAGTTATTGTTTACCCTGGGTGTATAAAACTCTATAGGTAAGATGGACCCAGAGTTGAGAAACATATCACCATGTACTTCAACTATATAATTAATTAGGTTCAGAAAAAGGATCTCATTTAATAACAGTATCATAGACATTTCAAATAAGGATCACTGTTTTGGCCAGTACAATTATTAAGTACTAGCCAGTTGTATACTTCCAGCTCATATTTTCGTGGTGTTTGGAAATGAAGAGCAACTCTTATTTTTATCTTTCAAAAGAGAATTCCAATTAAATTCAAATATGACACCGTAAGGCAAAGTGTTGTCTATGTACTAGCGCCAAGGCTGTGAATTGTTGCTGTTTTGCTTTAAATACAAAATTGTCAGTAATTTCAGGTCTACTGAATCTAATAATAAAAAAAAGTTGGGGGCTTCCCTGGTGGCACAGTGGTTGAGAGTCCGCCTGCCGATGCAGGGGACACGGGTTCGTGCCCCGGTTCGGGAGGATCCCACATGCCGCGGAGCGGCTGAGCCCGTGAGCCATGGCTGCTGAGCCTGCGCGTCCGGAGCCTGTGCTCCGCAATGGGAGGGGCCGCAACAGTGAGAGGCCTGCGTACCACCAAAAAAAAAATAAAGTTGAGGTTGTATTTCGTATGTTCTTGGGGTTTCGTTTCATTTTTCTAGTAATTATTTTTAAATTTTATTTTAAAAAGTATTTGTCTATGACTTAATGGAAATTATTTAAAAAGAAAACAAAAAGTCCCAAACTGGTCCTATACCACAGGTAGCTTGAGAGCCACTGTTAACTGAAGAAACTTGCTTGTTTCTAAAAACTAAAGTATGTCAGTACCATAAAACAATATTTGAAGAATTTATTTATTAATACATGGCCTTTCAAGCCATTAACAATTACTTTAAATTACTAGGACTTAATGTGGTTCCATCTCTTAAGACTGCACCAATCTTAGATCCAAGAGATAAATATATATATTAAAAGGACAGAAAAATTTCAGAGCTCAACTGAATAACCTCTCTACCTCTGCTAGGTATATTCCACCATTCTAATTAATTTGTGTATACTTTACTTCAAAATTAGTTTTATACAGAAGATAAAAAGTGAATATAAATGTTCAATAGGATGGGTTAGCTATAGAGGTTTCAGAGCCTCCCCCTACTCAAAATACAAGAACAAACTACCCTGAACAAATAGAATAAAGAATATTTTCTCTGGTCATTCAATAAGTTGGATGACAAGGCTACCATCCAAGATCCCTTGTAAAGAACCATGGCTATATATCCAAGAGAACTGAAATTAGATACTCAAACAAAGCCTTGTACACAAATGTTTATAGCAGCACTACTCGTAATACTAAAAAGCTGGAAGCAATGCAGATGTATGTCAATGGATAAATGCAGAAACAAAATGTTCTATGTGCATACAGTTTTACTCAGCCATAAAAAGGAATGAAATAATGATACATGATATAATGTGGATGAATCCTGAAAACATTATCCTAGGTAAAAAGAAGCCAGACACAAAAGGTCACATATTACATGATTCAGTTTATATGAAATACCCAGATTCCATACAAACAAAGCAGACAGGTGGTTGCTAGGGGCTGGGGGGCAGGGGCAGTGTGACAAGTAACTGCTTAACGGGTATGTTGTTTTATTTTGGAGTGATGAAAAATCTTTTGGAAGTAGATAGAAGTAGTGTTTGCACAAGATTGTGAATGTAGTGAATGCCACCAATTGTTCACTATGAAATGGTTAGTTTTATGTTACCTGAATGTCACCTCAATTAAAAAAAGAACCACAGCTACTGATGTGCAGTTCTCAGTGTTGACTGCTTACCCCTGTTGATTTAACCACTCATAAGCTATGCTTTTGCTATTCTCTGAAAATTCCCTTCATCACAAATAGTAAACTTATGCCAGGATTTATAGGTGGGGAAGCCCATTTACCATTGAACATTATGGATAAAATTGGGAGGGAGAACTTACAGAAATGTGTAAATAAATGAATGAATAATAAAGAAAGGAAGAAAATTTTAAAAATTAGTGAAATTAAAAAAAAAACAGTTAAGGAATGGGGAAGAGGAAAGTAAAAGAGAAAAGAAACATTGATGACTGAAGAGGAAATCGTTGCAAATATAGTAGGATTCAAGAAGAAAAAAGATTGTAATTGTCAGTAGTCATGAGGTATCTATGTATTTAAATCAATTAGAAAGGGACAAAACAACTATGAAGGAAGAAAAAAGGTTTTGGGACCAGAGAGATATTCTTGGTATACCTATCCATTTACAAGACTAAAAAACAGACAATTTACCAACCTCTTATTTTACTGGGACTTAAAGTCTAAATGAATAAGAGATCCAATTACTCATTTGGGGATCGTACTTATTTAAATGCCAACTGACAGCAAACTATTTTTGAAACTCCACTTTGCAATTGTATTCAAAATTAGTTTTAAAAAAAGACTTAACTTTATTACATTTATATCACATTTTAAACCCAAAACATTATTCCAGCTGTTTCTAAAATAATGGCAGTTTTTCTAGTATTGTATATAATGGATACATTCAACTAGAATTGATCACTCACAAAACTATACTTACATACTCCTTCACATTTTTTGTTTTCACAGCTTTGTATGAATAATATGCAGGATAAAGCATTCCAAACACCAACCTAAAAGTAAAAAGTACAAGAGGACTAATCAAACATAATAATGCTTTTAACAGCTCATGAAAATTTCACCTAATAGAAAAGTAGAAAGTACATGGAGAACATATGACAGTGTAAATGTGTATGAAAACTTTGTGTATAAACTAAATCCACTCAGAAAAGCAAACTAAAAATACAATTTTTGTTAAACAAAAAGATGGTTTCAATATTCTAGGTAGTTTCATGGGAAAAAAAGATTTACTTTTAAAAACTGCCATTTAAAATCTTTTTTACTAATTACAAAAAATATTCTGTAGATCCTTGAACATTTGGAAAATGTACAAAATTGCCAAAAGAATAAAATTTGCCCCAGTGCTACCAGTCAGAAATAACCAGAGGCAACACTTTACTGTATGCAAATCCTACTTTTCATCCATGTGTAGTACACCTAAAACATAAATATAACATGCATGCACACACACATAATTTGGGGTAATGGAAAAAGTGGCCCTTCACTCCATTGGTTTGAGAAGCACTGATTTCTAATTATGACAGTGCTGTGAAACAATACTTGATACATTTATTACAATATATCTTAAAATAACTTAAATATTTTTTTATTGGAGTATAGTTGATTTACAATGTTGTGTTAACTTCAGGTGTACAGCGAAGTGAATCAGTTATACATATACATATATCCACTCTTTTTTAGATTCTTTTCCCATAGAGGTCATTTCAGAGTATTGAGTAGAATTCCCTGTACTGTACACTAGGTCCTTATTAGTTATCTATTTTATATATAGTAGTGGGTATATGTCAATCCCAATCTCTCATTTTATTCCTCCCCCCTTACCCCCCGGTAACCATAAGTTTGTTTTCTACATTTATAACCCTGTTTCTGTTTTGTAGATAAATTCATTTGTACCTTTTTTTTAGATTCCACATATATGTGATATCACATGATATTTGGCTTTCTCTGACTTACTTTACTCAGTATGATAATCTCTAGGTCCATCCATGTTGCTGCAAATGGCATCATTTCCTTCTTTTTTATGGCTCAGTAATATTCCATTGTATGTATATGTATATATACACACACACCCCATCTTTATCCATTCTAAAGTAACTCAAAGCATTCATAAAATGACAATCACTAATAGGACTTAATTTAATGCTCTCTGTTACAATTATTTCACCAAATTCCAGATCCAAGAGGGTGTGTGTGTGTGTCAGATATAGAAATGGCATGACACAGTTTATATGGTTTACAATTGGCATTTTCACATAACATCATGGAATTTTTTGTCTTCAAATATTAGTCTACAGTATTAATACCTTCATTACATTCCACATTGAGATTCACATAATTTATTTAAACAGTCCCATATTTATAGGCTTTTGGTTAATTGCCAGATTTTTGCTATTGCACATAATACTGTGAAAAACATTTCTATGCACACTGATATACACTTCCTGGTTGCGATATTGCTGCTTCAAAGAGTACACACATTTCTACTTATTACCAAAAATGCCCTCCAGAGAAGTAGTTCCACTTTGCATTCCTATACATTGCCAATCGTGTGTATCATCATTTAAAAAATGTTTGCCAGCTAAATAGGAGAAAAATAATTGCCTTATATGTTCTAATGTGCATTTCTGAGCACCAGTAAGTATGAGTTTTTCTCAAGTGTTCACTGGGTTTTTGATACATGAGTGTATGATATTCTGTTGTCTACTTTTCTTTCTTTAATCTATTTTTAAAAAAGAGTATTTTAGCATAGTTTTATTTTTATAGAAAAGTTGGGAAGATGGTATAGATAATTCCCAATACCCTACACTGAGTTACTTCTATCAATAACATCTTGCATCAGTATGGTACATTTATCATAATTAATAAATCATTATTAATATAGTATTAACTAAAGTTCAAACTTTATTCAGATGTCTTTAGTTTTTACCTAGGATCCCAGCCAGGGTAGCATATTATATTTAGTTGTCTTGCCTCCTTAGGTCCTCTTGGCTGTAAGTTTCTCAGACTTTGCTCGGGAAATGATCTTGATGGTTTTTTTATACCATATGTTTCTTGTTTTCTTTTAATTAATTAATTAGGTTGCGCTGGGCCTTAGTTGCGGCTTGCAGGCTCCTTAGTTGCAGCAGATGGCCTCCTTTTAGTTGGGGCTCGCCGGCTCCTTAGTTGTGGCATACAAACTTTTATTTGAGGCGTGCGTGTGGGATCTGGTTCCCCGACCAGGGATCGAACCCAGGCCCGCTGCATTGGGAGCGCAGAGTCTTAACTGCTGTGCCACCAGGGAAGTCCCTGATGTTGACAGTTTTGAGGAATATGGGCCAACTATGCTGTAGGAAGCCACTCGACTGGCATTTGTCTGATGTTTTTCTCATGATTAGACTGAGGTGTGGGTTTGGGGGAGGAAGATCACAGAGGCTAAGTTCCATCTCATCATATTAAGGGCACATACTATTAGTATCGCTTATCACTGTTGATGTTAACCTTGACTACCAGGCTGAGGTAGTGTGTGTTAGATTTGGTAACTTTAAGCTTACTCCCACCACCTCCATGCTGTAGTCTTTGGAAGAAAGTCACTATGCACAGGGCACGCTTGAGTGGGGAGTTGCCCTCTACCTCCTTGAGAGTGGAGTAGCTATATAAATTATTTGGAATTCTTCTGCACGGGAGATTTGTCTATTCTTCTCCAGTTATTTATTTATTCAATAATGTATTTATGTCAATATGGACTCGTAGGTTTATTTTACACTTTGGATATTGATCCAATAATACTTTATTTTGTTGCTCAAAAGCTTTGAACATTGCGACATCTTTTGGTTAGTTCCTGTGTCCCTTTGACATACCTCCATAATTGTGAGGGATTTTTTCTTTTTTTTTTTTTTAGCAATTTGTTACTTTCTGGCACTACACATAATGTGCCAGGCTCATACTGTGTACTTCCGGTCGCATTCCTAGAATCAGCCACTCCTCCAAGAAGCCTCGGTTCCTTTTATTGGATGATGGTATTTAAGACCCAGATCTGGGTGCTAGGTGTGCTCATTGTTACTACAGTGTTGTTGATTTGAGGCCCTTCTTTGTCTATTTTGTATGTTAGCCAATATTTTTCTAGGTTATTGTTATCTTTCATTTTTGTTTATGAAGTTTGCTGAAATACATACTGTATTATGTTTGCTAGGGCTGCCATAATGAAATATCACAGACTGGATGGTTTAAACAACAGATACTTATTTTCTCATAGTTCTGGAGGCTGGAAGTCCAAGGTCAAGGTGTTGGCAAATTTGGTTTCTTCCTGAGGCCTTCCTCCTTGGATTGCAGATGGTCACATTCTCACTGTGTCCTCATGTGGTCATACCTTGGTCCATGTGTGTGTCCTAATCTCTTCTTCTTGTAAGAACACCAATCACATTGGATTCAGGCCCACCCTAAATACCTCATTTTAATTTAACTGCCTCTTTAAAGATCTTATCTCCAAATACAGTCACATTCTGAGATACTGCAGGTTAGGACTTCAACATACAAGTTTTGTGAGGGGGACATAATTCAGCCCTTAACACATACTGTATATTTAAGAACTTTTACATTAAATAAATGTTTCCATTTATATTAAATAAGCATTCTTACACTGAGAGCAAGTAAATATTTATATCTCTATATAAGAGATAAAGAGAGATTTTTTAGTTTACTTACAGATTATTTGGGGGAGGGGGATGGGCTATAAATCCCTGGTGACTTTCTTATCCTTCACAAAGCTGAACCCTGTGTTTGGGGGCTCGTGTAACCAGGTTAGAGGAATACCAAGTCTTCTCCTGTTGCGGGTTTTATCCTCACCACCTGGAAGCCACTTGATAAACATTCTCGCCTTACCTAACGATACTACCCTGTGAATACTATTTCACCAGAAGCCAATACCCAGACTCTGGATATGAGATTTTTAGCTGTGCCACAGAGCCTAGGGCTTTTCAGTTTAACACAGGCACCCCACAAGGCACAGAGGCTTTCCAGCTTAGTGACTTCTAAGAAAGCGATTTACCTTAGGACCTGAGGTGTAAACAAGAATACAACTCTCAGGTCTGCTATGTGTTCATCCTCACTGCAGACCTAAGGTATAATCCCAAAGTTAGCCACCACAGTTATAGTTTACATATTCAAGTTAGCCATTTCCATCCACTTTGTATTTCCCTTGAGAATTTGGACACAATCAACATATTATCTTCCATATTCCCATGCAATCAAGTACCGCTGGATTTAAATTCAACATGAGATTCTCCATCACTCTCAGTGTATGGATCTTTGACGCCTCCTTCCCCTGCTACATCGTCCATCCAATCTGTAACTCAGTCCTGTTGGTTCTTCCTTGGTGAGCACCCACACATCCATCCTCTTTTATTTTCATATCAGTGGCCAATGATACATTTAGGCTCTTGCCATCTCATCTGACTTACTGAATGGTTTCCCAACACAGCCTCTGGCTCCAGCGTCAGATCAATCTTCCTAATATTGATCTACTCTACTACCTTGCTTAAAGACTTCAGTAGCTGGCCTCTTCACCCCTTTGCCAACAAGCCCATGTAGAGGCTCATCAGAAGTTATTATGAAAACCACTGCCTTACATAAACCATCTGTTTCAACATGGTTTCCTCAATATGCCTCCTGTATGATATTTCTACTTCAGTCCTGCAGTGTGTGCTTTTGCCTGCAATGCCTCCTTCCCTCCTTAGCCTCCCCTCCACTTCTTCCATTTTTTTCTTGCTTAATTAATTAACTTTTTTCCTTCACGATCCCACCCTCCTCCACAGACTTCTAAATTACTTTTATTGTGAATTGTAGAATTTGTCAGGATTAGTCATTTTGCCTTTAGCATATTCTATTTTATTTTTTAAAATATTTATTTATTTATTTTTGGCTGCGCTGGGTCTTCGTTGCTGCACGCAGGCTTTCTCTAGTTGCAGCGAGTGGGGGCTACTCTTCGCTGTGGTGCATGGGCCTCTCATTGCAGTGGCTTCTCTCGTTGCGGAGCACGGGCTCTAGGCACGTGGGCTTCAGTAGTTGTGGCACGCGGGCTCAGTAGTTGTGGCTCGTGGGCTCCAGAGCACAGGCTCAGTAGGTGTGGCACATGGGCTTAGGGGCTCCATGGCATGAGGGATCTTCCTGGACCAGGGCTCAAACCCATGTCCCCTGGCCGATGCAGGGGACACATAACCACTCTGCTACTGGGGAAGTCCCTAGCATACTCTATTTTAGATCATTTGAATTTTTAATGTATATACAACCGACTTCCAAAATAGATAATTTTCTCACATATAGTGAGGTTTGGTGCTAGTTGATGCTATACATACAGGTGTTTTGCTTTTATTTTTTAACCTCTGTATTGAATAGAAACAGTCAAATGAACAAACACAACGTCCCTAACACCTAACTTCTGTTAAGAGTAGAAAACAATAATGTATTTCATTTGGAACGATGGAAAGATTAAATGTCTTAGTGAATAGTGACACAATTTTTAAGGACCACCACTGTTAATATTATAATTTATTATGGCTCCAATGTGAATATTACTGGATAATTTATTACTAACATCTGTAATATTTTCTAGGTTATTTTTTGGTTCATTTTCTTTAATATTGGCTTCTGCTGGAGATGTTTGCAACCTGGGAGGTCAGGCATAAAGCCAAAGCATGAGCACACACTGTATAAAATCAAATAAAGTTTATTTTAGAAGGCCACCTACAAGATAAACTTACGGTTTATAAAGGGAGTATTTTCTACAAATAAAACTGACCTATAAATTTGAATATCATTTCAGTTATAGAGGTAGGAAGAAATAGCTACTCATTTACTCTTAGTCTTATTTCTGCCTACAGACGCGAGAACTTTGCCAAAATACTCATAATACCCTTCCCTCCCACTAAGGTAAAGTTGCCTATACGAACACTGGCTGTGTTGAAAAACACTATTTAAAAAAGGAAATAAAATTTATGGGAATGTAGTAGTGAAGACGGTTCTTATATCATTTTTCATATACGGAAAATACTTGAAATACCTATTTTCTGGACAGATGGTACGACACAATCCATCCTTCACCAAAATTATTTTAGAGAATTATATCATGTTCAAAGGCAAGTCTAAGAAGCAACGAGTAAAAGTGCTTTCAATACTAGAATTAATGTCATTAAAGCATAAAAGTTAAACATCATTTCATAAAAAATTGATTAACGCTTTTTCCGATTAAGATTTTAAAAAGAACTTGTAGAATTTTTGTAAGATGTAGAAAAGTATAAAAAAGACAATAAAAATCACAAGTAGGGGCTTCCCTAGTGGCGCAGTGGTTGGGAGTCCGCCTGCCGATGCAGGGGACACAGGTTCGTGCCCCGGTCCGGGAGGATCCCACATGCCACGGAGCGGCTGGGCCCGTGAGCCGTGGCCGCTGGGCCTGCGCGTCCGGAGCCTGTGCCCTGCAGCGGCAGAGGGCACAACAGTGAGAGGCCCGCGTACCGCAAAAAAAAAATAAAAATAAAAAAAATCACAAGTAATTCCATTATTGAATAAACCATCTTTCTTTTTGGTAAAGATTATTCCAAATATATATTTATGTATATTTGTTATAATTTTTATCAAACTTTTCACAAGTCTGATTATCACTCAAATTCTTTGAAAACCTTAGAAATGCATCAATAATAGTTAAATAACAACACTGATCAAGAATTAATTTACATTTAAACAAATTACAAAGCACTAATTCCAAGGATTTAAACTTCCTTTTTTATCTATTATTCTTGTCATTCTTTTAAAAAACATTATGGGGCTTCCCTGGTGGCGCAGTGGTTGGGAGTCCGCCTGTCAATGCAGGGGACGTGGGTTCGTGCCCCGGTCTGGGAAGATCCCACATGCCGCGGAGCGGCTGGGCCCGTGAGCCATGGCCGCTTGGCCTGCGCGTCCGGAGCCTGTGCTCCGCAACGGGAGAGGCCACAACAGTGAGAGGCCGCAAAAATAAATAAATAAATAAATAAATAAAAAACATTATGAAAAATGAAGTTATACACAAATAGTATAGTATTAATAAAATAAATCCCCCTATCCCTATCACCTAGTTTTAAGAATCTTTAACAGTGATCCAGTCTTAACATTTTGGTATTATCTTTTCAAGTTTTTTCTATAATCATTTAAAAACATTATTTTGAGATATAACATTTTAAAGACTATTTTAAAAACATGTTCTAATAAATATGTTATAAAATACTAAAAACAATCAATTGACATCTGAGAGCATATAGATTTTTGTCCTGCCCTTCCACTAAATGTTACATTATGAACATTTTCTTATATCTTTAAATATTCTTTAAGAACATCATTTAACAACTATATAGTATAATATTCCTTCATATGAATGAAAATCATATGTTCCTGTATGTGTACTATTTTAATTAATGCTATGATGAACAATCTTTCTCTGATTACTAATAACAGAAATTATTTATCAACATTTTATACTAAGCAGGATGTTAAGCACTTTCTGTATATGACTTCATTTAATTCTCACAATAACACCTAGAGATACGTGCTATTTTCATACCTGTTTTACCGATGAAAAGACTGAGCCTTGGGGCTTCTCTGGTGGTGCAGTGGTTAGGAGTCTGCCTGCCAACACTGGGGACACAGGTTCGGGCCCTGGTCCGGGAGGATCCCACATGCCGCGGAGCAACTGGGCCCATGCGCCACAACTGCTGAGCCTGCGCTCTGGAGTCCGCAAGCCACAACTACTGAGCTCGTCTGCCACAACTACTGAAGCCCGCGCGCCTGGAGCCGGTGCTCCGCAGCAGGAGGGGCCACCGCGATGAGAGGCCCGCGCACCACACCGCAGCAAAGAGTGGCCCCCACTCACCGCAACTAGAGAGGGCCCGCGCGCAGTAGCGAAGACCCAATGCAGCCAAAAATAAATAAATAAATAATAAATAAATACATTAAAAAAAAAAAAACAAAAACGACTGAGCCTTACAGAAGTTAAGAAATTAATCCGGTGTCCATAACAGCTTATAACTTTATTGGCTAGATTCAAAGCCGGGCACTCTCACTCCAAGATCCACCCTTAAAAATCACTATTTCCCAATGACATTATCCTAGAAGGGGAATAGCTAAGTCAAACGGGCTGAGATTTTGAAGATCTTTGATATATATTGCCAAACTGCTCTTCAGAAAAGTAACATCATCTTATATTCTTACAAGGAATATATAAAATACCCATTTAAGGACTATTTTCTTTAATAAGGTAAAAAAAAAGTCAAACAGGTGAAGTAGAGTAGGAGAGTCAGTAGGCATTTTTTCCAACAGATGAACTGTGTTTTTAAGGTAATATGTGGATTAGAACAATCATGCAGTGTGTAAATTGCTATGAAAAGAGAAAAACTTCCCAAAATATTATAGTTAATGATATTAACATTTAATTTCAGAATTATTTTAATTCCCCCTAAATTGTCTTTAGATTACAAGTTCCTGCTCTAATAATAGAAAAGAATTTACATTGTAGTTTGTTAAAAGGAAGCGTTACAAACAGCTTATTGCTGATAATAAACTATATAATGCTAATACGTAACGTGACCATGCTCATTGGCACCTGGTGTTACTCATTCAGCAAATTCTCCTCATTCCACTGCATTCAGAATCATGCTCCCAAACAAAAAAAAGTTAATTATGGTGTTCTATTACATTAAAGGACAAACTCAATGAGACGAGAGATTAACTAAAATGGGATAACTAATATTAAAGAAACAAAGCATAGGATGAAAAGTCAGAATGATGAAAGACAGATGTACCAGACTCGTTAGGATTAGTCACAACGAACATAGATACCATGTACACTCTCAAAGAGCAACGTAAAATACAATACTCTCCAGGCCCTCATCAAAGAGTAAAAACAAACTCAACCTGTCTGTAATCCAGTTTACACTAAAGACCAAGACCAGTGAAATGTACATAAAATAGCCTGGCTAAGGATGGCAAACATGAAGAGGTCTCTCTGCTACTCATTCCTGTGACCAAGAGAGAAATTGCTAGTCACTCACTGCAATCTTTTCTGCTGACCCTGGTCTCCGAATCCTTGTCAACACAGCACCAACATAAGCTCACAACAAAGGACGGAAGCTAAGTGGACTTATTAGCCTATTTTTTTTTTTTTTTTTTTGCCATCCTTGTTCTAAACCTTTATTTCTGTAGGCGGTGTCACTCTAAATTTGGATCAAGCTCGACTACCAGATTATATTCCTAAACATGATACCTATCTTCTTTGGGGGAAAATTCATTTTAACTGAGTTGTTTTTTAATATTACATTCTTGTTTTTTCTTGAAGTATATTATAAGAAACTGCCATGTGAAACCCATGGCTATAAATACAAGGGGAATAGTATTAAGGGCATTGTTTATTATACTGATATCCCTATATATGAAATTTCATGTGTGAGATTTACTTTGGAATTCAGTACAATGCAATGCTTAGCTTTCTTTGAGAAAATGATGCCCTTCCTTCTGATAAGAATTATATTATTCCTTTCCCCCCGCCCCCACTAATTGCCAGGAAGCTCATAGGCAAAATCTGTTGTTCAATATGATGGGCCTTAAGTTTGGCATATTTATATAGTACTTGTATTCACCAGATTTTTATTTTATATTTTGATTGCTATTTTTCCTAGTCTTAATTCTCTTATTTTTCTTTACATTCTAACATATACATTTGGAAAATGATTTCTCACGTAATTTGAAAGAACATAACAGAGCATAAACAAATAGTTAAAATGCACTGGGCACTGCGATTAAGCACAGAATTCAGCTCTATGGTGCCAGAGAACCAAGAAATGCATTTTTTAGTGTAGGTAGCTGTGACTGAGAACCACTGTTGGTTCCCCAGCTTAGCCACACATGAAAATATTTTGGAGAGCTTCTTTTTAAATACTGTTTTTGTTGTTGTTGCTTAAAACTTTTAACATAGGTAATCTAAAAAATAGAATAAAGTAGAAAATCCAAAGTAAAAGTCTTCTCCCATTTTGAAACAATCTATTTCCCCACAGAAGCATGGAAACAATTTCTTGGATATCTTACAATCAACTAATTTAAATATATAAAACACATTAATAGCAAAACAGTAAATACTCAAACTCCTCATTTCCTAATTATTTTATTCCTAACTACTTTGACTACATTTTGCTATGCTCTTGAAGTTATTTACACACTATCTGTACGGTGGAAATACTAAGCATTCTGTGTGTGTCTCCTCCCAGCTCCACATTTGGTGACATCACACTGGTAGCTTGAAATAGGCTATTATTGTAGGGAGTATTTACATCATGGAAATTAGCAAATGATATGAATCAGTCCCTTTGCCCCAGTTATTAAGCATTCCCAGCACACCACTGCCTATATGTGTTTTAGCCAAGGGAAACTATAGTATGTTTCTATTAGGAGAACAATGAAATACTATATGTAGAAAGAATTCACAGAATTTAGTGAAATCAAAAAGGCCGGCTATTCTGGCAATCAAGTTTATAAAAGGCTTCATGCAAGATGAAGAGAAAGAGGGCAAACGGTTTTTTGCCCTTTATCATAGTTCCAATTCTGTTTGAAGATTAGGTCTCTAATATTAACACAGACTCTGGTGAATTTTTAAAATAAAAGCAGAATCTTAAATATTAGGGAATCAGACTTCCCTGGTGGTGCAGTTGTTAAGAATCCATCTGCCAATGCAAGGGACACGGGTTCGAGCCCTGGTCCGGGAAGAGCCTACATCCTGGGGAGCAACTAACCCCATGCGCCACAACTACTGAGCCTGTACTCTACAGCCTGCGAGCCACAACTACTGAGCCCGCATGCCACAACTACTGAAGACTGCACGTCTAGAGCCCGTGCTACACAACAGGAGAAGCCACGACAATGAGAAGCCCACACACCTCAACGAAGAGTAGCCCCTGCTCTCCGCAACTAGAGAAAGCCTGCGTGCAGCAACGAAGACCCAACGCAGCCAAAAAATAATAAATAAATAAATAAATAAATAAATAAATAAATAAAATATTAGGGAATCCTAGAAATCCTATTGTATAACAGTAGTTTTCTGAAGTTTTTCAAAGCAGTATTCTCCCCCCAGAGGAAATCTTTCTTAGGATCATCAAAAAATAAGAGATGAATGCAAATAAATAAGAGACAAATGCAATTAAGTTGTCCTTAGAGAATTTAGCTTCCATATCTCCGCAACTAGAGAAAGCCTGCGTGCAGCAACGAAGACCCAACGCAGCCAAAAAATAATAAATAAATAAATAAATAAATAAATAAATAAATAAAATATTAGGGAATCCTAGAAATCCTATTGTATAACAGTAGTTTTCTGAAGTTTTTCAAAGCAGTATTCTCCCCCCAGAGGAAATCTTTCTTAGGATCATCAAAAAATAAGAGATGAATGCAAATAAATAAGAGACAAATGCAATTAAGTTGTCCTTAGAGAATTTAGCTTCCATGATTGTAGAATCCTCTGAGGAATCCTAAACCCTTGAGAACTACTTGAAAAGCATCCTCTATAAATGGCTTAGAAGCTTGCAAATCTGTCTGTATATAGAAATCAACTGGGAATGAGAATCTTTGGAAGTGGGGCCCAAGAATTTGAATTTCTGAATTCTGCGTCTTCAACAAACTAAGGTGTGACAACATTAGGTTACTTTAGTCTTGGATTAAAACTGATTATGAGTAAGCAAATGTTGTCCATATGCTAAGCTCTAACTGTATTTTTAGAAGTAATGTGACTATAGGTTATCTTGACTTTTGTCAAACTCTGTCTTTACTTAAATTCTAAAATAGATGTAAGAGATCATAAGGGAAAAGAGTTGTACAGAGTAAAGTGGCAAAAATTAATAAATCTTTGAAAATAATAAATTTGTGCCTGTTTAAGGCTAAATGATTACAACTGGTACAAGGTCTGGTGATAATCCATGTATCTGTGTATATTCTTTCTAAATGAATCATTATGCCACTGTTTAAGCAGCCATCATGTAGCAAAAGTTCATACATGATTACTGAAAATAATATGTAACTTTTGTCTTATACAGATTTCAAGAAAAGATTTGTTGTTAAGAATCTCTACTAGTAGAGAATTCCCATTTAGTAAAACAAGTTAGGTGGCTTTAAAGAAAAGTATGAAAATTACAATCACGAGGAAAAAGTCAAACCCATGAGGAAAAACCCAAATCCTGAATTCTTTAACCAGTGATACAGGTTTAAAACTGCCAAGGAGAGAAAAGCACAGTAAAAAATTCCTTTGAAAGATTTTATACATGTTTTAATTATAGTCATCAAGAGCTATAAAGCTTGGAATTTTCATGTTGTCAGAGCTAAACTTCTAATTTTACTTCAGAGCTTCTAATTTCTACTCTAAAAGGAAAGCTAAAGATAAAACTAAGGGGAAATAAATCAATTCACAGTAAATCAGACTAGTATTTCATCATCCTCTTACTCTTTCCCCTAGCCACCACCTCACCCCGCAACCACCAGGGCCTACTACGTGGTAGGCCCAGACCAAAGAAAAATGTTTAAAAATAATGTTCAACTCGGGGCTTCCCTGGTGGCGCAGTGGTTGAGAATCTGCCTGCTAATGCAGGGGACACGGGTTCGAGCCCTAGTCTGGGAGGATCCCACATGCCGCGGAGCAACTAGGCCCGTGAGCCACAACTACTGAGCCTGCGCGTCTGGAGCCTGTGATCCGCAACAAGAGAGGCCGCGATAGTGAGAGGCCCGTGCATCGCGATGAAGAGTGGCCCCTGCTTGCCACAACTAGAGGTAGCCCTTGCACAGAAACGAAGACCCAACACAGCAAAAATAAATAAACAAATTAATAACCCCCTACCCCCAACATCTAAAAAAAAAAAATAATAATAATGCTCAACTCAATACAGAATATGCTATAGAACCACCAACTTTTGAGGCCTTCAAGGAACTAGGCATCCTGTGGACAGGGTTCTACAGAATGCCATACATGACTAAAAGAAGACAAAGGTCCCCCAAATCTACAGCATTCCCCAGTTTACCAGGTGTAATTTTTCCATTCTGATTGTCACTACAAATAAGAAATTCATACGTGGGGTAGATATTATTGCTCTATCTCAACAGATAAGGCTCAGAGACTAACAATCTTATGAATTAAGCACCCACTAGTGTCAAAGGCAAAACAAAATAAACATAGAACTTCTAATTTCAAAACCTGTGCTCTTTGTTCTATACCAAAAACACTTTGTAATTTATACAACGTGTAACTCATAGCAAACATCTGCAATGTTAGTAGTTGAATGAAGTCAACATTCAGAAGTTATCTAAGTAACTGTGAACTGTGACCCATCATATATAAAAAAAAGATATCTGAGACCCATTTTCTAAAATTTTTTTAATTGAAGTATAGCTGATTTATAGTGTGTTAGTTTCTGGTGTACAGCAAAGTAATTCAAAATTTTAATATACATAATTATATATATATATTTTTTCTATATTCTTTTCAATTATGGTTTATTACAGGATACTGAATATAGTTCCCTGTGCTATATAGTAGGACCTTGTTTATCTGCTTTATATACAGTAGTTTGTATTTGCTAATCCCAAACTCCTAATTTATCTCCCTGCCCCAATTCCTTTGGTAACCACAGATTTGTTTTCTATGTCTGTGAGTCTGTTTCTGTTTTGTAAGTAAGTTCATTTGTGTCATATTTTAGATTCCACATGTGTGATAACATATTTGTCTCTGTCTGATTTACTACACTCAGTACGATAATCTGTAGGTTCATCCACACTGCTGCAAATGGCATTGTGTCATTCTTTTTTATGGCTGAGTAATATTCCATTGCATGTAAGTACCACATCTTCTTTATCCATTCCTCTGTCCATGGACATGTAGGTTTGCTTCCATGTCTTGACTATTGTAAATACTGCTGCCATGAACAAAGGGGTGCATGCATCTTTTTGAATTATAGGTTTGTCTGGATATATGCCCAGGAGTAAGACTGCTGGATCATATGGTAATTCTATTTCTAGTTTTCTAAGGAAACTCCACACTGTTCTCCATAGTGACTGCACCAATTTACATTCCCACCCACAGTGTAGGAGGGTTCCCTTTTCTCCACACTCTCTCCAGCATTTATTATTTGTAGACATTTTAATGATGGCCATTCTGACCAGTGTGAGGTAATACCTCATTGTAGTTCTGATTTGCACTTCTCTAATAGCGATGTTGAGCATCTTTTCATGTGCTGTTGGGCATCTGTATGCCTTCTTTGGAGAAATATGAGACCCACTTTTTGATTGTGTACAAAGTCTACATAGAGGAGTATTGACATGTTTAATCAACATTCACATGCTCTCCATTCCTATCAAACTGGTTAGGTGGCTATACTTGGCGTGATTAAGAATTACTCATATCATCTGACCAACCCCTGACTCCTGAACAACTCTTAATTCAGAGGAACTGTTTTCTTTATTTAGCCCCTTAAGCACAGGATCTGTTAAAACCCAAACTCAGCTTTAGCCCCATCGACATTAAAGATAAGGAGAGTTGAGTTGTAATCTAAAGTTTAAAAAAGCTGCTGGTGAAGAAAAATCACATACAAACCACTTCTGAGTATGTTGAGAAAACTTCCTCTCTTAAAGTTCATGCCTCTATACAAACAAGTAGGAGATGAGTAAGAAAAGCCATAAACATGGGTTCTAGCCTGATCTCGAAGTGAAATTCCCTGAATTGAACTCAGATCTAAAATTTCTGCCAAGTCCTCCCACTGGACATTCATATTTACTGTGCAGCCCATACTACGATCCTCTGTAGTCCGCTCACAAATGAGCATAACAACTCTATTGGGCTCCAACCAATCTAAAGTGAATTTAATATTTTGCTTTCAAATAATCTGTTAATTTCTCTCCAATATACAGAAACAGATATCACTGATGGCATACTTTGTGCCAGGCACTGTATATTCTAGCTCTAAGGATACAACACTGAACTCCCCATTGCTTTATTTGTTTATTTATTTATTTGGTTGCACTGGGTGTTAGTTGCAGCAGGTAGGCTCCTTAGTTACAGCTCGCGGGCTCCTTAGTTGTGGCATGTGAACTCTTAGTTGCGGCATTCGTGCGGGATCTAGTTCCCTGACCACGGATAAAACCTGGGCCCCCACATTGGGAGTGCGGAGACTTATCCACTTCGCCACCAGGGAAGTCCCCCCCACCCCATTGCTTTTAATTATAACTAAATTTGTGATGATCTGGAAATCAAAGCAGTCTATTTTCATATTTCTTAAACCACTTCCTTCATTTCATTTGTTCACATCTTTCTAATACTTCTATTATCTCCAACGAAGTAATTTTTCCTCATGCCACTCCCTAGAGCTAGAATAATCTTCCTCTTTACTGTTGAGAATGCTCCCTCTTTTCATAGGCACTCTGCATGTTACTCTTTGATTAATGAGGTTTGGTCTTCTTATTTTGTAGAGCAAATAATCAATAACAGAAATTACAAAAATAACAACCAGAACATAAAAATTAAGCATTGTAAAAGCATTTAAAGATATTTTCTGTTGTCTTGAGGTGGTTAGCTGATTAGAGAATGTCTAAGTAGTTTCTTTGTACAAGAAAACCAGAGAGGAGGGAACTTTATGCTGTCTTGGGCAACTCATTAACAGAAAAAGAAAGCAAACATGTGCCACAAGAACTATACCACCACCTAATTTAATTCTGACATCAGTAATTACAGCAGGGAACCAGCACGCTGACTGTTTGGCACTAGCAAGCCCTTGGGCTCTTAGGAAACACGACTCATTGTTGCAGAAACGCAGTTCTGGATGATCCTACTCCCACTCCTTTGAAGTGATACAGAATCCACCAATTCTGAAGCTGTGTCTTTTTGCTCCATAAAAAAAAAGATACAGGGCTTCCCTGGTGGCGCAGTGGTTGAGAGTCCGCCTGCCGATGCAGGGGACATGGGTTCGTGCCCCGGTCTGGGAGGATCCCACATGCCGCGGAGGGACTGGGCCCGTGGGCCATGGCCGCTGAGCCTGCGTGTCCGGAGCCTGTGTTCCGCAACGGGAGAGGCCGCAACAGTGAGAGGCCCACATACCGCAAAAAAAAAAAATCTTACAATACTATGGTACGTTTGCACCATTAATGAACCATTAACAATACATTAGAATTAATTAAAGTCCCTATTTTATTCAGATTTGCTTAGTTTTTACATGTATCTATGCTAGGATACCATCTGGGATTCCACTTCATTTGTGACATGACATTTAATCACCATGTCTCCCCAAGCTCCTCAAAAAGTTTCTCAAACTTTATTTTTGATGACTTGATAGTTTTGAAGATTACTGGTCAAGTATTTTTTATAATGTCCCTCAATTTGTATTTGTCTTATGTTTTTGTCAGGGTTAGATTAGGGTAAGGGTTTTTGGGAGGAACATCACAAAGACGATGTATCATTTTCATGACATATCAAGGGTACATACGACATACCCTTATCACTGATAACTTATCACTGATGATGTTAACTTTGATCACTTGGCTGTAGTAGTAGTTATCAGGTAAAGTTACTAAACAGTCCCCACCAAAACACTGTCCTGCTTCCCATACCACACCTCTTGGAAGGAAGTGACTATATACAGCCTCTGCTTAAGGAGTGGCAAGTTATATGCTCCACCTCCATGAGGGCAGAGTATTTACATAAATTACTTGCAATTCTTCTGCATGGGAGATTTTTCTCTTCTCTTCCATTCATTGATTTATTAAACCATTATATCATTATGGACTCATGGATATTATACATTTTGGGTTCTAACACAATAGTACTTTATTTTGTTGCTCAAATTTTTCTAGATTTGGTCATTGGGATCTCTTCCAGTTGGCTCTTGGGTCCCTCTGATATAACCCCATCATTGTTTTTATTTGTATGTTTTTCGAGCACTTTGTTATATTGTGGCACTAAAAGATGGACCAGGCTCATACTGTATACTTCTTGTCCCATTCCTAAAGTCAGCTATTTCCCCAAGGAGCGCTGGTATCTTTTACTGGAGAATGTATTTGAAACCAAGATATAGGTGTTAGGTGTGCTCATTACTATTGGAGTATTGTTGATTCCAGGCCTTTTTTTGGTCTATTTTGTATATTAACTAATAGCAATTTTGTTTGTGAATTCTGCTAATATGAATATGTTGTATATTTGTACACCTTGATATTAAATGTTTGCACTTATATTAGATAAACCTTTCTTATGCTGAGAGCAAGTAAATATTTGTATCTCTATCTTTTGTAAAGATTTTATCTTTTTTAAAAAATTTATTTATTTATGTATTTATTTTTGGCTGCATTGGGTCTTCGTTGCTGCACGCAGGCTTTCTCTAGTTGCGGAGAGCAGGGATACTCTTCGCTGTGGTGCACGGGCCTCTCATTGCAGTGGCTTCTCTTGTTGCAGAGCACAGGCTCTAGGTGCGTGGGCTTCAGTAGTTGTGGCACGTGGGCTCAGTAGTTGTGGCTGACAGGCTCTAGAGCGCAGGCTCAGTAGTTGTGGCGCATGGGCTTAGTTGCTCCACGGCATGGGATCCTCCCGGACCAGGGCTTGAACCCGTGTCCCCTGCACTGGCAGGCGGATTCCTAACCACTGCACCACCAGGGGAGTCCCTCTCTCTATACTTTTAATGCATTTATAGTCTGTTTTATTTGAGGGGGGAATGGGCTGTAAATCCCTGGTGACTTTCTTATCTTTTACAGAGCTGAACCCTGGGTTTGGGCCTCATGTCATCAGGTCAGAGGAATACCAAGTCTTCTCCTGCTGGGGATTTCATCCTCACCAACTGAAAGCCACATCATTAACTCTCTGCCTTAACGATACTACCCTGTGAATGCTATTTCACCAGAAGCCAATACCCAAACTCTGGATATGAGATTTTTAGCTGTGCCACAGAGCCTAGGGCTTTTCAAGTTAACACATGTACCCCTCAAGGCACAGAGGCTTTCCAGGTTAGTGATTTCTAAGAAAGCAATTAACCTTAGGAACTGAGGTATAAACAAGAATACAACTCTCAGGTCTGCTATGTGTTCATCCTCACTGCCAATTTAAGGTATAATACTAAAGTTAGCCACCACAGTTATAGTTTACATATTCAAGTTAGTCATTTCAATCTACTTTTTATTTCCCTTGAGAATTTGGACACAATCAACATTATTATTTTCCATATTCCAATATAATCTAGTACTGCTGGATTTAAATTCAATATGATTCTTTTTTTAATGCTTTAAAAATGCCTGTTTTGTTCATAAATTATAATTATGATGATTATCTTTTGTAAAACTGAAGACCTTACAGGACATTTTGCACTAAGTTGCCATGAAGAAGTCCTGTTATATTGCCAGTCTGAAGTGGTTCAGCTCACTTGGTCTGTCCATGTGTGGCAGCAAGTTAGTATTTCTTTTCTTTCCTTTTAAAAAAAATGCTTAATTCTTCCCCTTTATTTCTATTTTTAATTGATGTAAAAATGACATACAACATTGTATTAGTTTCAAATGTATTGATACAACATGATTTGATATTTGTATATACTGCAAAATGATCACCACAGTAAGTCTTAGTTAACATCTGTCACCATACATAGTTAGAAAAATTTTCTGTGGTAACTTTTAAGCCCTACTTTTTTTTTTTTTTTTTTTTTTTTTTTTGCGGGGAGTCCCCTGCATCGGCAGGCGGACTGTCAACCACTGCGCCAACAGGGAAGCCCTTAAGACCTACTTTTAAGACCTACTCTCTTAACAGTTTTCAAATATGCAGCACAGTGTTATATTACTATGTCACCATGCTGTGTATTACATCCTATGACTTACTTATAATTGTAAGCTCTATACCTTCCAATCCCTTTACCCATCTCTATCACTGTATTGATCTTTGACGCCTCTTCCCCCTGCTACAACATGCATCCATCTGTAACCCAGTCCTGCTGGCTTTTCCTTGGTGAGCATCCACACGTTGATCCTCCTCTTTTATTTTCAAACCAGTGGCTGATGACACATTTAGGTTCATGCCATCTCAATCGATTTACTGAACAGTTTCCCAGCAGAGCCTCTGGCTCCACTGTCAGGTCAGTCTTCCTAATACACCTGCTGTACTACCTTGCTTAAAGACTTCAATGTCTCTTCGCCCTCTTGCCAACCAGCCTATGTGGGGGCTCATCAGAGTGTAATTTGAAAACCACTGCCTTATATAAACCATCTGTTCCAACATGGTTTCCTCAATATGCCTCTTGTACTTCTACTTGTCTTGGAGTGTGTGCTTCTTGCAATGCCTCCCTCCCTCGTCTTTCTTCTTTTCCACATGGATCATTTAGCTTCCTCTCCTTGCTTATGCGTAACTGCCATTCCAACAGTGAGAAACATTTACTTAGTTGTTTGATTCTAGTATACATGTATAGTGATTTCATAACTGTTAACCCATACCTTCATGGGATACAACTTTATCAAGTAGAGTACAGAGCTATATACAGTTCTTTTTTACTTCAGTCATATAGCTCCCAGTAATTCCCAAAGTTACTTAAATAGGCCCCCTTTTTCCTATACTCCCTTCAACAAGATTGTTTAATATGTTTGTAATATAGTTAGATTGTGCTGTCACATTCTGCATCCCATCCTGTAACCCTCAACCTCGTAAATGCTTTTTAAAAATTTGCATATATTAAGATTCATCTTGGGATTCCCTGGTGGGGCAGTGGTTAAGAATCCGCCTGCCAATGCAGGGGACAGGGGTTCGAGCCCTGGTCCGGGAAGATCCCACATGCCACGGAGCAACAAAGCCTGTGTGCCACGACTACTGAGTCCGTGTGCCACAACTACTGAATCCCAGGCACCTAAAGCCCGTGCTCTGCAACAAGAGAAGCCACCGCAATGAGAAGCCTGCACACCGTAACGAAGACCCAATGCAGCCAAAAATAAATAAATAAATAAAAAATTTCACTCTTGGTGCTGTAAAATTGTATGGGTTTTGACAAGTGCATAATGTCATATATCCACCATTATAGAATCATACAGATACTGCCCTATAAAAAACCCTTGCGATTTACCTAACACCTCCAACCCCTCGCAACCACTGCTGTTTAAAAATCTCTATAGTTTTGCCTTTTTCAGAATGTCATACAAATGGAATTATGTAGTATTTCATTTTTCAGACTTGCCTCTTTCATTTAGTAATATGCATTTAAGTTTCATCCATGTCTTTGTGTGGCCTGATAGCTCATTCCTTTTAATCACTGTACAGTGTTTGTACGGATGTACCAGTTTGTTTACCCTAGTAAAGGACATCTTGGTTGCTTCCAGCACTTGGTCTGATACGAACGTTCTATGAACATTTGCATGTAGGTTTTTGTGTGGACTTCAGTTTTCAATTCAGTGGCATAAATATATAGAAGCACAATTGCTAGATCTTATGGTAAGACTATGTTCAGGTTTGCAATAGTCAAACTGCCTTCCGAAGTGTCTGTACCATTTTGCATTCCCATCAGCAGTTCTTGCTGTTTTGTATCCTCTCCAGCAAATGATATTGTCAGGTTTTGATTTTAGATATTTAAAGGTACCAAGAGGTACGCAGTGGTATCTCACTGTTTTAATTTGCATTTCCTAATAATGACATGTGGGATGTAGTGCATCTTTCCATATGTGCATCTGCCATCTATATATTCTCCTGGGGTGGTATCTGTTCAGTTCTTCTGCCCATTTATTTGGGTTGTTATTGTTGAGTTTTAAGAGTTCCTTGCAATTATTTTTCTCTTAGTCTGTGAGTTGTCTTTTCATTCTTTTAACAGCATTCACAGAGCAGAAGATTTTTAGTCCAATTTATGAATTTTTTTTTTCTTTCATGGACCATGCTTTTGGCATTGTACCTAAAAATTCATCACCAAATCCAAGGTCATCTAAAGTTTCTCATATATATATATATAGTTTTTTTTTTTTTTTTTGAGTTTTGTATCTTCCATTTTAAGGTCATTTTCGTGAAAAGTGTAGTCTTCGTTTAGCTTTTTTTTTTTTGCACAAGGACATCTAATTGTTTAGTACCATTTGGTGAAGCAACTTACTTTTAAAAGGTTCAGGAAAGTCAAGGGTAAAAAAAAGCTGTTGTTATTGCAGTATGTGCATATGTGTATACAGAGAGAGAGAGAAATCAACTGTGACAAATTGTTAACAACAGGTGCTTCTAGGTGAAGGGTAAATAGTGTTCATTATACTCTTAAATTTTCTGTAGTGTTAACATTGTTCAATAAAAAGCAGTGAAATACTTCTACAAAGAAGGTAGGAAAGAATAAAACCCATTTTAGAAGTATTTTCATTAAATTCTTTGTTTCTCAAAAGGTTACGTTTCATTTATATAAAAGACTGCAATTATGTAGAAAACTGGAACATCTAACAACTGGATTAGCTAACATACTCCTAGTGAAAAGAGTAAAAGATAAACAGTAGGAACTAAAGACAAAAATATTGAAAATATTTTAGGCTAAATTCCTACCGTAACTATGGATTCATCCATTTCTTCTTGTAGTTCAGTACGTTTTTGCTTAAATACATCCTCTTGAAAATATGTAACGAGATTTGTTTTGTTATGCTGTCTAAAATCTGTCTTTAACTAGAATTGTCAGTCCATTTATGTTTATTGCTATTCTGATACATTTAGGTTTAAATGTAACATCTTATTTGTATTTGTCCTACCTGTTCCATTTCTCCTTTTCTCTCTGTTTTTCCTTCTACAGAATGAATGAGACCTAGTTCTTTGGTTCTCTGGTTTCTAGCTTTATGCTACTAGACTGCCTATACTGGATAGACCCTTGGTGTTGTTTCCTGTCTCATCATACCTCATGAAAACAGGAAAACCAAAAACTTAGGGTCATTAGGTTTCAGGAAATGCCTGTAAGTGAAAGCTAACCTTAGTGCTCGCTTTACCTTGCTAGGCTTTTGGCCTCCGAGCAAACTGTACTTCCTAGTCAGTTCAGTGGTATATTTTAAAAAAATAACCTAGAAGGCATTTATTTTGACTCTTAGAGGAGATCACCTTCGAACATTTCCAATCCCCAGCCATTACATATAATGGTAGTATTTTCTTTACATAATCTTGAATGGTTATAAAGTTTTTGATTGATCATGTTGTCATCCAGTATTTTATTTATAAGAATATGCATGGTCTAAATAGCTTTCATCAATGGTATATTTTAAAATGTTATTAAATAAATATTTTATCTAGCATTTTTCTTGTTCTCAATGGGAGGGCCCATCACAGTTATATTTTTGTCCACCAGACCACTGAAAATGACACTCTAAATTGCTCTCTAAATTTTCAGAGGCTTTGTTCTAAAGAGGACAATCAGAACAGTCTATAAGAAGAAAGGAAATCAGTCTCTTACGAGGCACTTCTGGGGCCAGATGACATAAGTTGAGATATGGGTGTTGCCTATATCTGATGTGAATTATGTAAATCAGTCACCTAAACTACTGCTTATACATGAGAGTTCCTAACATTATTTGATGCTTATGGTAAAAGATCTTTTCTTAAAATTGTAATCTCAAGTTCAGAGGTAGATTTTTTTTTCCTTGAAGTGTAGAGCCATTCAAGTTTCAGGCCAAATTTGAACAATGTCAATTTCTATTCAATCCTAAAAATTTAATAGTATAAAATAAAACACTAGGAAGCTCTAATTCTTCCCCCAAAGATATATAAAGAGGATGGAAATGTGGTTCAGCATTACATAATGTTGCCACCCACTCTAGAAACAGAAATGAGTGCCTAGCAACAGGAAAGGGTCATCTCAGGAGACTGCTGATTGCTCATTGGAGCATTCTAAACACAGATGCTTTTCTATCCTTATCACTTCCAGTCCCTGCTAAACACATGCTGGTTACCTTGGATCCCAGTGCCATCTGATGAGAACCTTCCTCTTATGACAACCAATAACTGCCACTCAGGACAGCTTCTACCTTTAGGTTACATCTTTAAAAAAATAATAATAAAATTTGAAACATTAATAGAAAATAAGAATTTTGTGTGCATTTTCTTCCCCAGTAATCATATCTCTTTCAAGTTATGTTAGTGTCCCTGTTGGCATTTTTCTGACTGCACCCTCTATACCCACAAGTTTCTTTTTTTTTTATTGTTAATTAATTTATTTATTTTTGGCGGCATCGGGTTTTCATTGCTGTGCGTGGGCTTTCTCTAGTTGCGGCGAGCGAGGGCTACTCTTCGTTGCGGTGCACGGGCTTCTCATTGCAGTGGCTTCTCTTGCTGCGGAGCACAGGCTCTAGGGCATGCGGCTTCAGTAGTGGGGGCTCACGGACTTAGCTGCTCTGTGGTATGTGGGATCTTCCCGGACCAGGGCTCGAACCCGTGTCCCCTGCGTTGGCAGGCAGATTCTCAACCCCTGCGCCACGAGGGAAGTCCTACACCCACAACTTTTAGCAGCAAGGCAGAATCATCTATTTCTTAATAAAGAGGTTATGTATGAGGGTGCCTAATATTACTTATGCTTATGGTAGGAGAGCTTTTCTCAAAGCAGTAATCTCATGTTCAGGAATTGTTTATATTTTTCTTAAACATATAGCCATTCAAATTTTAGAATAAATTTTAATAATCTCAATTCCTATTCAATCCTAAAGATTTACTAGTGCACAACTAGTACAAATAAAGATCCAGGAAGCTCTAGTTCTTTTCACAAAGATAAACAAAGGGGACAGAAATGTGGTTCAGCATCACATAATGTTGCCATCACTCCAGAAAGAGAAGTGAAAGCACCTTTTCCTAAGTTTCTTGGCTATTTGCATGTGTCTCCCTCTCTTTGGTATAAGGTCCCTTGTCCATTTTTCTTTGTACACTCTGAATATGAGCCAATTTTCACTTTCATATGTTATAAATGTTTTCTCCCACTCTGCCTTTTTTCACTCTCTTAATGATGTCTTTTGATGAAGAGAAGTATTTTAGTCTGTTTCAATTTATCATTATTAGACATCTCCTTTATGACTAATGCTTTTTGTGCCCTGTTAAAGATTGGTTTTCCTTATTTCAAAGTCATAAAGATATTTTTCTATATTACCTTCTAGAAACCTGCATTAACTTTTTCTCTGTAATCAGACTGGAATTGATATTTTTGAGTTAGGGGCCAAGTTGAGGGCCATGATTGTATGGATATATGGATATCCAGTTGACATGCAACCACTATTGTAGATAACAACCTTTCCTCACTGCTCTGCAGTACTACCTTTTGTCATAAAACAAGTATCCATAATAGATGTATGGGACTCTTTCTAGACCCTAAGCTCGTTCACTGGCCTATTTGTCTATCCTTTCTCCAATAGCACATTGTCTTAATTGCTGTACCTTTATAATAAATCTTTATCTGATTAACTCATCCTACTATTAATATCTGATCAAATGTGTCATCCCACTTGGTTCTTCTATTCTTTGCTCTTCTGTTTGAAGATTGTCTTGACTATTCTTAGTCCTTTGCATTTTCATATACATTTTAGAAATAACCTGTCGACTTTCTTCTTTTCTCTAGATATACTTACTCCCTAGGTAAACTCATCCAGTTTCATCACTTTGGATATCCACAATCTGTCAAACAATCCTCTGCATTTAACAATCATTAAAATAAATCCAGAATCTGATGACTATTACCAATCTGGTCCAAGTCACCACCCATCCCTCACTGGTTTATTAAAATAGCCGACTATTTTAATAAGCTTCCGTCCTTGCCCCTTTAGTTGATTCTCCATGGTAGAGAGATCTTTTAAAATAAAAATCTGGGTCTTCCTGGTGACGCAGTGGTTAATGTAGGGGACACGGGTTCGAGCCCTAGTCTGGGAAGATCCCACATGCCGCAGAGCAATTAAGCCTGTGCGCCACAACTACTGAGCCTATGCTTCAGAGCCCGTGAGCCACAACTACTGAGTCTGCGAGCTGCAACTACTGAAGCCCGCGTGCCTAGAGCCCATGCTCTGCAACAAGAGAAGCCACTGCAACGAGAAGCCTGCGCACCGCAACCAAGAGTAGCCCCTGCTCGCTGCAACTAGAGAAAGCCCACATGCAGCAACAAAGACCCAATGCAGTCAAAAATAAATAAACAAACAAATAAAAGATAAATAAAATCAAATCTGATAATGTTGCTCCTCTGGTCAAAACTCATCTCATTCAAGAGTAAATTCCAATGTTGTTAACAATGGCCTACACAGCTGGCCACACTATTGCTCTGTCCCAGCCATCCTGACCTCCCGGTGCTGGGCAGGGCCCTGCCTTAGGGCTTGTACTTGGTCAACTCCCCTCCTGGGAAGCTCTTCCCCAGTCTCTGTATGGCTAATGCCTTCATCTCCTTCAAGCCTTTGCTCAAATGTCAACTTCTCCCTGAGGCCTTCCCTGATCACCATATTTAAAACTGCAAGTCACCCCTGAGACTAGATGAACACTCTAAACGAAATGCTATCCTAAACAAAATGCTTTACCTTTTAACAGAAACACAGTAAGTATGACCCATAATAACTGATCAATTTAAAATGCAAAGTTTTGTTATTTTCACATGGCCAACTCTGTCTTCCTTGTTTGTTAAATATAAGACAGCCCTTAAGATTAATCTCACATGATAACGGCCACAGAGTGGCAGACGCCAGCCTCTTTTGCTGGCCATCCATCTCATAGTTCTTTTCTTTCTAATTTGTAATTTTTAACGTGTGGAGAAAGGGCTAGGTAAATCAAATGGTCTTTGCTTTAGTGGCATTTAACTAAACCACAGTACACACATGTGCAAGAATTGGGAAGTTTCCTCCGAATCTTAAGAAAGTAGAGGGGAATTCCCTGGGTCCCATGGTTAGGCGCCACGCTTTTGCTGCTGGGGGGCGCGGTCGGGGAACCAGGATCCTGCAAGCCTCGCAGGACACCGCCCGGCCCCCGCCAATAAAAGGTATTGTTTCCCTTAGAGCAGTTTCACCAAATGTTACTTTGAAATTTACCCTGATTGTCTGAAATTTCTTCCTCCTCCTCACATCCAGTCACCGAGTTTCCTCCAAATCCCCTCCTAGACCTCTCTCATGCCGACATGTCTGTCCCCACAGCCCTGACACTTACCTCAGCCTTAATTCCGACCCTTCTTATTTTTCCTGGGGACTATCTGTCCTCCTCACTGTCCTCGTGCCCTCTAGTCATATCGTTGATCCTTGAACAATGCAGGGAGGGGTTGGGGTGTGGACTCTCCGTGCCATCAAAAGTCCCTCCTATAACTTGGTCGCCCACCGGTTCCTCCATACCGGCTGTTCCCATATCCCCGGATTCAACCAGCCCTGCATCACACAGTGCTGTATTATTTACTGTTGAAAAAAATCCATTTGTAAGTGGACCCACGCAACTCAAACCCATGTTGTTCAAGGGTAAACTGTACTTAAAAGCTTTCAGCTGTTTCTCCTTTGCTTTCTCAATAAGGAAACAACTCATCAGGCTGTGCAAGACCTAATTGATCTAACTCTTCTGACCTCTCTAGTCTACGCTTTTGCATCTCTGCTCCAGTGATATTGAACTCCTTGCTTTTTCCTGAGAGTCAAGTTATTTTGTTTCTGTGTGGTGGCATATTTTTCCTCTCTGATTGAGGCCTCTGAAGGCCATTTTTCTCTTAGATTTCCTTGCCTCCTCTGTAGGTGAGGAACCCCTCCCCTCTGTTCTCACAACATCTTAAACATACTTGATGTGACACTACTAGCAGTGTGACATTGGGCAAGTCATTAACCTTCCTGTGCCTGTGTGCTTTTCTGTAATGCAACGGTAATAGGGACTACCTTGTTGTGAGCATTAAATGAGTTAAGCCATATAACAATGCTAGGCACATGGTACACAGTCCATAAATATTAGCTACTACGATTGTCCAACAATTTTATGTTCACTGACTTTCCATCTGCTGTCTGTATGTTGGCTGTTCAGTTAGGACAAAAACTGTACCAAGTTTAGCTCCACCTCCCCAAGGTCTAGAACACTCTCTGAAACATAGTAGGTGCTCAATATATATTGACAGAAAGAACAAAATAAAAAATAAACTCCTTTAGTGTACATAGCAAGGCAGGACTGAATCACTTATAGGCACAATCTAATATATGAATATAGCCTAAGCTGAGGCCAGAAAATGAAAAAGTGACAAAGTACTAAAGAAACTTAAATTGATAAAGTACTAAATATTCAACCTAACGGTTCTATAATTTTCTTTCATGGCCTTAAAAAACTGCAATGGCCATTTAGGATTAGAAAGTTATGACAGCCTAGCATTTTCTTTCAGTGAGTTAAATGTAATCATCACTTAGTTAAACATATGTGTCAGCAATTTAAAATTCTCCATTTGACGCACAAAGGTATCTTTTAATCATAATTTATTAAATCATAAAGTCAAAAACGTCATAAAGTCAAAAAAGCAGTAACAACAACAACAAAAAGAAAGCAGTAACAGAAGTCTAAGTTCCTTCAGTAGCAGAAGTCTCAATGTCAACATACATACAAAAATGACCATATTTCCCAATGTTATATTAACTTGGATTTGTGGTTGTTTTCCTCATGTCTGACTCATTCCAATTTTGTGGAGAGCATCTGCTCTCAACTTACTTAAAATGTATTTGCTTCATTAAATTATTTTCTTTTCATGGAATGTTTTTGTTATTGGTTGGTGGTCAAAGATTTACCTTTTATGTTTTTTCCGTATTTTTTTAGTTTCCAGAGCAACACACTGAACTATACTTTAAATACCATAAAGCTTTCCTCAGGGAAGAGACACAAAAGAAAAGTTGGAGAAATTTCAGCATGTTTTAAAAACATATATACACATATCAGTTACACAGAAACAAGACTCACAAAATGAAACTCCTCCAAATATTGTTTGCTAGAAATAGTATCATAACAAATTGTGTGCCCACATTTGTCACTCAGAAAAAGTCACTTCTAGAAAATATATTCTCTTCTTCACCCAAATGTTTAAACCTGATAAGTAAGATTGTTTCCTGAGAGGTTTATTCTTTAACAATCAAGACAAGCTTTTCAGTAAGCTGAAAGTTAGCTACTTTTACTAGTAGGAATAATGATCACCCAAAAACTGACAAATGACCTATTCTTTTAACCTAGAGTAACTTTTACTTTCTTATTGACCAAATAAAGGCAACTTAACCAAATCATCCTAGAACTTGAGTCAGTTTATGAGAAAAAGAGAGAAGAAAAAAAAGGTAGGATTTGCATACAAGGAAAAAATGGTCAGTTAAATACTTAAAGATGACACCTGCAAATTTGTTTTTCCATCGTTACATTTAAGACTTTAGGTCTACTAGCACTGGAAAAAAACTGCAATGCACCAAAAACCTTCTAATGCATGAAACAGCTTTAAAAATTATTCCAAACAAAAGAAGCTTGCTATATGATCATAACATTAGAAAGATTAAGGAAAGCTGATGTTCTTTTTCATGCAGAACAGAATTGAGAGATATAATAAAATGGTTTTTATTTTTTAAAGCCACTAAGTTTTGGGGGTGGTTTGTTACGCAGCAACAGATAACTGAAAGCAGCAAGGAACTGCAGGTGGCCTTAGTGGCAGCGAGCACAGACTTGGAAGTCAGAGGAGAATTAGTACTGCCTGACACATGTCTGGGGGGACACTGGTGGGCATAATGAAGCACAGAGGAAGGCGGGATCAACAGCACAAGGAACAGTCACAGCAAGAGGACTGCAGGGCTGCAGGTAGTGACTCTGCCTGTATGTGTAGCATCCTGTACCCTTGAATGCGCCCAGAGAGATGGAAGTGAGGAGCTGAGGTCTTAACCTAAGTTAGATGAGTTAGGGTTAGTAATCTATTAGACTCGGGGGTCAAACTGTTAAAGTGACCTTACTTAAGGTCCACGAGTTGGTGGACAGCATCATTTACAATAGCCAAGATACAGAATAAATGTTCATGAGCCATAAAAAAAAGATCAAATCTTGCCATATGTGACAACATGGATGGACCTTGAAGGCATTATTATGCTAAGTGAAATATGACAAATACCGTATGATTTCCCTCATGTCGAATATGAAAAACAAAAAACCAAAATAAATGAACAAATGAAATAAAAAACAGACATGTAGATAACAGAGCACAGTGTAGTGGTTACCAGAGGGGAAGGGAGGGGAGGGCGAAATGGGTAAAGGGCATCAACTGTATGGTGACTAATGGAAACTAAATTTTTGGTGGTGAGCATGCTGTAGTGTAGACAGAAGTAGAAATATAATGTTGTACACATGAAACAGAAAATGTTCTAAATCAACGTTATTTCAATTAAAAAAGAAATAATTTTTAGTAGAAATGGCTTATATTATAGAAACATTACCAAAAAGAACAAAGTAGAAATCTAAGACTCACCCCCCAGTTCTACTGACCAGAAATAATCAGTGATAACATCTGATAATCCAAACATCTTTCTGTACTATTAGTAGAGAAAGAAGAGTGACAGAAAAAGTATATACAAGTGGAATATTAAAACATATGGGATTTAAAATAAAAATTCTAAATTACATTTTGCTTAAATTTAACAGACAATAAGTAAAACTGAAGGAATAAATATAATCTTAAACGTTACAAATGTCAGGGTCTACACTAATCCTTTAAGGATTATGAAAGGCTAGTGTTTCAACCCTAAATAGCACCTGTCTTTCTGCTATGAAAAATTAAATCTGCCCTGATGCTTCCTCCCATCTCCCCACCCCCACCAGATTCTCATTACCTATTTTTTTAAACTAAGACATATAACACATTCTCATATACAATATTAATGCTGTGGAAACTTTTAAAAGGCATGGAATGATTTTGATGAGTCTATGTTTAAAAATAAACATAAAGCCTCATACTGACAAATTTTACAAATGATCTTTTTAAGGCGGCATAGATGTATACTGCTGCAAATGTGCTACTCGGCCAACCTGACAAATGTGATATTCTGCTGTTTGCTAGACTTTGTTCACATACTAGCTGGAAATATGAAATGCATTTCCAAGTGAATTTCATGAAGCACAATAGAGAATGCTGTAATAAAATCCAGATATTCCTTCCACTACATTCCTTTCCTCTAATACTTCTGTAATTCAATCTGAAAAGACCAAGTTTGTCTAGAAAGATTACTTCTTTATAGGCCACTAATGTTGCTTATTGCTTAGCTTCGGACATTTTCTAGGTAATCAAACTGCCTTAAAAATCATCAAATCACTGAAAACCAAACTAAGGATATTGTACAATTTTTGTTTCCTTGTTTTAAAATGGTAACAATATTTAGCATCTCAATTCTGTGATAGTCTCCTGACACTATTTCTCAAAAAAATCACCACGTGGTTTTCCATCTCATAACCTCTACTGTAATGGTTTTCAAACCTGGTTGCACACTGCAATCACTCAGGTAGCTTTAAAAAATAAGGATGTCCAGCCCCAGCCCAGGATCCATTAAGTTAGAATCTTTGGGAATGGGCTCTGGGAACGATGTTTTAAAAGCTTTTAAACATAGTATAGGGCTTGGTAAGCTCTTATTTTAAATGAAGAATCTAAGTCATCTCCATGAAAATACTCAATTTATCATGTGTTCAGTTATAGTGAAAGTAACTTTTAGATTTTTAAGAGGTGAAAGTTATCACTATCAATCACATTTCTCAAATTAAATGATGGCATCAGTTTTCAACAACCGTAAAGCTATAGAACTGCTTTTCTGGTTCAAAACTGTAATTTTAAAGTACCCCACCATACAAAACTCCTTTTTAAAGGGTGAATGTTAGGAAATTTTGTCCCTTTATTGACAAGTTTTATGATTAGTTTGGGGGATTAAATGCTAGCAAAACGTAAGACTCTGACAAAACAATAATGAAACAAGAATCTGGCTAGGAGTAAAAGGAATAAATGGTCATTGATTTCAGAGCCCATTTGTAGGCTAAGATGCTTTTGTTTTTTAAAATTTTTTTGTTTATCTCAGCTTCTAAACCTTTTCTTGTTTATATTAGAAGTCCCATTTTATCTGATGAGTTTCCAAACATCTTTTTTAAAAAAATTATTTTATTGAAGTTTAGTTGATATACAATGTTGTGTTGATTTCTACTGTACAGCAAAGTGATTCAATATACACATATATAATTCTTTTTCATATTCTCTTCCATTATGGTTTATCACAGGATACTGAATAGTTTCCTGTGCTGTATAGTCGGACCTTGTTTTCCAGTCATCTTTAATAAGAAACGTTCCATAATAACCCACTTCCTTTATCCCACTAGTATATGCATGGGCTTTGGGCAGTACTCCTTCTCTTGTAGAAGCTGACTGATGATTCATTTTCTAATTTCCTCTTCTTAAGCCATTCTTACGAAATCCTCCAAGATTCCTCAATCAAATAGGCTAACATTCTTCACGTTTAAAAAAAAAAAAGTGTTAGACTAGCTGGCAATCTTATTGATGTTTCTGGGTGACTGCTGGGGTAGTACAGGAATATGGATAACTTTTAAAGTTAAATATAGTAAACTTATTTACTTTGCATTCTCAAGCTAGAAATCTCCACAGACATAATGTGCACATCTACTAGCTAATGTCTCATAATCATATTCCTGAGGTGCTGCGAGGCTTTGAATGTCCTCCTGTAATGACCAAGTGAGCACAGCATGTGGAATGACCAGGGAGCAAGGGGACAGCCTAGCAGGCCAAATAAATCCTGGCCATCAGTGGGTGACAGATGTCTCAGCCAGATCACCCCCATAGCAACACTGACCACACAGAAAACACACAACTAAATTTAATATTTTCCGTTTCCCTCCCCTTCTATAAGTGATGCTCAGGGTGCATAAGGAATCAGAGCTACACATTAGTATAAAATGTTAATATTAGGTGTTATCTTCCATTGATAGGTTCAAACCCACCCCAGATTCTAGAACTAATGTCATCTCCTTTTTAATAGTGGGGAATTGCTCTAAAACACATAACCTAAAAGCTAAATTATTCTTGTGTAGCTATTAGGGAATTTCAAGCAATATAACATATTTTGACAGCGACATTTTTTTGTAAATGATCAAAATGGACAAGCAACATCATTAAGAACACAAAGCAGTGGTTGTTAAGAAATTATTCTACATTTCAACATCAACACTATCTCTTAGGTCTGTCTTAATCTAGAAGTAGCTATGTGAAGGCACATTGATTTATACAGTTTTTTTGACACCGAATTAATTTTTATAGCAATATCCCATATACCAAATGGACAGACAAGGAAAATACTGTTATCTTAAAGTAAGTGGGAAAAAAAGAGAAAGCTCTTAAGTGGCCATCTATGTACTTACTTCTAGAACCTTGAAAATCTTTTGGATAAATAAGAAAGTTGACATCTTCACTGGACTCATACCAGCTTTGAGGGGGAAAAAAAAAGGGACTAGAAACAGCCTGCCTGGCGGTTTCACAGAGGTTCTGGCCTTCTGTTCACATATCCTTCATGACAGGTGCAGTTCCTTCCCTCCCTCCATCTGGGGCCTGGCTTAGCACTTAAACTGGCCTCTACACCAGCAAGAAGCATATGGGCTGGGACAGGGGCGATATCTCCTTTCTGTTGGTATCTGCTCTGTGTTGTCTTAAGCTTGTCCCTTCAGTTACTGTAGATACCTTGGTCCTGACTCACTATATGTGTTAAGCATTTTCTTTTTTTTTTTGGCTGTGCCACACGTCTTGCCCTGACCAGGGACTGAACCTGCGCCCTCGGCAGTGAAATTGCGGAGTCCTAACCACTGGACCACTAGGGAATTCCCCTAAGCATTTAAAAAATGTAGTAGTTGCTATAAAGAAAATATCTGACATACACTTCTAAGTCGGGGAGCATAATGAAGTGAATCAGTCATCCAACTTCAAAGTAGAACACCACTAACACCATTGTCCCAGCACCTCTTCCTCTGTCAGGGTACTCTCTGAGTTAACCCCTATCCTAAAATTCATGTTTATTATTCTCTCTTTTTTGAAAAATATGTTCCATATATGTATACATCTCTAAATTACGTATTGTTTAGTTTTACCTATGCTGGAGCCTTTAAAATGGTATTACACTAAATGCAATCATATCAGGCTGTTTTTTTTTTTTTCAAAAAACACACTTTGATTGTCCTAATAGTCATCCACACTGATGCTTGTAAGTGGTATCTCATTCAGTTTTATTGCTGTGTAATATTCCATTATGTAAACAGACCTGCATTTATTCACCCATTCTCTTGTCCATGTATGTTAGTATTCTTGGTAGACTTTTGCTATAAGACTTTCCTATAAATATCCTTGCAAATGTCTCCTGGTACACGTGCCAAATTCTACCTAGTTGTGGAATTGCTTGGGTTATAGGTTACGTGAATGATTAACACTATGAGTTAGGGCCAAATTGTTTTCCAAAGCCGCTACAGCATCTTACTCTCTGACTGGCATTGCAAAAAAGGATCCTGTTGTTCTACCCATCCTTGCCAACACTTGGTATTTTCAGACTTCTTAATTTTTGCAAGCTAGAAGGTGTGAAATGGAATTTCAATGTGGTCTTAATTTACATTTTCCTGAAAACTAATGAGTTTTGTGCATCTTTTTCCATGTCTAGTTGCCACTGGTTCATTTGTACATTCTTCTTTTAGACTGTCTATTTTCTTATTGATTTTAAAGAATTCTTACACCTTCTGACTATCATACTTTGTTAAGTTACATATGTTACGGAACTGTGCAATTTTTGCCCTCATTGGGCCACAATTCTAGTACTGGCTTCTTCTATCATACCTTCCTTCCCTGCCCTCGAGCTATTGAGGAATTGAGAAAATAGCAGTATGAGTTTCTAAATGGAGTTTTAAAAATTCTATATCCTGAAAAGGATATTTAATATAATTAGATATTTCTTTTTCACATAGATTGGCAGACAAATTTATTGCCAATGTAGTGAAAATCAGTTACACTTGTTGAGAATGTAAAGTGAAACTTGATAGGGGTGGTGATACATGAGTGTACTATTTGACAAAACTCACTGAAATTATTATATGTAAATTATATCCCCAAAATGCTGATTTAAAATTAATAAAATAACAGGTGTAAATTATAACACAGGGAGGTGGTAGAGCACACTAAGGTCTGGTTCTAGCACCAACCTGCCACTTAGCATGTTACCACCTTGGGCAAGTTATTCATATCTTTAACCCTTGCATTTCTCATCGGCAAAGTGGGGATAACAGCAGTACCTATATTGTTATATTATAAATGTTACAGTTTTCACACTTGGACAGGTAATCCACTGATAATTTATTTTTGAGCTTGCTGTGAAGTAAGGCTGTAGTCTCATTCTTTTTTCTGAGAGATAACCAAGTTGTCACAACACTATTTAATTATCCATCCTTGCTCACTGATTTTGAATACTACTTCTGTCATATCAGATTTCCTTATAGGCCTCATTTAGTTTCTGGGTTCTTGATTGTGTTTCCTTAAGTCTACTGTCAAGCACTGCACCAATACAGTACTACACTGTCTCAATCACTACAACATTATAATTAATCTTGATATATAACAGGACAAGTTTTCCTTCCCTGTTCTTTGCTGCTATCTTATTGATTCCTGAGCTTTTGTTCTTTCCTATGAACTACAGATAGTCTATCAGGTTTCATGAAACAAAACCAAAAAATCCTGTTGGAATTTCAGAGAATTCATAGATCTATTTGGGAAGAATTGATAATCATCAACTAATATTGATCCATTATTATGAGCTATCCATTTATTTAGAACTTCTTTTATCTTTCAATCACATTTTATAACTTTATAGGTTTTTTCCCAGTGTTACAGTCTGTCTTTTAACAGAAAAATGTAATCTGTTTACATTTATTGTCTCTATTGATATTTTTGAACCCATTTCTACTATCTTTTTTTATCCATATGTCTCCCACACCTTGTCTCCTTTATTTTGGTCTTTTATATCCCTTTAGCCTCTTTTTTTCTCTGTTGGTGTGGAGACTATAGATTATATTTATACCCTTTTAAATTACTGTATTTCTGCACATGACAGAGACCATTCCATTCTCTCCTCACCTTTACTGAGAGTGAAGGGAAAAAGAGTAAAACTAGACAAAAAGGTGAGGAAAGCATAAAAGAGAGGACAAGAGCCAGTGATGACATACTTTGAAGTGGGGGACCAAAACTGAATTCTTCAAAGGAAGAAACTGAATGCTTTCCTTCCTCGTGCAGTTCCTCCTCTTATCACATATTTAGATAGGCAGTGCCATTTTTAGGTTACAGGTTATATGATTTTCAGCATTTCCTTTATACTTCTCAGTCATTCAAGGTAACCCAGGTCTCTTTTTATTATAACTATTACTCTTAAAATGGTTTACCAGCTATGTTGAACTCATCTTACTTTTAGGTGAGTTATTTTAGTTAAAGCACTATAAGAATTTGTCACCAGCAAACATTTAAGGTAATTGGGTACAGAGTTACTGGAAGACAGTACATTTAATTTCTTTTTAAAAATTATTTATTTATTTTTGAGGTATAGTTGATGGATAATATTATATAAGATTCAGGTGTACAACACAGTGATTTACGGTTTTCAAAGGTTATACCACATTCATATATTGGCTATATTGGCTGTTGTACAATATATCCTTGTAGCTTACTTATTTTATACATAGTTTGTATCTCTTAATCCCCTACCCATGGACAGTACAGTTTATTTCTTAAACTTAGAGAAGACCGATTGAAATAAAGTAGTATTTGCATCAGATTTATTTACCATATAAAACACGATGTAGAGTTTAGAAGTTCCTAAAAAATATTTAATCATAATAACAATGCATAAACTTTGTGGGGGGGAAGTTTATTTCTAACTTGCATATTTGAAACTTTTACTTCGCAAGGAGAAGACCAGATATCCTTCACAATATCTTTACACAAAGCTTTCAGACCACGTTTCTCATATAGTTTTATTTAACACTTTAATATTTTTAGATTAAGATTTATACACTAGCAAGTCTCTTTTATACGGACCGAGAGGTATATCTTTAGAGAACACTTTGTCCTATACATTCATGATCCATTAAACACCTTAAAACCATTATCATTTATATTGGCAAAATTAGCCTAGGTTTACAAAGTGAAAACTGAAAGGCCCCATATTTCAGAAAATCAGAAATAGAAACTAAGGTTGATGAAAATTAATGATTAAAAAATATAATGCAAATAAACAAACATCAAATGAACAACTGGGAAGTTTGTTCAGCAATAGTGAGATTGGTCAGTGTTCCCATAGAAAACACAGGCACAAAGCAGTGAATAACTGATCATGGCTGTAATGACACCCATCAGGCAAATATCACTAAGTTTGTTCTATTCCCATATTCTTTAAGTCAGCACTCATGGGTTTCTACTGCCCATTGTTCTTGAGGGACTCTCAAATGTTAAAGAAAAAAAATCAGTTGATCCATTTTATGTTTGTTTTTTGCGGTACGCGGGCCTCTCACTGCTGTGGCCTCTAAATCCCTTTTGTTTGTTTTTCTAGTCTGCCTGCTGTGGCTAGGACTTCCAACACTATGTTGAATAGAAGTGGCAAGAGCGGGCATCCTTGTCTTGTTCCAGATTTTAGTGGGAAGGCTTTCAGCTTCTCACCATTGAGTATTATACCAGCTGTGGGTTTGTCATAAATGGCTTTTATTATGTTGAGATATGTTCTCTCTTATACCCACTTTGGTAAGAGTTTTTATCATGAATAGATGCTGAATTTTGTCAAGTGCTTTTTCTGCATCTATTGAGATGATCATGTGGTTTTTGACTTTTCTATTATTTTCAAAGTGTACTGTAACAGCGATTTTCATCAATGTGGGGAATTTCTCTGTAAATACTGAAATAGAAATTAATTTTGAAATAAGTAATAAAAAATTATGACAGATTGATCAGCAACAGTATTTTATATAGAAAATTCTTAAGCGATATCCTAAGATGCTTATGAATTTCCATATATTATTATGGCCTATAATTTCTCCCATAGAAGCAGCAAAGAGTAAACAACAAAGCCATTTTCCGATGGGGATGCTGAGCAGACTGTATCTGGTAGAGGACCATTCCAAGAGAGCCAGGCAACACCTGGAGACACTTTTGGCTCTTAAACCTGTGTGGGTGCTATTGGCGTCTTGCGAAGAGAGGCCAGGGATGCTGCTACACTGTCTACAATGCACAGGACAGCCCCCACAAGAAAGAATTATCCAGTCCAAAATGTCAATAGTGCTAGGTTAAGAAACGCTGACATATTTAAAGGATCTTCAAATGAAATAAAAGATACTTTGAATATCGATATGAATAGCTGTATAGTATTCCAACATTAGCTAGTCTGCTCTTCAAATAATCTTTAGCCATGGTTAAATAATTTCATTCCAACTGCTACTGCTGTCTCTGTCCACAGTATCTTAGTGAGTACGTCATTTCACCAGATTTTTAGTCATAGTGGGCTCTGTAATTCCAACATGACTGAAGCTGGTAAATTTACTTTAGTAATAGAGGTAAATACGCTTAAACCCTTAACAGACAGATTTGTAAAAATAAAGACACTTATAACAATAATTTTTATCTTTAACCTTTCAAGTAACTTCAAAAAATGCTATGAAAGGGGTAGTTTAGGGCAAATGCAAAATCAATGACATAGAAATAAGCTCATGTTCTGCTAACAGAGACTGAGCAGTAATCTTTTCCCATGTGATGACCAAAACAGTAATATCGTATTTATTTAAGACATTTAAGTTACCCACTTATGCTATTATTATTGTAATGTACTGTTTAAACATTTAAATCTATACTGAAAGAAGAGAATATAAAAATCTCTACCCTAAAAGGGTTAAAAAAATCTAGTGGAAAAAGAAATAGCTAATATAGCAGCAGTGACAAAAAATGGACAAAAGCAAATTGTTTCTGAAATGAAGGCTAATAAAGGAATCTTGTTGGAAGTTCTGGCCTATGCAATGAAAACAAGACCCAATAGTTTAGGATGTGTTTTCTGTCTTAAGCAAAAATGACCTCTTTCAGGACCTTCACAACAAATTACATGTTTAAGATTTTTAACTTGTCCAATTTCCTTGAAAAAATCATTGCTCCTATTTTCCTTATTTCCCATGGTCTAAGAGCAGCAAGTATCCTATTCCTAGACAGAACTCATGAACATTTACATGATGGAGCTCATCAAAACTGGTAAATAAAGTTAAAATCTACCTTAACCTAATTGAAAGAAACTATTTTAGCCATCATTGAGATTTTACAACCATTTAAAAATATCTAAAGCACATATGAAGGAAGAAAAATATCACTAGTAAATTGTGACTGCACTCAAAGTTCCCAAGGATTTAAAAATTAATCAAGATCTTTTTCATTAATCCTGTCATAATCTTAACCAACACATACACGAAGTGTAGAAAGAGGTTGCTTTTGTAACAATACATTTCAGAGATGATTGCTGGCTTCGACTAAGGTAACGTAAGTAAAGGTGGTGAGAACTGGGTGGATGCTGGGTATATTTTGAAGATAGAGTCAACAAGATTTACTGTAGTATTTAATGCAGGGAACAAGAGAAAAAGAAGAATCAAGGAGGATGCCAAGGTTTTTGGCTTGAACTACTGAAGGACTGGGTTGTCATTAATTGAGCTGGGGCAGGCTGCCAAAGTCAGATCAAAAAGGAAATTCAGGAGTTCAGTTTTGGATATCTTAAGTTCAAGATGACTTCTAGATGTTTCCAAGTAGAGTTAAGTAAGCATTTAAAAATGTATATGATCATGAGTTCAGCAGAGGTCTGGGTTGCAGATATAAATTAGCAAGAGTCCTCATAGGTGTGTAGATAGAAGAGAAAAAGGTTTAAGAACTGAGCCCCTGGACACATCAACTTTAGTAATTCAGGGCATGTGGAGGAGCGTGGCAAGGGAGACTGGGCAGGGAGTGGCCAGTGAGTTACGAAGAAAACAAAAAAAGCAAGGTTTCTGGGAATCCAAGTGAAGACAGTACTACAAGGAGAGAATGAGCAATTGTATGAAAAGCTGCTGCTGAGTCAGATGAGGGCCAGTTTGGCCACGTGGAGGTCACTGCTGACTTACAGAAGGGTAATTTTAGTGGAGTGGTTGGTGGCAAAGCCCAAACGGTAGGGGTTCGAGAGTGACTCAAAGGAGAGGAAGTGGAGAAACTGTGTATAGACTATTCTTTTGAGGAGTTTTTTGCTTTAAAGAGAGGGAGAGAAATGGGTAAATGAGATGGAAAGTATAGTAGGCTGAAAGTTTTTTTTTTTTTTTTTTTTAAGATGGGAGCAATAGGGGCTTCCCTGGTGACACAGTGGTTGAGAGTCTGCCTGCCGATGCAGGGGACACGGGTTTGTGCCCCGGTCCGGGAAGATCCCACATGCCGTGGAGCGGCTGGGCCCGTGAGCCATGGCCTCTGAGCCCGCGCGTCCGGAGCCTGCGCTCCGCAACGGGAGAGGCCACAACAGTGAGAGGCCCGCACAATAAAAAAAAAAAAAAAAAAAGATGGGAGCAATAATAGCATGTTTGCATGCTGACAAGAAAGATCTAGCAGAGAGGGAAAACAGATGAAGTTGGAAAGAAAGGGGAAAACTGCTGGAGTATGGTTTTTTAGGTATGTTAATTTAGACTCTAAAGATACCCATTAACTATAATGGAAGAGGATCAATTAAAGAAAGAAGACTTAGGTTTTACTAGTACTGCCAGATAATAAAATTATGGTAAAAGGAAAATTAAAATGTGTTTAAGATGTAAAAAGGGAAATGCAGATTTATGGAATTTAAAAGGAATTCTCCAAATTTATCTAATTCTATATGAGAAAGTAGTGCTAATCAAATATCTGGAGTAAATACTTTAGAAGTGAAAAAGAAATCACAAAGTAAAAAATGAACAAGTTGAACTGTGAACTGCGTTTAAACTGTAAACTCTCTATATAAGTAAAAGTAAAATATCTAGAGAGAAGTACGGTTAGATTGAGAAACATACTTGCATCAAATAGGATTTAAGGTTAATTTCTTTATTATGTAAGGAGCTCAGACAAACAAGTAAATTATTAGCTAACCAAGAGATAAATGGGTAAAGTGCATAAAGATTATTTGCACAATATGTGATATAATAAATATTAGAACAAATATTAAACCTTGCAAATAAGAAACAAAATGCAAAAGAAAACAGTGAGATCTGTTATATTCATTAGGAAAGTATAAAAATATTAAAGCCTCCTAGTCTGGCTACACTGTCATAAAGACAGACTCATACATTGTTGGTGGCAGTGAAAAGTACTAATATCCTTCTGGACAGCAATGTGGAAATCGGTATCAATGGTCATAAAAATATTTATAGCCTTTGACTCAGAAATACTCCTCTTGGATACTATCCTAAGGAAATACTAAAAAGTATATATGAATGATGTCCATTGCAGCACTATAATTACATTGTAGCATTACCTATGATAATGAGATATTAGAAATGATCTAAAAGGAAAATTAAAACATAGAAGAATGGCTATGAAAATTATGAATACTGGCCTGATCAAATAGAAGATATAAGATTTCAGAGCAACATAGAAGATGCTTACCATATAACAATTAATGGCAGTGTAAAAAATATTTTACTATACTCTTAATTACAAGTATGTCACCTACACAAAGAGACAGAAAGAAAAATGTAAATTGAAAATAGTTTAAACATTCAGTATGCTGGGACTAGAGTAAAATACGTTCTTCCTTGTTCTAATAACAACTACTAACAGTTACTGAATACTTACCATCTACCTGATGATGGAGAATGGACATTATTGTATGCAAGCACATTTAATCTTATGGGGTAGGCTACAGCCAATACTAAATGGCAGAGCTGATATTTGAATTCAGGCAATCAGTCTTTAGTCCTGATCTTCACCACAATCTATGCTGTATACACAAATTAAGAAAAGGTAGAAAAATGGGGTTTCCCTCAACCTCTAAGAATCATGTTTTAAAAGGTAAGGTTATGGGTATCACATATTGTATCACATATAATATCATTTGGTAGTCTCAGATTACTATCCCTTAATAATTGCTAACTAACCTTTCCATTTTGCCTGTAAAATTAAGGTAAGTTGATTTTAAACAGACTGAAAAAAAAATGAAAATCCTCTCATAGCATCACAGAATGCTACAGCTGTACAAAAGAGTTTGGAGGATCTTCACTGGCAGTCCAGTGGTTAAGACTTGGCCTTCCGATGCAGGGATGCGGGTTCAATCGCAGCCAGAAAACCAAAACATAAAACATAAGCAATATTGTAACAAATTCAATAAAAACTTTAAAAATTGTCCACGTTAAAAAAATCTTGAAAAAGATTTTGGAGATTATCAGATCCCTCTACCTCTACAGAGTAAGAAACGGAGGTCTACTATCAGTGACAGGTTGACTCAAGGTCATTCAGCTGGTTAAAACAACCAAAGCTAGTTCTAAATTCCAGGTTCCCAATGATAACAATAATGAGAATCATAGTCCAATGATACTTCTTGCTATACCATCTTACTCCTCTCCCTTGTTAAAAAAAAAAAAAAAATCTATGTACATATTACGTTTTAAGGGCACAACAAATGCCAAGCACCACATTTGGTGTGTTTTAGTTAAACTAATTTAATCTTTACAACAGTTTTAAGGAGGTAAATATAACCATTTTAAGACAAGAACAATGAAGCTCAGGTTTAGTATGTTGCCCAGGACCATGCAGCTATTAACTGGCATCCAGGTCTGATAACCAAGTCACTGCTCTTCCCAGAAATGGTCTGCCACAGGGCTTGGGGAGAAAGTGCTCATGTACACAGGGAGCTCTGGTTAAAGAGGGTCCTTATGTTCCCTGCACATGCCACCAGAGGTTCATGTTGAGAGAACTGTCTGATCTTTCTTCAGGCTGAGGATTAGCTGGCTGTTCCAGTAGATTAGAAAGAATGTAGTTAACCTATCTGCTGGTGTGAAAAAGGTTTCCAAGTTTGTGTAAACCCTGGGGGTTGATCCTTTGTGCTGTTATGGGTGATCAAGGGAGTAGAAAACATTCAGTGCTTAGAGAGTAGGGGCAAAATATAATGATGGTTATATTCCCTACAGTGGCCTCTCCCGTTGTGGAGCACAGGCTCAGGACGCGCAGGCTCAGAGGCCATGGCTCACGGGTCTAGCCGCTCTGCGGCATGTGGGATCTTCCCGGGCCGGGCCACGAACCCGTGTCCCCTGCATCGGCAGGCGGACTCTCAACCACTGCGCCACCAGGGAAGCCCCAAGTGCTCTTTTTTAATATGCTAGTTGTTCAAGGGCTCATGAAATACATTTCCAGACACCTGATAAATACCTTCCCATGACCTTTTCTCCCTCACTATTTTGCTCCCTTTCCTTTTCCTCACACTTTCAATTCTGTAGGTTCTAGCATTGCGGGTTTTAATCCTCTCTCTCCAGTTAGGGAACCCCTTAAGTGGTCTCCCCATTTTCAGAGTCTCTCCATTCACAACCATCTCACACAGGGAGAGAATCTTCTAAAGCAAGGCCACTGCTGCCTAATAATAGCTATCAATTCTTCATGAAATTCCTTGAAAACAAGCCCAGGCCTACCTTTCCAGCTTTCTCTCTCCTCAGTCTCTTAAGTCCTAGGTAACTCATTTGGGCTTTCCCTCCTCTGTTCTTTGGCTCACAGTGATCCCTTTATCTGGAATCCTCTCCATTTTCATCTCTGGCTGTCGAATTTCGGTCTGTCCTTTAAGGCCCATCTCAAATGTAATCTCCCTTGCTTTTTCTGATTCTCCAACCAGATATATTCCCTTCCTTGTCTAAACTCTATAGCTCTGGGTGTAACTCTTAGAAGACTTGACCTGTACTGCAGGTATCGGTGTATTCCAACTGGCAGTTCCATTAGGATCAGTTATGTGTTAATAACCTCTGTGTTCTAGATAGCACCTAGAAAAGACACTCATACTCATAGTTAATGATCAAAATCAAAAATCTGATTTTCAGTAATGAAAACTAAAAGTGCTTCACAATTTTCTGTCAGTTAAAGAACTGGTTAAAGGAACCCAGAGAATAAAAAAAAAATGTCTTAATGGGATACTTGATTTCCTAGGTGCTGACACAACAACTGATAGACATCTTCTAGGTCGGGAAAGGTATGTCTGTGTGATGAAAATGTAGACTCAAAGAAGGCCCCAAAAGGCTAAAAAAAAATCTTAAGACATCTTTGCTATGCTTTCATTTTTTGAGTTTTAGTTTTGTACAGATGAACATGGGACACTCTGAAGCTTTAAAGCTAAAAGCTATACCGAGGAAGAAAAAACTGATTAAGACAATCAAATAACACATTTTGAATACTACTGTAAGTCAGGTTAAACAGGGCTACTAAGCGATTAATTCACTCTCCAAAAAACACAAAAAAAACAACAAAAAAACCCAACAGAAAAATTAGCTCCTTTTCCCCATTGAGAAATAAATTAAAAATCTGGTAATGCTACTTTTCCCACATTATAAAGCTAATCAGAGAAGCCTACCACCTCATAAAAACATTTCATAAAGGTACAGAGATAATACTACTCCTACAGACATCATGATTAATGAATCCACGGGCCCCTGGCTGTAACTACGTCATTGTTTACTTCGTGACTTTTGTTTTCGAGGAGGGGGTTAAGTCAGGGAGGATGGGAGGAAATTAAATTGAAGCCCAACAAATACCTTTACAGAGTAAACACCACAACTCAACTAATTTTTTTCTTACGGGCCTGTAACACTTGTTGGTAAAAACACAATGAACCGATAATTTGAACAAAGGCAACAGGCACCTGCAGCCTCTCAATCCCTTTGCAAATATTTCCACTAAGATAGGGCCAAATTCTGGGATCTGGACGAACAGGCGAGTGTCACCATTCAATAATGAGCTCCTTTCTCGATAAGCTGTAAACCTCGAAGCACCTGAGACCCTTCCCAAGGATCTGAGCTGGGAGCGGTCTCGGATTTTTAGACAAATCTCTCCTCCTACCACACGTGATCAGCCACCCTGGGAGACCCGCAACGCACGATACAAAGGCTCGGCGCTGCCACGGCATCCTCAGGAGGATCGCGGAGCCTCCCGCGCTCAGTTTCTGAGGAGCCTGCGCAGGGCGCCGCCGCCAGGCGGGCCGCTCCCGGGCCCGCAGGGCGAGGCCTTGCCTTCTCCTCCTGGCTCCTAGCCCCCCCACCCTTCCCCCGGGCCTCGCGTGGGGGGTTCGGGGGCGTAGTGAGCGGCACTTACACCACGGCTC